>NC_051236.1:14161250-14532500 GCF_015220715.1 Pygocentrus nattereri | reverse complement strand
ATGTCACTCATTTGTATTTATTTTTTATTTTTTTACTTTTTAGGCAAATAGAAGGTAAAACATAAAATCATCGAATTGTGGGGTCCATCATGTTTACCTAAGAACATTCCAATACAGCAGGATGGAAAAACAATTTCCCAGTATGAACTCCACACTAGGGAAAAATGTTATAAATGTCACAGAAGCCTACAAAACAATCGCTTACTGGGCTGAAAAAGCTTCTAACAGCGAGTAGGAGGAACAAGTGTAAGGGGTAACATCAGTAATCACAAATCAACATGCAGGGACTGTAATACATCAACATCAATTCTGATGTTACACAAAAATTCTGTAAATTTGGTGCCAAATTTATATCAGAAGCTCCACGTGATGTGAACATGCTAGTGCACATCCCTCAGAGAGAAACACGAACAGCATCAGAGAGCAATCTAAATCTGTATTCGGACATCCATGCATTTACATTGACCAGCAGACAGAGCAAAATGAGAGATAGAGAAAATCCAATGAAACTCAGATTAGATGCCATTCCAGATTAGAGCTAGAGAAACAATTGGTAGCAAAATCTATGTCTGACATGCAACATCTCCTCAAGTTTATACACAGAAGTCTCTAGACAAGACTTCTGTTTCAATACTCTGTTCAACATGTCCTCATTGACTGGGCTTCACCATTTCCCCTCTGAAGAATCCCCAACACCACCTTAAAAGGCAGTTCAGTGAACATTTTAGGCTTATTAGATGATGAAACCCCTAGAAGTGGTGAAAGACTGAGTGAACATAAACGCAGAATTATAGCTGCAAAACCTGCCCAGAAACCATTACAATTAGAAAAATTACCCTCCAAACCCAAAACCGAAAACAAGCACAACGATCTGTTTATAAACTGTATTGTACATGTGCCACAAATGTACTGTACAATCTGCTACATTCCAGTTTGACTTTACAAAGCAAGCTACTCCATCTGTTGTGCATGACTGCTGAGATACCTTTGTTATTTTAGTCTGCTGGCATTCTAGGTAGCTAACTAAAGGCAACATAGCAACTACAAAAAATAATAATAAGCATGCTTGGCAAAGGAATTATCCATAAAATACATGTACATTATGCATGGACTGCTAGCTAGGCTAGCATAGATTTCATATTCCACTGCAATCATCCTGAGGCCATAACAACAGAATCAGGCCATAACAATAGAAACTTCCTCCAAAAAGCAAAAAGAACGGAGAACGGCCTAAAATTAACACCAACCAGCTTGAGCTGGACATGAGTTTATAAGGTGAGTGTGATAAAAGATGCAGCAGAAAGAACAAGTGGACATTGGTTAAACTTCACCTGTACCTTCCATTCATTACACGACAACCCAGTAGGATAAAATGAGAGAGTGAGATTACGTAACACTCATAGATGATATATAATGGCTTGAATTGTTAAAGAATATAAATCAGTTTCTGTTTTAAAATAGTCTGAGGAACGGAGAAAAATGAAAATGATTGATAGAGTTACTGCTTAAACATTTTGTGTGTGTTGTTGTGCATCATTGTGCCACTGAGTGAGTGAGTGAGTGAGTGAGAGAGATCTTCACACGTCTCTACTGAACTCCTGGATGCTCGTCTTCCTGAGTTGCGAGATGTCTGGCATTCCTGGAGTTGTTCCACACTGGACTGAGACCCAGACATACTCAGTCTATCCCCCAACCCCCCTACACACCAACCAGCCTGGACCCAGCACACACACACACACACACACACACACACACACACACTCTCCTCTCACAGCCATGTGGGTGGGGGGGTCAGTCTGTGCAAGTGTGCATGTTCTGATGATCATATAGCGTTAGTCCTGTTGCCCCGGGCTGTGGACGTTCACACACATTGCTGAGGTCAAAAGTAGCACGAGCAGGTCATTTCTACATACAACCTCAAACACAGCACATGCCTACAGTCTCACATACACTCTGCTGCAACAAAGACAACAAAGGGAACATTTTGTCTGTCTCTCAATCGAAAGATCTCGTACATCAGTTGAGTCTTACAAACTCTTGCTCGCACACATGCATGCAAACACACACACACACACACACACACACACACACACACACACACACACACACACAGTGCTGCCTCTTGACTGGACCAGATCCCAGACAGATCCGAGCCCCCCACTTTCACAGAGTGTGGGAATGAAACACATCCAAAAGTCTGATAGAGGCTGTGGGCCACACACACACACACACAAAACATGTACTGTTTTAAATCATAACATTTTTTAACAAAATTATATGTATATATTTTTTAGACATTTTTAAAGATGTTTTGAATATGAATTTCTTGAATGTCATTTTTTAATAGTATGTGTACAATATTTATTATAAAAAAATATGATCAGAAATAAATGCCCACATAATGATGCTCTGTGTTGCATTGAACATACATACATACTATCTGCAGTCGGGACTGGAGTTGAGAGCTCTGCTATAGAAGACTTTATCAAGACCCGAGGAGCTAGTGCAACATATAATAAACATACATGGAGCATACTACTAATACTGTAATGAACCGATTTAAAAATGGCATTGCCTGCACTGTCTGACATGATCATCATTAAATGTCAGACATATTGTACTGTATAACTGTGCTTAATGTGGAAAACTTTACTTTGTATATCAGAAACACTAAATATATTTTACTAGTGACTTTTCTTTTTCTTTTAAGTGTTAGCATCAAAACATCATTAAAGTGAGAGAGAGAGAGAGAGAGAGAGAGAGAGAGAGAGAGAGAGAGAGAGAGAGAGAGAGAGAGAGAGAGAGAGAGACAGAGAGAGAGAGAGAGACAGAGACAGAGACAGAGACAGAGACAGAGACAGAGAGAGAGAGAGAGAGGCACAGTATTTCATATGAGGTGCTTAATATTACTCTACATTTCTGCTTTATTTCCTTACATAAAACCCACCACCCATAGAGATGGCTCCGACCCAATACCAGATACCAATACTGGGCTGATACCAGCAGAAAATGCCAAATCGAATGGGGAAAAGATTGAATCTGATCCAGTCCTGTAACAAATCTTCCCTGGAATAGCACAAAGTCTCACATTCTGTGATGGGTTGATGTTAGCTGTGTATTTCTTCCTGTGGAGTAGTAAAGTGTTTGAAACGTTTGAGCTGTTTGAAAAGTTTGAGCATCATAGAATAGAATAGAATATCTTTACTGTTTTTGCAAAAAATACAATGAGATTAAGTTCCATCTCTATTTAGTAGATAATAAGGATTAGAATTAATTAATAATAAAATAATTAATAAATATGTAATGCAATAATAAATAAGAAATACTTAAATATATGACCTGTGCGCAATGGTCACAATAAAGTGACCTGAACAATTTAAAGAGAGTCCAGCAGTAGTAAATAATGCAACAGCTCAGATTTCAAAGCAGCAACAAAATCAGTAAAGTACAGGACATCTGGGGTCTTCATAAATAACAATGTGGATAAATACATCACTGTCTAAGAACCAAGGTTGTCACCTAGAGCAGCTGTGTTGTAGTGTAATCTCTTAGATCTGACAATGACTGGTAATAGCTCTTGTCCAGATGAGAGAATCTACAGTGCAAGGTTCAAATGGACAAAAGTTCTGTAAACCGTGTATTATGTAGATATTGACCACTAGCATTACCAGATTAGACAGTAACACAGAATATGGGAGAGAATTCAGGGGGTGCAGAACAAGGCCAACACTCAAGGTCTCAATATCGGAATCAAAACAGACAAAGAGGTACTGTGTCATCTTTAACTAGCGTTGCTGATGAGCAGACCTTAGGTGGTGAAAGTTGGGAACAGCTTCTCTTCCACACGGACTCTGAGCACAGGGTCTCCCCTGGGATGTGTGCTCAGCCCCCTCCTGTACTCCCTGTATACACATGACAGTATAGCCAAACACAATCTAACATCATCCTCAAGTTTACTGAAGACACTACCATCCTAGGCCTCATCACTGATGGAGATGAAACAGCCTACAGAGACTAGGTCAGCACTACAGCAATCTCTGTAAGCCACTTTAAAGAACAATAACACAGTCACTTAAGCCACTTTAAAATGTACATTGTCTATATTTTGTGTTTATTTCTCTATATTCTGCTAATATTTAATATATTTCAATTTGTTTTTTTTACTTTTACTCAAGGAGAGTCTGAGTTAAGGCCCATCAGCTGCATACATGGTGTGCAGACACATCACTGTTTTTGTCTCTCTCGAAGCTCTGTTATTGGCTGTTGCCTGAATCTCTTTTTCAGTTACACCACTGCACATCTCACACTACAGAACGTTACATATATACGGAGCTGTAAAAATCACATTTGCTTAAAAATTTGGAACACCTCTGATCACTCTATAGGTAGATCAGAAGGTTTGATAAACTTCATCATCACTTCACTTCTGATCAGTCACTTCTGATCAAGCTCAGTTCTAGTGAACTGGCTTCAGAGAAGAGCAACATGTTCACCCCCCTCCTTTCCCAAGGTGAACACACACACACCCACCCAGGTGGAGCTCTTAATCACAGCTCGTGGTTCTTGCATGACTAACTCTGCATAGGGTGTGGCTCTGTCCTTCACACCACCTGTCCACCACTCTGTTTTCATCTCTCCACAGTAGAGATGTCCCTGACTAAGAATCTTCTTGGTCGACCTAAAGGTCTGATTTTGAACTGAGAGCTGATAAATTTACAGTTCAAATGCAAATCGTAAAGATGTATGATTGTACGTCAGAGTAGTTCACAACAGTGGTAAAAGATTAATCCAATGAACTTAATGCTTCTAACAGCTTTGAATTATGACATATGCTGCCTGATGTCTGAGACATTACATTAATGGTGTAGAGGCACATGCAGAGGGTTGTAAGGCAAAGAATTTCAGATTTACTACCATTACTACTATTTTACCATTAAAAATACTACATATAAAACTCGTAAGAAACTTGTAGAATTTTGCACAACCAAGCACACGAAGACTTTGTGACTCAGAGCGGACATCCCTACTAAGTCAATCACTGACTCCGTCCATATGACGTTGCTCTGAAAGGGAGACAACGATGAATCTCTCTCACTCTCCGCTAACACAAATAGTTCAGTAAAAGCTTCGCAGCAGTGTTTGACATTCAAACATCTTCTTCACATCCTCCCCCAACCTCCAGAGATCAGCTGGTAGCCTCACAGTGCATATTAAACACGCCCTACAGGACACACAGACACACATACACAATGTCCTTCCTTAAGCCAGTGTGTACATGGGCACTTAAAAGCCTGTATTTGAGCTGTAGATGAATGGAGGCTGGTTAGAAGAATCCCAGGTGTGCGTGTGCGGGGGGTGCAGTATGGAGGTGCGGTAGGGAGGTGTTTGGTTCCCTCCAGCTCCACTGGAGTGATGAATACACTCCTTCCTCATTGCTGGGTGTGTTCTGGTCTGTAACGCAGCACCGCTTTTGTTAAAGGCAAAGGTTATTATGTGTGTTTACAGTGTGAGATATCAGGGGCCAATTCACACAGCAGATCAGTGCTGCTTCAGTCTGACAGCTTTACTGTAATGAATAAGGTTACTGTAAAATTATAGACAGCAGGCTAACAGTCTTAGACATAACATTACCATACAGACACTGTAGAGAGCCAGTTACACACACAATCTATCACATACCCTCAGAACAAATCTTTTTATTTACATATTTGTTATTTTTCTCCAAGAACTTGAAAATATCAGCAGCCCTTTACAACATATCAGAATTTCTTGAATAATGAAAAATGGAAATGACCCAAAATTGGTTAAATATTTTGTTCCATTAACTTTTATTCAGAGATAAGAATAAGGAATAGAAAAGGAAGCTTTTCCTTATCCTGTAAAGTTACCATTCTGTAGATTTATGGTTTATGTGTATCTCATAATATACCCTATATTAATCTAGCAAGATCGTACAACTTTCAGCCAATCAGCTAATTGATCATTTTTAATTTGTCCAGTCTGTGCTGCAGGTAGTTGTATTTGAATGGTGCTGCTGCACCTGTACTAAAATGGCATAGGATAATCAGCCCAAGTATGGCTGATTGTGCTAAAAAGGCAGTTGCCTCGTTATGTTCAGACAGTTTGGTCTGAAATTGATATCAACTACAAAAAAGTATGATTTATGCTTTGCTTGTAGTTATATGTTCTATGTGATAAGCCTTAATCTAATCGTAATCCTAACCAAATAGAAATCTTTTTTATCTTTGTTTTAAGTGCTCGTATTATGGAAGTGTTTGATGTAGTATGCAAACGCTGTGAAGGTTTCAAAACATACCATTCATTGCTCAGTTCATGTATGGAAACGAAGCTGCAAAAACAACTCCTTCTGAATTCAGTGTTTTTGTGGTGTCAGATTTGTCACATTTGTGTATAGCGACCTATTACACCTACACAGTTTAACCCTGATCATTCACTTTGAAGTTATAAGGAGTACTTTGGCATGAAGCGCTCTCTGAATGAGGCATAATACTGGCCAGCTAATCAGAACAGAAGACATTTTTGTATAACAGTTATAGAGGAACAGCCTGTTTTTGTTCAGGCTGGAAAATGATAATTCAACAATGAATTAGGATTATTATTTTACATGAACCCACACAAAATGTCATAAGTGGACCCCCTTGTGTCCCCCCCCCAAAAAAAAAAAACTTTAGTCACAGTCCTCAGCTAGATCTCACACTCCCTCTATAACAGCGTCATCCATCTGCCACCACCACGCCCCTCACAGCAAAAAACACACAACTCCGCACACTGACCCAGGGGCCAGCAGCCCACATCAACAACTCTCTCTCTCACACACACACCCGATTTGTTAGGGGTAAAACATACAGCGTATTAATCTCTCTGTTCCGTTTGTGAGGAAATCCTTCAGGACAATCACCCCAACCTCATAAAGCAAACACCATCTCCTCTCCACTGATTAACACTACAGGGACTCCCCTGCCATCTGTGCAGTAATGGGCTACCCCATGCGTACCCTAGGGAAAGGCAAACCCTGGACTAACCAACTCCACAGACACAGGGGGGCAGGGCAGGAGAGATGATAAATGACTTGTCTAACGGTTCTATCAAAAGCCAAGATTCGCCCTATAAAAGAGAAATGAGAAATACTTGAGGTTGGAGGGAGGTGGGAGGGGGTTCCCCTCATTTAAAATACAATTGCCTATCTGCCAACTCTCTGTGAGCCTTCTCATGGAGGACCAATGAGACAATCGGGAAGTCAATCTCTCCCTATCACACACACTTACAAGCAGGCTGTGTTAGCTTTCAGACACAGACATACACACTGAACTCAAATGTGAGCACACGCTCACTCTCACAGCACAAACATGAAAAGGGCATCAATAAACCACTAGCAGATAAATAAATAACAGCCAATTAGGGAACAGTGACCTGGCAAACAGACATCACAATATTTGACATTTTCAGAAAACAGTATTTAGTTTTTGTGAGGTTTAAATTAGAATGGACAGAATGCAGTAGTGGTGCCACATTTAAAACTACCATCAAAAGCTATGACTACAATCATTTTTATTCATTTATGTTCTACATACTGTGCTACACTAAATCCAACTAAATGAGACTTCACCCTCTGTTCACTGAAGCATGTAGTCGGTCACTGTTCAAGTACTAATGACATCCAGAATATGCTCAAAAAAGCAAACTGTGATGTAATTTATCATAATAACAATACTTTACAAATTTCCTTTTGATATCAAAGCTTTCTCTGTCATTTTCTAATTGTTTACAACTGCACTTCCATAATTAATGAATGTGAATGTCACATTTGTAAGCATCTACAAACACATTCATAACATGTTATGAATCATAAGGCATCATAAACATGGCTATAAATATTTATAAAAATACATTACGTGTTATAGTCATGCTTTTTATGCATTATGAATTGTTAACATAATGCATTATAAGTACTGCTCATAACAGATAATAGCTCATAAGTTGTGTTTGTCCACTCTATGGCCCAATCCCATTTCTTATTTTTACCCCTACCCATTGTTTTTGAGTGTAACCCTCCCCCTTGAAACTGAGTTACAAGGGGTAGTGGTTGAAAACTTCCCCCTATGAAATGGGACAACCCTTCAAGAACCGTCATTAGTTGTCATCAGCAACTTTCACGTAAACAGACGAGATGAGGTTTTCCGGCCATTTCCAACATGCTGCCTCCAGCTGTGGTGATCTCACTGGTGTGTCACATGACAGGACAGGTGAATCAAATTTAAAATAGCCTGGAAAAACAAACAGGACATGTTTTCCTGCTGTGTCTCCATACTATAGGAATAATGGTATATCACACTGACATTTGCCTTTTATCCGAAGGACACTGACAAAGCACGGGCGCTCGCAATTCATTCCCAACTTCAGTTTTACGCAATCAATCAATCAAACGAGTCGCTGAATAAAAAAAGAGCACAAAAAAACCTACATTACTTCATTAACAGCAACTAGCGCTGCTCTGTCGGCGACCCTGCCAGCCTGCAGTGACACCAGTGGATGGTAAATTCAGCTCCTCACAACTTAAATACATTTAGGGCATCATACGCCTTAAAAGAGGGGGGGAGGCTATTATTTATTTTCGCCACCAAGAATTCTTCGGTGATATGAAGCTGATCTTAGCTTTTTAAATGATCAAATTTTCCCATTCCACCTTATATGCTGCACCATTTAAGTTAGAACGGGAAATTTCGCAAAACCTCGGGCAGCCACAAAGACATCAGCGTATTACTAGCGATTTTTTGTGTGTTATGAAGGAAATTACCATAAAACGCTATTACAATGGTTCTCTTACAATACAACAGCTTTTTAATGGAGAAAATACTTACATTTGTGCGTCTCTTTGGCCGCTTGTGGAGCTATCTTGCCGATGATTCGCGTAGCATTCTGGGAATTCTCATATCACTCTTTTGTAGTGCAAATCTCCGTTTGAAGGGCCAAATAGCCCTAACACTTCACCCTACCCCTCCATCTCAACAACAATCGGGACAACCCCTAGACATGACGCGCAAAACGGAGGGGTAGAGCTAAGTGTTGGGGGCAAGGGGTGAAATGGGATTGAGCCTAAGTAAAGTGAAGCATACTGTACTAAAGCCTCCTCCAGTGTTAAGAGTGAGGCTTCAAGTTGAAGTATTTACTGAAGAATTTACTGAGACACTAAAACATACACAATAAAGTGCATTACACGCTTCAAACGTCAGATTTTAAACGAGTGCTGCCATCAGTGTTTTACCCAATGAGGGAAAGTCACTGCACACCACCATTAGCTTGGCCCTGCATATCCAGCAGTGTTAGCAGAAATTAGCATTACTGTACTGTAGCGTAGTGATGTCACAGACTGAAGGTTTCTAGCGCTTGATATTAGAACCAGTGAGGGAACAAATGACAATGACAGCCCTTTACTCTCGCACCTCTCCCTCTCCAGGCCTTCACTCCACAGTAACTGCGCTGTGCGATGTCAGAGATGTTACCATATTATCTTTACCTGCAACCAAATTTTATATTTCACTCATTTTAACTTCAACTCTGTGGAACCACCGATGGTTCCAAAACCCCATTGATCATGTCTATGATCATAAAACCCATTTTCTGTTTGAGGGAGCTTTTACAAAAAACACCACCAAAACTTTAAATCTGGTTCATGCAGCTACTGAATAATTTGTCTTAGGATTTGGGCATGTACATTTAGATGGAAAAAACAAAATATACCCTGGAGAATAACTGGTTAATATTGTTGAAAACACTGATTCCAAACTTTTGAGTGGTACTGTGCCTATAAGCACAGTGTTTGAGAAAGCAATGCAAAACATGCATACACTTCATCTTAAGACCCTTGCAGGAATCCACAAACACACATACACATACATATTGACTAATATCTCTCTCTCACACCACTCTGCTTATAATAACAAACATGAACAGATCACTGACCACCACAACACACAGATGGTGTTGAAGGTGCTTATGTAAGCATAAACCTCTGGATATAAATATCCACTCCAGCTTTTCATCATCACCATGCGTACTCACTCCTTGAGTAAAAAGAAACTCTCTCTCTTTCTCTGAGCTCTCAATCAGACAAGGCCAATAACTTCACAAATCAGGATCAGCTGAGTCGGCATCTTACGCTACATATTTAGACCATCCATCACCATTTCAATCTAGAAATATTGATGAAATACTACAAATATTGATTTGTGATTGAAAACATCAATATGACATAGATGTTGCAGTGCTGCCTTACTGGACTATAGATCAGTTGTGGTAGACCAAACAAAAGCAGAAGCACAAACAGTTCATACAACCTCCATCTACTGATCCAGTCAATCAAGATATTCATTACTCATTCATCATGATTTTCACAAGCAGAATGTCTAAATCCTTATACAAAAAGCAATATTTGTAGGAGTTTTCATTATACACCGTCATTAAGGAGACTTGGTGCACTGTAGGGATTTTAAATGAATGGACAGACTAAAACCTAGTGAATATGATTATAGGTATAACAAAAGAAAACTAATTGTTTATACTGCATTGATAAAATATCTGACATCTCTAATTTCATCATCACTACATCATAGGACAGTATCATATCAAAAATTTTTCTGTTTTTATTGTATACAAAATCTAGGTGTTATTTTTTCTAAAACTGACTAATATTTTGTGGGGGAAATTTCATCATGCTGACCAACAGTATACTTCTATATTGAAGTTTCCTCAGAACTTTTCTTATTAGTGAACTTACCTAGTAAATTGTTACCCATTGCTGACATGTGTTTAAGTGTGCATAAAGTTTGTATAATCTCTACAGAAAAGCACTGAAAATACAAAAAGGACAATCTGGAGCAGCCGCACATGAGCCTAAGGTCACCATGCCCAATGCCAAGCATCAACTAGAAGGGTAGAAACCCCCGCCACCCACAAGCACTGGGCTGTCAAGCAATGAAACTGTTCTATTGAATGATGGAGCTCCATCCAATACCTTTGGGATAAAAAGCCTTCACAGAAAAGCAGAGGCAAAGGGGGGTAAATACCCTACTTATAGCCTTGATTTTGGAATAAAGATTCGATGAGCAGGTGTATACAATTTTTTGGACATATTGTGAATTTGTCTAAGAATACCATTATGTTGGTTCAAAATTTATCCTGCAGCCTGACTTAACACACTTCCATTTTTAAGACATCTGAAAGGTACAACGGTTCCAGAAATAGGCTACTCTTGGCATAGGTCAACACTTTTTGAAAAATAGTCTTATTTGAGCAAATTGAGAGTATACACCATAATGTTTGGGTAAGACCCTTTAAGTTCCTCTATTCCACCTTATCACCCCCCCCCCCCCCCCCCCCCCCAACACCTCCATTCCCCCATATGACTCCCACCCTGATGTACAGGACAGGTCATCTATCTTCACTTATCCTATTTACTTTATCTCCTTGTGTTCATTTATCTTATCTGATTTAATACATCCAGCCTGCTATCTTTAGCCCAGCCCCAATCCGTATGGTAAGACTGGACAAAGCCTTGAGCTCCTATTGCAGTATCACCAGGCTGGAGGGAATAGGTCTAATCAGAGGCTTCTCAGAAGGGCTTTAATTGGGGAGGCATCTGCAGGCTGGATCCTGGGGTGAGGGGACCGGTCCCAATTTGTCAGCTCAGCTTTGAGATCAATGGGTGGACTGGGAGGGTGGGGGGTGAGACTCTCCTGGTCCTCTGTGGCTTGAGGTTTCTTGAGCCTGTCACACATGCACACCCCCCCACACACACACACACCCCCCCACACCTGACTGTGGTACGCACCACTGATTAGATCAGACTGGTGTTTCTTAATGGGTTTTACAACACAGCCTGTATTATTCCTCTCACTAAGTGACAGGGAAGGAAGAACATGAGCAAAAACAAGAAAAATAGAAGTAGACAGATAGAGAAATGGATGGTTGGAAAAAGCCTAACACAAGAAAATTCAATCACACCTGAACCTCTCCTGCTCCAAACCCACAATGGCAATAGAATTTTCATTCTACATGCATTACTGAAAATCCTCAATTTATATATTCATGCGTGGTGCAGTTCCCGTAAACATTTCAAGCTATTTATTGTTGACACACTTTTGCAAAAGCAGCTTTGGTCACATAAAATTGTGGTTTGTAGCTCTAACAGCTCATATGTACCAATTTTGAGGATCAAAAAAGGACTTAAAAAGCAATTGTAATGAACATTCCCAAATGTCCTCTGTCTGAGACAGAATGCTTTATTCAGTAATATAGAATGTGGAATGAAGAAGATATGATCCAAAATAAGCTACACAGTTCCTGAAAATTTGAATGTCATTCCAAATAAGTTTATAAATGCAGTGAACGTTCTTATAGCTATCTGAGTGGACATTTAGATAAAAATAGGTCAGTATTGAGCCCGTCCAATGAACCATATCACCCTTTTTGGATTATAAGTTATTTTGTTTTCGTATAAAATTTTACAGTAAAAAGACAAACTAAATACAGGGCATCAAATCGTGCCATACCATACGTATAAGGGTAAATGTAAAGCAAAGGCTTTATTATATTAAATACTTGACTGATTTTTTCCCCCCACATTTCTTGTGACATACATGTTATGTTGAGACAAACAGAATGTGAAGTGTCTGCGCTTTTATCTACTGGGTTGAGGCAAATACACATAAATAAAAGACAGAAGAAAACACATTTAGAGACGCTTCACTGGTCTTACGAAAAAACATCTGCCTGGTGCTACCTCACAAGAGGGCAGAGGTGAGTGATGTTTGTTTATTTGAGCTGTGTCTATCATCAGTTGGGAGCTACTAAAAAAATCTAAGCAAAAAAATAAGACAACTAATCAATTGATTTGGCTTGCATTGGTTGTGTAAATTGAACAAAAAACAATTATTGTATGGCAATTAATCATCAGGTGAAAGTAGACAAAACAGGCCTATACAGATGTGCAAGCCAACTAAATCAACTATGTTTGAGATGTTTGAGATGATAAAAAAAGATTTTTTTTAGCATCTTGTGGTCTAAGCTTAGTATCTATTAAAAACTTCAGTTGCAAACAATAGAGACTGTGTACTGGTCATGGTGACCCACTTAGAGTCTTAAAGCCTAATTAGAGTGCAAACACATATTTCAGTACCTCAATATGACCTTCAACCATAACCCCCATTCATCAGTCCACTCCCCTAATATAATCATAGCTAACAATGGACAGTTACATATTAGAGCTCTTCAGCTTACCAAGGAAAACAAATGTAAATGTATATATGTATACAAACACATGCAGCCACACATAAAAAAAGTGCAATTATGTCTATCTATAATAAAAGGCACAGGCACCACGTACACATGCACACATACATTTCTCACATCCATCGCCACCGCTGAAACAGTTCACCTTCACAAAACAGACGCGTCCTCTACGGATCTCTTTGGAAGCCTGATCCAATAGACATGGATGTGAATCACACTCAGTATAAACAGATGGATGAAAATGAATGATGTGTTTGTGTGCGTGTTGTATAAATGCTCTTTCAACTCATTAGAATGCAGGACGATGAGTGTGATTCAAGACATGAATGATCTAAGAGAGGGAGAGGAGGAGAGATGGAGGTGACATTGGACAGTTTAAAAAAAAAAGAAAAACAATTTGAAATACCTTACTGTGATTTTTCTGAATAATCTTGTGATTATTTTCTATAAAATGACATCCAGGCCTGTTTTTTTCCCCTCAAGAAGACAAACAGATCAATTTTTTCTGCCCTGAAGCAGAAATCTGCACTCGGTTTGTTATCAGAACTGGGCTTCTTTATGTTTTGTACTAGAACTACGAGGCTAATGTAATTTAATAAGTGACGGAGGCTCATACTTCACTTGTAGACTTCCATATGTAGTACTGAATGATATACTGTTATTTAAAATTATAAAATAATTACATATATTTTTCATAGTTAAAACAGGATCAACAGCCAGTTTAAAGTCTACATTTTGTCTCTACTTTCATTCATTTTTATAGATAACAGCATGATATGGTCTGAAGCAGTGTGGGATGATTTAAGCATGCTATCTTTCAGGTGCAACGGCAGAAAATATAAAATCATAATACAGCAATAAAATTTTTTGATACACGACACACATAATATTTCATCAGAGGTCTGTTAAATTGGAAGAGTAAAGAGTCTCCGTAATTTAAAAAATACATTGAATTTTTTTTAGTACTATCAGAAAGGACTAAAAATGATGTTAGTAATGAAGTACTGATGATATCTGTAAAATACCCAGAAAAGCATATTATGATATAACGTGATGCAAATTATCATCATACTGCGCATCCTTAACATATTCCATCACTTCTTACTTACATTAGCCTTGTAGGCCCAGTGTAAAACCAAAGAAAGACTTCAGATAACAAACATGTCTTCATTGATCGTCTGTATCTGGATTAAGAGAATACTGTATACAATTCTGCTTAACTATTCTGTCTCTGTCCCTCCACCTCTCTCACCCACCCTCCACTCCAAAAACTCTCAACTCCTCACACGTCCCTCATTCAGCTTCTCTCTCCTTCTCTATGACCCTTTCCTTCAGACAGCCCACAGCTCACTCCTGACTGTTAAAAGAGGACACAGCTCAAGAGCACAGGTGATGTACGAGCTGATTTGATTACTTCTGTCTGCCTTTTCCAACAACTGTCATGTTCCTTCCACACAACTCATATTCTGAGGGGAAGTCACCTTGGGTTTATGGATGAAGACGAAAGGCAGACAGGGTGAGATAGAAAGAGAGGGAAGAAAAAAGAAGAGAAGAGAAGGACAGATGGATAAAAGGGATGGAGGAGGAAAAGGACAGATGGAGAGGCAGGGACGGAGGGAAGGTGGGGTGCGTGAAGAAAAAAAAAATGTGTGCTAGGTAGCAAACTTAACTAAACTTGATAACAGCAAAGCTACACTTAGACTGATTTGCATGCAGAATAAGGTATAATAACTAATTAGCTAAAGACAGCTAGCATTTAGTTTACTTTAGCATCAAGTGAATCTGGTTAGATGAAATCAAACAAGGCTACTTAACAATCCAATTATACAAGACTCTCTAATGATAGCTAAAAGTAGGCTTTTGCTAGTAACAGAATCCTGTTAATGGGGTAACTGTTGGTAAAATAATCACACTTGAACCAGACAAAAAGCTACTAGAAATTAGCTAATGATTTCAAGTTTAAAGAAAGGAAGAGTCAAAACAACTGCAATTTGGCTGAACATTGGTATTGGCCACTAAACCCCATAATCAGTGCACCTCTGAATTCTCCACTTTGGTAGGCTCTGTCCCTTGAGTCAAATTAATGTTTAGAGGGACTGCCGGTACCAATTTCCGCCATAACTCTTCTGAGATTTGGAACACCCTTTAAGATGGCGATGGGGATTCCCCTGAGAACAACCGAAGAGGAGAACTGTGGAACTGCCTTTGTCTTTTCTGGAATCACAGCGGAGGTTTGAGGAAGAGAGAGCTGCTGAGAAGGAATAGGTGAGACACCTACATGGAGTTTTCCTCCTCATCTCAGAAAAAATGCTTCTACAGAGGCCATTTCATAGCTCACAACCAAAATCATGTACAGATGTTTAGCACAGTAGTGCATGGTGTCAATATTGGGTGTGTAGTATGATTCCACTGATTACTCATCAGGGATGATTGAATTAAGCAGTCTGATACTCTTAGGCTTCTTAATCCACTCCAGACTCTCTGTGTATGTGTGTGTGGCTGTGTGTGTGTCTGCATGCTCAAGGCCATTAGGCAGCTTTCTTGGACATCTTCATTTAACCACATGGCCTGAGGCAGCATAATCTCTTTGCTTACAGACTATTAGGAAATGGAACAGAATAAAACAACATGTTCACAGTCCTTTTCAACAGCAAAGTGATAATGCGGCGTTTGAATAAAATCCAAATCACTTATCCTTCCTCATAGGCGTGCAGGGAGCAGAAAGAGAGAATGCTGGAAGAGTGTGCATGTACTAGTGATCACATTACATGGGTTGTCAGATTTCTTTTAGGTGTTGACTAACGGCTTAAAGAGAGTTTGACTGACGGTGGTTCCGCTCGTTCTGGTTGACTTCCTCCTCCACTGGAGATAAAAACTGAGGTTCACCTCAACACATAGGCACACAGGTTCCCACGGGTCTGATCACAACATGTAATACTATGCCCAACTCTGATCTGCTGTGTGTGGAAATGTATGTATTATGTGTGTGTGTGCAAATGTATGTATTGTGTGTGTGTGTGCAAATGTATGTATTGTGTGTGTGCGTGCGCGCAAATGTATTGTGTGTGTGTGTGTGTGTGTGAGTAAATGTACAAAAAGCTTCCATTTTTAAAATGAGATAATCATGCTCCACTTTTGCTTCAGAGCTGAAATATCCACAGGTGTTTCTAAGCTTCCTTCCACTGTGAGAGGACTAAAAGTTACTGAGAAAAGCAAATAGACAATAAAATACGTTTACAAATCAGAGAAAAAAAAAGCTGCTGATCTGTTCTCAGAACAATGACCTAACCACTCCAGAGTTGCAACCTAAAAATTTAGATTGTGAGAAGCAGAAAATGCTACCATCTTCTAAGACTAAAGTTACAGGTGAGCAAAAATATCTTGACCGATGAAAACAAGTTTCCCAAAACAATGGAAGCTGTAATAAGGCAAAGGGTGGACATACAAAGTGCTGAAAAAATAATATTATATTTATTTGTTGAGGCTTCTGTGTAATTGTATGTGAATTATATATTTTCTAACTTTTTCAATTAAATAAATGAAATGGTAGTGTCTGACTTTTGCACAGTCCTGTGTATGCATGTATGTGTGCATGCATGTATGTATGTGTGCATACATGTATGTGTGCATGGATGGATGGATTTGCTTGTGCAAGCAGTCAACATGCTCATATACAAAGATTAGTGGATGTGTGCAGTAATGTATTTTTATGAAGAGTGTGTGTCTGTGTGTGTGTGTGTGTATATATGTGTGTGTGTGCGCGCGCGTGTTGGGGGGGTTGTGCGAGTTCATGTGTGTGAGGGCAGCTGAGTAAACATACACAGACAGGGCAGAGGGGCTGGGCTCAGTTTACAGAAACCTCCTGATGTACAGTAGCTCCCCCACAGCTCAGAACCTACAAAACACGCATGGACACAAAACGCACCAAAACTCAAAACACAGCCATTAGAGGGAGCCTACATGTGTTTAGTGATGAATTTTCCCTTTTAAGTCAGTCTTGTTTATTTCCCTCGGTAGCATATGTGTCTGATCAGATAACTCAATCCTGCTTCAACAAGCCAAATGAACTAAAACTACTATTCTTTACACTAAATGAACAAAGAAGTACAGAAACTTCCCCAATAAACCATACACAGATGTATTTACCAACAGCAAGAGAAACCAAAACAGACATCAGGCCCACCAAAACCATCCAGTGCTGTTATTGAGATTATTAGAAAATGAGTAACCTAACATCTATAGGTGGTTCACAAGCTGCCAAAATGCAATTTAGCAATAACAATTTGAAAACTGCACTCCTTCAAACTGCAATTTCAATCTTTCAGTCCTAGGCTTTTATCTTACTGTAAGAAAGACTAAAAAGGAGAATTTAAAATATGCAATGTCATCATGTAAATGAACATCTAATCATTGCTCATTCGCTGAGTAGTTTTTTTTATATCGAGCAATCACGTTTGAGAAATCCTAACAACACTTAACCTAACTAATATTTTCCAAATCACTTCTGAAATAATCTGCCCTTCAGCAGAGTTATCTGTCATGATGGTGACAGAATGTGTGCACATGTACAGGCACTTAAAACCCACACACAGACAGGCTGTGTTTAATGGTCTAACAGCAAAGAAGATGAACGGTGGTAATTTGTTTAGAGAAAGTCAGCAGAAGTGTCACAGACATGCACCAGGATTCAATGACCCTCTGAACAGACCAAAATCACTGCTGCTTTCTTCTGTGACAGAGGGGGATAGAGAGAGAGCAGAACGGCACTCTCAAATTTCCCGATGTAATCAAAACGGGGCTTTCTGCTTTCAGTATGCATGTAGTGTGTGTGTACATTCATGCCCTGGAGGATGAGGAAAGACTGGCACACAGGCGAAAAGAAAAAGAAAGATAGATTAGGGTGCAGTTTACTTAACCAAGGTCAGAACGAAAGAAAAAGAAAGACAAAAAAGCCCCAACTACAGCATGATGGTACAGAGAGGGGAAAGGGAGGAGTGCTATCCAAAGGAAGAGAAATATGAAAACAAATGGATAAATGCTACTGTTGGGAGGCCGCCCTGTGCCCTCTCTCTGGGGTAATTGAAAGCAGGCCTCTACACTAGGAATAGCTCTGGAGGAGAGTAGGCTTGTGGTTAGGGAAGTGCATTTGTCATAAGTGTTGTGTTAAGGCCCATAGGCAGCGGCTTAGTGTGACTGTGTGTGGGTGTGCTTGTGTGTGTGTGTGAGAGACACAGCAACTCTATCCAGAAAACCTAAGTACCTTTTTTTATTAAAAAAAAAAAAAAAAAAAAACATAATCTTTCCAACATAATCTTTATCTGCAGCATAACTTAGTCAGTCACCAAAGAAATAGGCCTGTGCCTAGTGATGGTTAACAGAGTTGCCATGACAACAGCACCCCAGTACTTAATTTACTGATTTATTTCACACAAACTATAGGCAGACACTACTATTCCCACAGGTGAAATGACCTAAGCTTTTAATCATGTTGGCTGAATTGATATCCTACATTAATACCAAATGAATTGAACACTATGTAGAAACATGGTTGTGGAGATGCACTTGTTGAAGACCCTAGTGATGCAGGCAGATATCATGCCTGTACAAAAAGCCATGTATGGTATTATGACACTCTCAGACCAGAGCATCAGGATTTTAGACATCAGACAAAACAGTTTCAGGTTTCTGGAAAAACACGAATACAATTGTGTCTCAGCTTGTGTACATCAAGCAAAACAGGCTGTTTCAAACTGCCTCAGGTGAAACAGTTTCACAGAAGAAGACATCAGGTCTAATAAAGTGGCCTTAGATACTCGACTGAATTTCTAAAAAAATCTTTTATTTAACAAATATTAAGCTTCAACTCACATATCATCACTGTGTTTTTGCCCACATCTGCTTCAGTGGTGTAGTGTGTCTCAAAATTACCAGATGGAAAAGTGTTATTTCACTTTTTTGTTGTCATTATCATTGTTGTTATTATTGCTACAGATGTAAAATAACTTTTGTGGGGGAAAAAGTTAAAGCCCCTTCACTCAATTGATTGACTTACCATGGTTATTTTCCACACAGTCATCCACTGTTACCCAAATGGGTGTTACTTTTGAAGCATTACACCATATTTAGAAAGTCAAACCACTGACTCAAAACAAACTTATAATAGAAGCCTATATTCCTTTAATTTGGTTCCAGGAATCAGTACATAGGCTGTTACCTTAAAGCTTAGCCTTAGAAACACCTGCAATGCTATTCTGTGTGTAACCATTAAACAAATAACTAACTCACCCAAGTTGATAGTTTTAGTGACACAATTCAACTAACCTGAAAAACTTCTAAAAGGAAAGAATTAACAAGGTGATCTTACCTCTGCCCATCCCAGTGAGTATCCAGTAATCACAAATAACAGATCTCTGCAGTAGCAACCCCAACCTGTAGAACAAACATAGGCAATCAGATGGGTAGGTAAATCAGATCAGGGAAATGACTCATTCAACATTACAACAAGAGGTTGGGATTGTAATGAGATACTTATTCAGGTCAGACCCCAACTAAGAGAACATAACTCTGCAAAATACTAAACAATGGTTAGCAACTTCATAAGATGTGCAGATGTGGAAAGTTATCATTTCGTTCCTGAACCTTAAATCTCTCTGCTATCATGACTCTTACACAAAGCAGTATATCATTATACCCCTTACATTACCACTTTAAATTACACAGAAGACGTTACAGGAGCTCTACAGTTCTGAACCATTTAAGTTTGTTAAGACAATCTTGGAACCATATCATTGTCTTTCATCTTAATATAAAAATAAAAGCAGTCACGCTCAGGTGTGTTATTTTGGTCTAACACTCCGTGCTAACAGTCTGTAGAGGCTGGCAGTGTAGTAGAGATGGTGCGAAGTATTATCACAGATACTTTGTTTTTTTCAGCTGTTTTCAATCATTTTTTCATTATGATTTCAATTGGAACCAACAAATTATAATTTATAATTTCTAAGGTTAGGTATTATAAGATCAGGCCAACAATCAGACTTCCATGCAGTCTCTGCATCCCAAAATAAGCAAATGTTAAAAATAGTTCAGAGGTTCACATATGTATGAACAATATTAGAAGACAGAATAACCTGTAACACTACATTTACGGCATTTGGCAGATGCTCTTATCCAGAGCGACTTACAATTTGATCAGTTTTTACATAGGCAAAGATAGTGTTAGGAGATTTGCCCAAGGACTCTTATTGGTATAGTGTATGGTGCTTACCCAGACAGGGGATTGAACCCCAGTCTCCAGCATAGAAGGCAAATGGTGTAACCCACTACACTACAGCCACTCATCACACTAAAGATGATGATTCATAGTGCTACACAAGCAGTAATGAGACAGTTTGGGGGAGGGGACCTAAAACACCACCAGGCACAAAAGGCCTTATGAAGCAGTCATGCAGCACTTCAGTAAAGGAATAAAGTACAGTGCTTGTGTTTCACATTTAACCACTCAAGTATCATACACAAAACTGCCATTTATAATAAGTCTTGCCCACTTGCTTAGGTAATGTGAGCCACAGTAATGATTTGGCCCAAGCTAACTGGCAGCTCCAAAACAACAAACAAATGAAAACCACAACCCAAATTCCCAATGGATAGCACTTTTTTACTCTAGGACTACTGTAAGTCAATGAAGAAATAAAAAGTAAC
Organism: Pygocentrus nattereri; assembly: GCF_015220715.1. NCBI lineage: Eukaryota > Metazoa > Chordata > Actinopteri > Characiformes > Serrasalmidae > Pygocentrus > Pygocentrus nattereri. The sequence continues at coordinate 14,511,494 of NC_051236.1, read as the reverse complement.
TTAGCACTGCTATAGAAGCATTTGATTTGCTTTAGAAAAACAAAAGAGAACTATGCAATTTGCAATATATATGCAGTAAGAGATTTGGAAGGATTACAGGATACAAGACGACTCAAGATGATGTGGGTACTATGTAATCCTATTGTACACAGTGCTGCTGTTTCACCAAAATCAACACTTAAGAAATATCCAATTGCTTGCTTGTGAAACTATGTCTTATTGTCAAATTGCAGAAGGTCTAATTCTGAGAAAAACTAGCTAGTACCTTCTATAGACTTCTTTTTGAAATCAAACCAAAATAGTTTGAACACACTGTCCAATCAGAGACCAAACATTATGAATTAACCTCAATATATAAATAATGAATGAACAGCAGGGACGTATCGATACAGGAATTGTGAGCCGACGTGAATTGGCTAATGCCAAAACATAAGCACTTACAAAATATAGAAATTGACATCACCTCAAATTAGCATCACAGAGATATATAACATTTATTTCTAGAGGATTACAAATGTAGTAAGATTTATAAAATGCAGACTTTTTTTGCATTCTATGCTTCCAGAGTACAATAAACAAAAATCAAATATCGGTTTGAAATACCGATTCACACTAAACACTCAAAATCAAATACGGACATTGTTATTACATGGTATGATATTATTCAATGCATAGGAAAATAAACCATAAAGCTAAACTCTGTGTGCAGCTCACCTGCACAAAAAGACAACATATTAAAATAAATGTAAGCATATTTTGTGAACACAGACATGTCTAAACTTGATTTAGCTGTGCAGTGAGACTTGCTGACACACAAACTGAATGGGAGAGAGAAAGAATTGAAAACGTTGGAAACAATTACACCGTGTCTGTGGATCTGTGAACATGTGTGCAGGATCATGCACAGAGGTTCACACAGAAAACTGCCAACATATTTACTTGTGACATGAACATGTGCACTACAGGGCAGTGTCCAAACAAGGATGTACAGAAAATGAGCAACAAGCAGAAAGTGTTGCATTGCAGAGAACAGACAGAAGAAGCAAAGTGCTTTTACACTATAACTGAGAACCATTTGTGGCAACATTACTACTCTGGTTCAGGACGAGTACTGTTCTGATTTAATCCCACCCACAGCGGCACTGGATAGACAGCGAGTCTTCAGCTCCATAGATTCACACAATTCATTTCTGACGTGGGCATGTCGTAGCCTCTGTGAGCTGCCCTTACCCATCAGCCCCTTTTCCATGTCCCAATAGCGATACATGTTCAAGTATCTTCATAAATCAGCCTCAACATCCGTCTCTCTCGCTGTCTCTCTAGGAGTGTCCACCAGCTGAGCCTGTTCTTTCTTGTCCCTCAGACAAAGCCTCAGGTAACATTTAACCAGTGCAGAGGAAACCTCCAGACAACATCAGAAGACCCAGACGAAAGAGCTCAATCATCTAATAGTGGGTGTGACTGGGGCAGACAGTAGCTGCCAAGCCGCTTCTCTCTACAGCTTCTGGCAGATGATGGCAGGCGAGATGAGGTCATAAGCCAAAATAAATGCCTGGTTGTATTTTCTTATAGCACTAGCGCCATGCAAATAAAGAGAGTGGGGGGAAAAAGGAAAACCATATGACAAAATAGTCTGAAACATAAAAGTCACTTCAGAAAAAGTTTGTGTTCCATATCACACAGCCACAGACATAAAAACAACTAAAGCCTTACATAATTTATAAGAACTGCTTACATAACTTTAAATATAGATCTTTTGCAAACAATTACATGTCATGTTAATTTGGTGAGGTAAAAAGTTTGAAGTGAATAGTTATCTGCCACTAGGCCTCACTTTTTTTTTTTTACCAACAACACCAACTCAAATCCACACCCACCCCCACTCAAGGATTTGTCCCCTTCTGCCTCTCTCTAAGGTGACATCATTCTTCTTATGCCATAACATCACATGCATGCTGGTCTCAACTCTAGCCCCGAAAAACCTCAAACCCTCAGACCAATCAAAACAAGCCATGGAGCCACCAAACAGACAAAAAAAGAAAAGAAAATCTCCACAGCAAAAAAAAAAAAAAAAAAAAAAAAAAAAAAAAAAAACCAACAATGTCCTCTCTCTCTGCACTCCATGTTGTACAATGGCACCAATTTGCATGCCAAAAAAGGGCTCTCCGCTTTCAAACAATGCTGAAACTCAGTTCAACAGGCCAAAGCAGTGGATGTGCAAATACCAAAGCAAGCCAATGATAGTTGGTTTTCCAGACTAAACCAAATGATATCTGACAAAAACTGTGGCCCATTACTTTTGGAAGTTCTCTACACACTTCTATAAAAGAAGCTCAGAACATGGGCAAGTTTTTCCACAGTTACTTTACTTACTAACCAGATAAGTTAACCCTTAAATGGCCAGGGTCCACTGGCAGGCCCAAAGTTTTATTACACACTTCTGTATCCTAAGAATAGCTCAACCAGTTTGAATTGAAGTCCTGTAGTTACTGAATAATAAGCCTTAGTATGTAATAACCCTGGGATTTTAAGGGTTTAGTAATTAGTCTGAAGTTACCTTGAAAGGAAACCTCCATCAAAACTAACAGTTCCAGCGACCTCTACACATTCATATCTTCAAAAATGGAGAAATCTTTTTTAGCTGACAGAAAACATCTGAAAGGGCAGAGTTTGTTTTGTTACACACTCATTCACATCAAAGTGACCATTCTGTGGCAAAATCCACTAACCAACATCTGGATTCTTGTCTCTCCTCCCCTTTTTGGGGATCTGGGCATTCACTCACACACACACACACAGAAAAACACAAAACCTCACAGCTCAGATAAAAAAATTTTTTTTTTTAATTGTCCTGACGTCACAGGAATAAACCTGACAAGGCCATAATTTTCAGGGCTTGTTAAGTTATTTCTCTTAGGCTAGCCCTGCCAGCATATGAATGGCCACAATGAGCTATAATTAACCCCTAAAAGCACTTGCTTTTGTTGTTTTTCCTCTGTCTTGCGCTACCACTCTGCATTTAAGTGCCCTAAGTTTAACTCTGGAATATCCTGTGCACACCATGCCAACCTCCTGGCACAGCACAGTGCTTGCTGATGCCATTGTAATTGTTTCCTTGCAGCAGTGACAATCTCCTATTAGTGCTGCATTCATAAACTCCAGGCTGACTGAGCATGTCTGGTTCCATTAAGAAGTTCTAATTGAGTGCTCTGTGAATGAGAAGAGAGCTTAGTGATGCTACAGGGGAATAAAATTCAATCGTGAACAGGAACTTCAAATATCATTAGCTTACTCAGGATACTTTACCATAAATAATGATTGCTACTGAGGATAAATGACAATTTCGACAGGGTAAAGAAGGGTCTATACGGTCTGCTTAGAGCTTTCATGATACCAGAATTTTGACTTTGAATCTGACACCAAGCATAGATATTGTAGTTTACAGCATAAAGATATAATGGCAAAAACAGTTACAATGCCAAAAGACACTTGCAAGTGTCTACAAAGAAAAAGCATTTTCAGCTTTTGTGTGCAAAATCCACCCAAACCTCACTCTGTGAGCCGTTTGCATAATTTATTGCTGTTTATTGCCCAGATCAAGAATAAACCTGGACTACCAAAAAAATTTATAATAAAGATTCAACATTGGCGCTGCAATTTAGTCCACGACCAGGCTTAATCCAAGTCTGATTAATCCACATTGATGTGGTCTGAATGGGTGGAGCTAAAGGTGGATAATTGTAAAAAAAAAAAAAAAACATTTTTCCATGACATGAAGAACAATGAACTCAACACAGGTTTTTGCTTCTTAATTTTCATACATGCAAAAGGACGTAAACAGTATGTTTTGAAACAGTGTTTACCTACAACAACAATCTTTTTACTACATTGTACTTTTATTTCAATTACTGAAAAAAATCAGCGTGGCAAATGGCAAATTTAAACAAAGATGTAAGCAAAGAACTGAAAGTACTGAATCTTTCGTATCTGTTCACCACAAAAAACTGTGCACTTCTTAAACTTTATGCAACTCTGTTTTTTGACCTCTGTGTATAGCAACAGCAGGGAAACACACATGCACACAATCACACAATGTCTGCTGACTAATCCATGTGTGACTACTGGCTAGCTAAATCCCAGCACTAACCCACTATCAGCACAGACTTAGAGCCGGAACAAATGGCTAATCCAAAGAGATTGTGATTATTTTAATTAGGTGCATGAAAGCATAGCTGATTGGTAGACAGTGTGCTCTGCCTGAGACCTTCCTAACCCCAAAACACAAAATCATTTAGTCTGATTATTGCGTCCCAATAAACAAACAAATAAAGCCACCGATTGGATTTGTGTGTGACTGAGAAAAGCATGTGAACAGCCTACATTATCAGCTGCAGTTTATCTGCCCATTTCCATTAGCATAGCTTCTTTAGCTCAAAAGGTCAGTCCTGACGTGAAAAGGTCCACTTTCAACAAGCCCGTTACAAACTCAACAGATGAGCGGCGCGCACACACACACACACACACACACACACACACACACACACACACACACACACACACAGTGTCAGGCACTCTTTAGGCTACCACAAAGATCACAAAAAATTAATGAATGTAATACAGGACAAGACGATGTGTGAGTATGAGAGCAACACAGAGAGAGAGTGTACGGGAGCAAGGATGGACGGATGAATGAATCAATTAATGAGGTGAGTAGGGTATGGGGAAAGCAATACAAATAAAGCTAGTCTTGACCAAAGCTGGCCAGGCTGAATACTGTGAGGCAGATATGCAAATATGTTCATCACACAAACAATAAATTCAACATAGGCCGTTTTAAGCAGCTTATTACATACATATTACACACACACACACACACACACACACACACACACACACACACACACACACACACAGTATGGACTTTAACAATGTTTGTACACTCCTGCAACAAAGAAAAGAGAAGACATTTTAATTTCTTCAGCTATGAGTCCTTTAGGGCATGAAAAGCTATAAGAGATCCTGAGCTACTATTTTGCATGACTGAGCCATCACACCAGTGTCACCAGCACACAACAAAGAAAAACGAGTGTGAGAAAGAATGAGCAAGCTTACCGTCCGGGGGGGGGGTGTTACCCAGTCTCTCTCTCTTAAAAATGAGAGAGAGAATGAAGCCATTAGTTTGTGTCTAGAGTAGAACCAAGAGCTTTAAAAAAATCAATGACAAAGCTCTGTTCTATCAGCCAAGACAATCAATAAGGAAATAGAATCCAGCCGAATTTGTGACAATACAATAGCTCATTGATTTCCATTGTTAACATGCAGACATGTTACAATGGCAAAATTATGATTTATGGTGATTAGTATTTGCAGACTACATAAAGTGAAGAGGGCAAATGATGTCAATTAACCCAAACATCATCTTTTTCAGTCGAATTACCAGCCAACCAAACCAGTAAAAGCATTTGCTCTTTTGGCCTAGAGTGAAGCTCAACCAACCATTCTGCCCAGGAACCCTGCTGGGCTAAGACTCGTTAGTTAATTACGAAATCTAATAGCAGTATAAAAACAGGAGGAGGGATATTCTGAGGAATTTTCCATCTGAATGAACAAAAACAAACGGGGAGACTGGGGCACGCAGCAGAACGACACCGCTCCAATTCCACAACTCATCTGTCATTGCGGGGATTCTAGAATGCGGCCATAAGCTTCTGTTCCAATTCAAACAGGATCACGTCAAGAGTGAGCGCAGTCAACTCGGCCATGAATGTGAGCGTTCTCTGCTGTATCAGGAGATTGGTAAACACTGATTTAGTCACGGCCTTGTTTTGGAGAGTTAAGCGGTTTGTTGTTATCTTTAAGGAATACAGGGACATTGTGTATATCAGAGGTCTATTCAAGACCATCAGGAGGAATCTGACCTAAATTGTTGCAGAAACAGGACAGCAAATACAACGTCTCATTAGTTTGTTGACAGGACTGATGAATAACTTGGGTATTCTTTTTAAAATGAAGTAGCTTTTATGCTTGGCCATGGAAAACAACTCCATCATTCCCATCTCTAAACCCCTGTCTGCATGATATGGACAAAATACTAGAATTGTGATTATGTTAAAACATATTGCAACTGCACCATGAAATAGATTAAAAATGCACTGATTAATCAGTAACGTTACTGTGAAAAAGGTTGGCCTGCATTATTTTTACAAATGTAATAGTTTTGTTGGATTAGATGATTCTCTGGTTCATTGAAACATCTACAGAAAAACTCATATGGAAGTCTGATTCTGCCTTTTGCAGTATTTTCAGTGTTGCAAAGGCCTAAACTGTGATAATGATCAAACAATGTATTGTGCAGCCCTGTTACAGAGGTATAAAAGACCTTAACAGACCATAAATATCAAAATCAACACAACCTTGCTATTCATGTCTAATCGATTCCACTTCTTTAAAGAACTCCTATGTTCCACGCTGAAGAGCAAACAAATGAGGTCCACCCTCATTAGCAGAGTGTAGGGGCGAGTTCTCTTTCTGGCTGTTATTTGGGACATGCTGTGATATTGACCAATTACTAAGCCACAGTGATCGATAAGCATGGATTTAGAGCTCAGCCCAACTTCGCTGATTGAGTTATAGGACCGCAAACCTCACACTGACAGTGTCTCAAACTGCAGACTGGAACTGTGGTCAAAATAAGGGCACTTGAAGTCTCACCTTTTATTGACACTCTACCTTTAGGCTTTATCCTTAAGACCATAATTGACTCCAACCCTAACCATAACGCTGAGGCAAAGTACCCAATGAAAAAGCTTGTTTACAACAGCATTATCTCCAATTTACATTTTTTAAAAGGTCATAAAATGTGTTGGTTGTAAGCTCATAGGCCTGAGCCTCAGTAATCATATCCATATCGACAGATATATTTGTTAAAATAAATAAGCAAATGATCAGCAATGAATAAATACATTGGAAGACATGTTTATGAACAATATCAGATATTGGATTTGGCCAGAATTCCAGCATCAGTGAATTTCTACACAACACATTATCTTTTTATCACAAACAGAGAAGATGTACTTTTGAACAAAAGCATAAGAAAGCTTCCACTTTTCTCTCATTATTTTAAGTTCAACTGGATGAAGAAGAAAAAAAAAACAGAACAAAAATAAACTGAGTACATCCCAGTCTTATGAAAAATGTCCACAAATCCTCAAATACACAGAAAGAGATCATTTCAGAGAAATATGACTCGGTCTTGAGAATGCAGAGACTGCAAAAAAACAGAAGTATAATTGCCAGTGCCCTGTGTGTGTGTGTGCGCAAGATAAGTGTGTATATTTGGAAGCCACTGCTTAACATTTTTGGGCTAACCCCTGAACTGGAGGAATGTTCTAAAGCCACACGCTGGCCATGCATGCCTGGACACCTCAGACAGTGAATAAGCAAGTCAGCAAGCAAGTAGGGATATGAAAGAGAGAAAATCACACTGAGGATAGACAGTGACTGAGAGTGAAAGCAGACTTGATGTAGAGGAAGATAGAGAGAGAATGTTTCCTTAGTTTTCCTAATCTAACAACAAGTATAAAATATTTAAGTTTGAGTGCTGGGGCGGGGGGTTGGGGGTTGTAGGGTAATGTGTGTGTCCTGGTAGACTTTGCTACCAGTGATTTATACAGCTGCTTCTCATTAAGTTATCAGTGTTTTACACATCCTCTGTGCTATTCAACTCCAAGAGCAAGTGTGTGTGTGTGTGTGTGTGTGTGTGTGTGTGTGTGTGTGTGTGTGTGTGTGTGTGTGTAAATAGACTTCTACGAGTGTTTAACACTTGGCACTTTATGGGTGCACACTGCTGTTATGAACAACTGTCCAAAGAACACAACTTAAAAAACACAGTAGCTATGGGGATTAGAATGGCCATAATAAAAGAACTGCAGGGCAATGGAAGGTCTATTTCTAAGAAAAACCCAATCCCTTTGGCTCCATCTCTTAAGCTGCACTGAGAAGAAAGCAAAAGCCCAGCACAATAACAGTGCAAAACAGTAAAAAGGTTTACATCATGGAAAAGAGTTTGATAGTATTATGATATATTCCTAAAGGTTTAAAATGCATCATTTACTTCCTAACCCATTCAGTCTCTATATGGCAACTAAACTACAAAAACAGCCTATTTTAATGTAAATTCATTGTTTTTGTGATGTCATGAAACCCACCATGGACATATATCCACTTATTCACCCTACAGTAGTTTACCCCAGCCAGTCTTACTCAAGTTAGTTACGGTCAGTACAGGGGTCATTTACATACACTAGCCTTAAAGTCAAACAGCCTGTGTAATTCAATGGGATAAAGAAAGTTGTGAAAATATTCTTGCAAGAATGAATTGTGACTGTTCTTGGTACATAAACCCTTACAGAAATCAAAGGTGAACCTCACAGAAAAACGTAAGATACATGAAAAATGTAGGATATGGGCCCTTTATCAGACCCTCTGTTCAAATCAGTTGTAGCTCTCAATGCACACCAGTTGCATCAACACAGAAGCCTCCATTTAGAAATGTATTTAGTGTAGTTGGTTTACATCTTTATGTTAGAAGGTTGAAATACTGGATTTACTGTAGTAAGAAGGTTAACATACACAGACCTGCCACCAATTCCTACAAATACAAGAAAGAACACTTAGAAAGATTTGTAAGTCAAACAAATTTGGAATTTTGTTTCAATAGTGCCACACAATATACGGTTAATGATTAGCATGGTATTGCCTTTACAATTCCAATATAACAGAAGGCTGCAATATGCAAATGAGTCCTCTAACAAAATCATATTTTTTTTGTTCTTTGTTCTTGATAATTGCAGTTCCAGGTGCGCTTCTGAGGGTATTCCAATGAATCCTGTCATCCAACAAAAGCAAATTATTTTGGTCAAAACAAGGCAGGTGAATCTTCAGCCATGCCATATTGCTGATTTACCATTGTACTGTCAATATACTGCAACGTGCATCACAATTACAGTAAGCAAAAATACAATCACAACATTTTGTCCATATCATGCAACCCTAATATCAATGACTTCAGAATGCTCCACCATATATTAAAACAGTTGCAACTGACTACAATATTTTTTAATATAGCCTATAGATTAATGCAGATATCATGAAAGCAGAACAAAGTGACCTGAAGGAAAAATCGTGTGTGAAAAGTAATACACAGATCTGTCTACACTGCACAAACCTTGACGAGTGACAGCTTCATAAAGGCAACAGATGGCAAACAGCCAGCAACCTCAGCTGCCAATCAAACCACAACATAACCTCCGCCCACAACAGAAGGGTCTATAACGTGTGGGTAGTCCTAACAATACAATAGGGTGGTGTTGATGCTCTGGGGAAAAAGGCCACCTATTGTGATTACAGAGACACCACAGCACACATGCTGAACATGAAAATACTTTATCACTGTTAAAGTCTGGTTACAGCCAGACCTGCATGTATTTGGGTGTCTCTGATTGCTATGAAGGCCTGTCAAAATTGTGAAATTTTAGCTAATGGTTAATGCACACAATAACTTTTTTTTTTTTAGTTCATTGTATGCAACTATTAAAGTACAAGCCTAAAGCGGTCAAATTAGCTGGATAGCTGTCTTGCTTCCTAGCTGTTGATACTTGCTATAGCTCATAACGGACGACAGAAATGGCTCACGCAAACATTACTCAGCTCTGCCTTCTAAAGATGTGCTAGTGAAAAGCTATAACTTTTGTTGTTTTCATAGAACCCATGATGTGTGTCAATAATGTTGATTTCCGCAATTTGGGAGCCATAATAAATAAATAATATTGGTCTGTTTATAACCTATAAATCACTTCTCGTTAATATAATCTCTATAACTGCTAAAGCTCAACTATGTCAAGTAGCCTAAAGCTACTGTACAACAATACACATTAAAAGAAAACCTGCAAGACTAAATATAACTACTTTTAGCACACTGTAAGCCACAGACTGTCATTATTTATATCAGTAATAGATCATCAGTTGGTGTATACTGCATATGTGTACTGCATATATAGTAGCAGTAGTCATCATGACTACATCATTTATTTGTGCATGGCTCCAGTGCAAAGCTAAATAAGCAAACATGTCTTGGTTACCAATTCATATTTGGAGTAAAGGAAAAACTATGCATATGTAAGCTTTCACCAAACTATTGCATCTGCACTGTTACACTGCACAGTCAAGTTTGAGGGGAAAACAAAGACTGACATCCTTCACCTGTCCTCGAGGGCTTTTCTGGTATGTGTTCATGTCTGTGTGTGTTGGAGGAGAAGAGAATTCAGGCCATAAATTTTTTTACTGTTTAAGAGCTGTAGTTTTAAACCAACCTCCTACCAAGCACTACATGAGGTAAACTTCGAGGGCTCTCTGTCCCAAAGGCCCCATTCAAGTTCACACTGAGACAGGCACTAAGAAAATCACTGCCGAATAAAACAGCAAGTGTTCCCACATTTCTGTAGAGGCAAGGAGCAAATGCCTCCACCCCTTACTCACTCTTTCCCCTCCCTGAGGGTGTATGTCTAATTGTGTGTGTACAAAAGTGTGCATGTATGTGTGTGTGCAAGCGGAGACAGGATCAGGGACACCTGCTAGCCTTAGGACAATTCTTCATGTCCAAATTCAGAGCACTTCACACAAAACAAATAATCTGAAAAAGTTACAAATGGTTAAAGTTTGAGGCTACAGGCTATTTAAACATCTTTGCCTTTCCTCTGCACTTCATTCACATAAAATCCAGCAAAATCGGTCTTGATCATTATAATTCCTACAAATTCTTCAGGAGATTGGGTTGTCAGAGCAGCCTTGTATCGCATTATGTTTCAAATCTCACCAGTCAGAACAGGAAAACCTTTCAAACCTTGTCAGCTGTAGACTTATTGACTTGATTTTGCCATGTGTTCTATATTAATATGTACCACGAAACACTGTAAACTTTTAATGACCATTTTACATCCTTTCTTTGTCCTTTAGAATAAAACAAGCTGTTTTTGTCTTTAAAACTGATATATGCAGATGATCTCTTCTGATTGGCTGTTGTGTACTGTGCCTCAATCAAAAAGCAGTGTGACTGCTTCAATGTGAAGGGGTGAAGTTAAACTGCTGTAGGCGGATACATAAAAAAGAGCTGGTTTTGTGGACTTTTAGTCTACAGAATCTGTACAGTACTTCATCAAATATCGATGACATAGTCAACACTGAACACCTGGCAGGGGGGGGGGGCATACATGCAAAATTTCACAGTGCAATTTCCCATAACACAGACCCCTACACACACTTATCAGAAAGTTCCCACAGGCTGGGAGACAGAGCTCCCACTCCTTTAAGAGATGATAATTTAGGCAAACAGGGTCAGAGAAACAAAGAGTGAGAAAGAAAGAGAGAGGGAAGGAGATGAACTGAGAGGGGAGATAAGAATAGCACAATGAAAGACAGGGAGTAAAGAAAGCGTCCTGTCATCTGGAACATGACTGATTTTTTTTTTTTTTTTACTGCTTCAATTCCCAAGGTGTCAGGTGAGGACATGCAAACTGGATGTAAGCGGTGGTTAGGGAGTGGAAAGCTCTGTCTGCAACGTAGGGAACTGAGACAGTCCACTCACTGGACTATTCTGCCTCTTTTTTAAAAGGAATAAAAGTGATTTGGCTCATATTAATGTTGTATACATAAAATCCCCAAATTTTGTATACAAAAAAAATCCCTAAACGAAGATGGCATGCAAAATCCATAGAAAGCTCACATACTATAGAAAGGCTTTTAATAATGTTTATTAATAATGTTTAGATTGTGTAGTTACTTCAAAGTCTAAAAAAGGTTTTGTGACAAAAACAAAAAGTGAAGTTTCAACTAAAAATCTGTTTTCCTTTTCAGTCAATTTACAGGTTCAGCAAATACATACATCATAGTAGTAGCAGCCTACAGAACCACAGTATGTCATACACGCTTAAAAAAAAAAGGGTACTGAACTGTCACTGTGGTGGTACCCTGAAGGCTAAGCCTTCAATACCTTTAGTTATGTGACATAATTGCACCATATTTCATTGCAAATTCTAAAGTTGCAATGACTGCATACTTGTCTTGTCTTGTCTTGTCTTGTCTTGTCTTGTCTTGTCTTGTCTTGTCTTGTCTTCAGGCCTTTTATTTTTTGTTTTAAAACATTAGGTCATGAAAAAGGTACACAAGTGTACTTTTCCCTTGGTGAAAACTTATTTAATGCTCACAGCTGGACTTTACAACCACTGTTGTACCTTTGAGGGTACATTTGTTTGTACTGAAAAACATACCTGCACAGCAGCTTTTTTCTGACAGTGTATAGTGTCAGAAACCACATAAGCAAGTCAATTTGGTATTACAACAACTCAATGTGGTTTGAGGCAAGTGTGCATTCAGTGCTACTTGGTGAAGTAATCTATAAGCTTCTGCTACCTGTAAACTTCAGGCAGTAAATAAATGTTGACCAATCAATTTGCATACATTTGATGTTTAGTAGCTTTAAGATTAGATTTGCACATCTTCCAAAATGAACAGTATACATTTTTAAAGCATGGTTGATTTGGTATTTCAACTACTAAGCAACAGCAGCTATTATTAGCCATCAGTGCACTGATTAAAAATACACACACAACTATTATTGTTGATGTGCCTGAACAGTTGGTCCATTTTCTCTTTTGTCCTGTGCTTAATGGTTGTATAGTTAAATAGCTATTGTATATTGTACTGAAGAGTTTATTGTGTGGAGTTTGCATAGTTTAACTATAAGTGTCTGTCCCAAATTCCGTCTGCTGCTGAAGAAACAGCAAAGCTGAATTTCACTTTTGTTTTTGACGCAATAACAAGAGGAACACTTACAGCAACACCTACAGTAACACCTACAGTAATGACACCCCAAAATGGACACTTGATAGTATTTCTAATATTGGTTATGAGGAGTGGTGGACAGTAACTAAGTAAATGTAATTAGTTTCTGTACTTAAGTAGTTTTTTGGTGTATCTGTACTTTACGTAAGTATTTCTACTTTGGGCGACTTTTTACTTTCACTCCACTACATTTCAAAGTCAAATATCTTACTTTTTACTCCACTATGTTTTGAGAAATTGTTCCTTTTGTGTTTTGTGCGTATAAAAGCAGAACATGTCAAAACAAAAGACGTGCAAAGCAAGAACACCAATCATAGCACAGTGGTCACTTTGTTCTAACCTTGATTTGACCAGTTGGTCATACCAACCCAGTCCAAGCACACGGTTCAACATCAGTGGCAGCAGCGTAAAAAGTTGGGAGCACATACGTCACCTAAATGATGGAATTAACCTAACTTTGTGTAAATAGACCACAGTATAGAAATATGTACACATATGCAGTCGTGACTGGCATGTTTCTTTTTTTCTGAATTCATACAAACACTTTCATTTTATAGTAAATTAGTTTCGGTTAGTTTATGAACAGAGACCTACAGATCAATACAATAAAGGAAAACTTATTTGTGAACCTGAGTAACTAACTAGCTTGTAACTAAGTTACAAAGTAATCTTAAACTGAAACTTTGCTTGTTTGTAAAAGTGATTTCAGAGCCACTCGGTTCTCCCTGATGGAAACTGTTTGCCTACTGTGTTTTGCGCTCATGATCATTTTAATAGACGTCAGCGTCACTAATTAATGACATTCTATTAAAAGACTGGTTCACCAAGAGAGACACTGGAGTCTTTTCACCTAAAATGAGTTCATGAAGCGAGTCTTGTTATAAAATTGATACCAGGACATCAGAGCCATAATTAATCTTTTAGTACTTTTACTTTCGATACTTAAGTACATTTGAAGGCAAATACTTTTGTACTTTTACTCAAGTTGTGGTCTAGAGTAAGGACTTCTACTTTTACTGGAGTAATATTTTACCTTGGGTATCTCTACTTTAACTCAAGTACATGATTTGTGTACTTCGTCCACCACTGGTTCTGAGTCTACATAATCATTGGCCCCTGAAGTTGGAAAAAAGCCAACATCACTGCAGATGTTTTCTCAAAACTCCACCTTCTACCGTCATGTTTTCCTCTCAAAATTTCTCATACACAGGGATTTCTGTTTAGAGTAGTTCTATATTTAGCACAGCCACCATACAGGTAATGTGGAAATTCCTACTGTCTTGTCTAAAAGACTGAGCCCCACTATTTCAGCAGAATGTGGTACAAATATACTATGTTAAGCAGAATATGGTACATATATAAAGCATTCCCTCAACAAAAAGTTGGTATAAACGAAACAATGCACTGAGGATGCACCAATGGGAATTGTGGGTTCACGTACCCCACACAGTGTGAACTTCAGATTTAAAAATAGGAAAAAAAAGGTTAATAAAAATCCGTCACCAGCCAATTTGGCTGTATTCACAGTCGGTGTGTCCCTACAATATACAATGCACTAAACACAATACTAAACGCCAGACTATTATCATGAGAGTGAGACGAAAACACTCAGCACAACACATTTCTAAGGCACAGTCAGATTAGTGAACAGCACGCCTGCATATGTGTGTGCCCTCTAAATCCCCCTAAAGGGAAGAAAAGTGAACAGAGGCTCTCACAGCGAGAGATGGCTCCCTGGACAACTAGCGTCCCACCAGATCTTGGCAACAAGTGGCAAAAGGGTTGCTAGGAAACCCCTTAACCATGGGGAGCCTTTCACACTCTCACACACACACTCTCGCTCGCTCTCCCTCGTTCTCTCACTTTAACTCCTTCTGTGCCAGGACACGTGGTGTGCAAAACATGAGAGGAAAGGTATGAGCTTCGAAAAAGGCGACAGGCATCCTTTGAACTGTCAGCCCAGAGTGTCAAATAAATGCTGACATGCACTTCCTCCCACCCCCCAAACACACACACACACACACTTTCTAATGGGACCCAACTGTCAGCCATATGTTACTGAGCAAAGCCAAAAGCTAACTGTCAGATTGCAAATGACTATGCATGCACTACAATAGAGTATAATAATTTTCCTGTGTCAAAGATTCAGTCTGGAGTACTATATTTACTTAAAAACGACGTCAGATCTGCAGATCAAATAAATCTAAATCTTACCTTTGACCAAACATACCTGTGCAACTGTGGGCCTCCAACCGCATGACTAAACAACTGTGACATAAATCAATGCTGATTCAAACAACAGCTAATAGGAATATGTGCAATATGCTTAAAGTATATTAAAAATGTGTTGGTGTGGTTTTGATATGATTAAAGACGTGTCTACAGTACGGCAAATACATGCAAGTGTTGCAGATGTTTCGGAAAAGTATTGAGCTAGTAGGTTGATAAAAGGGGCTGGAGTAGCAAAAGCTGCAATTTGAAGTGCAAATCATTGAAATTATTGACGTCGGTAACCGACACAAAAACAGGCAGACGTGTTCATACAAGTTCATGTATTAACTAGAAGAAAGAGAGGTTTCAGGATATATTGTTCTCTTATGCTGAGGAATATTGTCAAATTAATTTATAGACTTATAGTGTAATCATTCAACAAATCTGAAAACAGAAGTGAAAAGCATGTTAGAATTAACACTCATTTGTGTCCGTGTTTGTATAAGACAGAGGGGATGGAGGAAGAAAGAAAGAGACAGAGAGAGATACAAAGAGAGAGACAGAGAGAGAGAGTGAACTTAATTAAGGCCCTAAAAGGAAAGCAAAAACTTTTAGCAATCTGGTCCAACATTCATCCTCTCCTCTCCATAGAAACGTCTTTTCCCAGGACGAAGAGACTCCTAGGGGGTGTGTGGTAGGTGAGAGAGAGCAAGAGAGAGAGAGAGCAAATGAGAGAGAGCGAAAGAGAGCAAGAGTGAGAAGGGGGTTCGAGGTGACTGCCCCAGTGGGTGATGCTAAACAGCCTGAAAGAAAAACAGAAAACAAAAAGAACCACAGATAGAGGAAGAGAAAGGGAGGGAACAAGTGTGCACGTAAGGATGTGTATGAATGTGTATTTGCACAATAGGCAGAAAGCAAAAGAGAAAGCAAGGGAAAATGCAAAGTTTAAAAAGAAAAAAAAAAAAAAAAAAGAGATAAGTGCAGTCTACCTTTTCACAGAGCTCCATTGGTTCCAGCTTAGCAACAACCGGCTGAAGCAAGGGAATTCATCAAGCACTCCTGCCCCCATTACTAAATACCCCACCACCACTCAGCACAAATCAGAAGTAAGCGAACCCTTACATCATCAGAAGCTTATTCAGGCTGCTACAATGTACAAAAATGGTCCTGAACCCTTACACCTACAGTCTAAAATCTAACTTTCATAATTTTCCACTTAACTGTTTTCATTTTTCACTTTGTGTCTTATATGGTTTAAAAACCAACAAATCTAAGTCAGTTTTGAATCCTAAATCCTAACTAGCATCTCATATTGAGTGAAAAGCAATAAATACTTCTCTGCCTGATCAGAACTATGTGGGAAGACCGCACAGTTACTGACAGTGGTGTAGTCATAGCAACTTAAAAACCGCTCTGCACTTTTAAAGCTTTTATTTTCTGGCACAAGCTGGACTCAATCATGGTAATGTTAGTAGCAAATGTAAGTAGAAATTTGGCCAATCAGCCAAACACTGTTAGCATTTCATTGCTGCGCAACCAAATAAATAAATGAATTAATTAATACGTTTTCAAAAGGTGGCAAAAATGTTTAACTTACATTGAAAGTTAATATAAAAAGAAAATATAAAAAAGGCAGCTGGTGTGCACAACTGATCTGCCCTCCAAAGCCTAGCTTCAACTGTAAAATAATAAGTCTGATCTTCTGGCAAATTACGCACTGCCAAAACTTATTTAAAGCTGAGGTTTAGTCATTTTACCACATTTAATGTGTGTTTTCACTGTCAGCAAGGTTGATCACTGGTAGCCAGTCAGGCACTACGGAGGCTTTGGTTTGTGTAGGGTGGGGCTGTGGAAAGGAGCTGCTGACATAAATACTGGAGGGGGGGGACCTTGCAATATAGTCCCACCAAACCCAAATCTAACACAAGAAAGCAAAAAATCTGTCAACTGAAATGATCACCACTGTTTTTATTTGACAGTTAATTGTATTTTTTACACACAAACCTATAACTAAAAGCATTAACAGATTGGCAGGCCCTTTGATGACTGAACATGGTGAGATTACACGTTAGATTATTTAGACATGTCGATTGCACAAATGCTAATTGGTGAAGTTTGCATTACCTTAGAGCTACATTAGCCTCTTATCTCCAGTGCAAAACTCAAGAAGAAAACTTCAAAAACCAAAGTTGAGCATTTTCATGAATTTTCATGCCTTTAAATCCTGTAATTACAAGACCAGTTCTGCCACATCAGTACAAATCAGCACAGGCAACCAGGGGGGAAGGAGGAAAAGGAAAAAAAAAAAAAAACAAAAAAAAAAAACACACACACAACATGCCGTAGCCTGTTTCTCATGCACATGCAAACACTATGTAAAGATGAGAAAGAAGTAGTTCCCACGATTTAATTCCTGCAGAACTAAACCCTTCTTCCACTCTCCTTCACTCTCCCTAAAGCACACACACCTTACGTCCAGCAGCAGCTGGGCTCTCGCTGCTGTTTGTCAGCAGAGAGATGTGCACTCATCCTCCCTCCTCTTCCTCTGCGTTCCTCCCTCGTTCTCCCCCTTTCTCCTGCTCTTATTCGCTGGCCTTTTCAACCTCCACTCCAACAAAGGCACAAAGAAGGCTGCACGGCTTTCTCTCTTTTTACCCCCTGCAGAGTGGGGGCTGTCTACAGGAGAGTAACACACACACACACACACACACTCTGCAGAGTACAGGCCTTAACGACACACACTGTGAGCCTTAACGTGAGCACACACACGCACACTCACTAAACACTCCCTTAAAGTTTCCAGTGTAAATTTACATTGCAGTTACTCACAGTAATTAAAAATCAGGTTCCTGCATGCAACTCATACTGGCTCTATTGGGACTGAGGAACGAGAGACAGTGAGGAAGTGGAGGAACACAGGGTTGGAGGAGTGGAGGAACACAGGTGTGGAGGAGTGGAGGAACAGAGGAGTGGAAGAGACATCCTGTTGGCATAATCTTTCATAATGACCTGTGAGAACAAGGTGGCATTCTGAATCCATCAACTCTCCCTCTCACACTGTGTGTGTATGTGTGAGTGGGTTATTTTTTGTCAAAATAATGCAGGCTCTTCTTTAATCACATCATGTCAAGAATTCACGAATGTGTTTCTAATAAATTGTAAGTTATAAAAATATCGCCAATAAGGTGGTCATAATTACCTTTTTTGGTCACAACTTCCCAATGTAGTATCACCAACAGAACCCAATGAGTCACACTCAAAAAAAATAGAGGAAACCAGTAGAAACAAAAACCAAAGAATTCCTCGTCGCTCCTTCTTCAGTGTTCCAACATTTATACTATTGAATACTAAGTTTCTGGCATTTATTTCAGTTTTAATACGTGTGAGCATTAAAAAGTGACAATTGTGAGCTATAAAAGCACTGTTTAACAAAATGTATTGTAGTATAAAATTAAAATGGAAAAAAAATATTAAAATATTTAAAACACAAAACACAATTGTATTGGCCAATAATGTCAGTTATTAGAAATTTTAGCCCCCTGAAGTCAGTATAGCAGATACTAAACTTTGATATCTGTGAATTCTAACACACACATATATATTTTGTAGTTGCTGCAGGAAACACATCATGTGAACTTTTGAAAGCCAAATGTTACACATATTTCATGAGACATCAAAGAGACCTGAGAGAAGGTTGTGATATGAGTGGGGGCGGGTGTGTTAATAGTATGCACACACCCTCACATGACACCACCTTCCCGCAATATCCTGTGATGAAAACCCATTTTACTAAGGAACCAATGCAAACACACTAGACATGCATGTTACATACAGTGGTGTGTTATATTATGCCCGAGTTTTGAATGTTTAAATATCGCATTTGACTTTATAATAATTAGAGCTTAATTTGGAGAATCTTCCAGAAATATCAAAGGAGCTACTGGGTTTGCAGAGCTTGCATATTCTGCTTTTCATCAGAATACAGCCTCATTTGCATGATCTGAATAATGAAATTGATTCTGTATGTATTTAAACCTTATCTCCATATTCTGTGTGAAGTAGGGGTCAGCAATATGGCAAAAAATGATAAAGATACTTAGACGTTTTACGATATACAATATGCATCACAATATAAATGACATATTATAACAATAATAATGATAATAATAATAATAATAATAATAATAAAAATGCCCACATTTAGGATGAAGCTCTCTTAGGAATAAGTGACTGGGAGCAATTCAGAAACTGGAAACCATAAAGGTGGTTTTGGATATATTGGGACTTGATTTAGGTTAAAAAGCACAAAGACAAACCTCACATTCCAGCCAGGAGCAGAACCTTTGGGTTACTATGGTAAGGACTCTCTGAAAATGTCACTTAAATGCTCTTGGTTTTTTCCCCCCACCTGACTCACATCTCTAACTCTCTCAAGTTTAAAAGATCACATCACTGCAGTTGGTGCTAAAACAGGCTTTTCACATCTTGCCAGATTGTCCTGGTTACCATTCCTGAGTGGCAGGACCCTTCATTCGTCCCCACAATGTGGCAACAAACTCCACGGGTTTATGGGATACATTTCAAACAATATTAAAATTAGCTGCATAAAATGACAGGCTAGATAATTAAAAAGATAAACAAATAACATCAGTAAAATATTGCACCATTACACTGTCTACTAGAATGTAAACATTCTACAATCTTGTTCCAGCATCTAAAACATGACAACATGTCTAGACTGGCAGTTTTAAGATGTGAGCATTGCAAATAAGTGTGCATTTCATCAGGTTTCCTGCTCTTACTAACCCACTTCAACTCAGGAAAGTGACATTAGATGAACTGATTAAATGGCTCACAACTCTACTGCACCTCCGCCCCAGCACCATAAGTGGCTTTAAAGGTCAGTTATGGTGTTATTTTTGGAAGGTTTAGCACATCATCTAGGTACTAACAGAAAACTACAAGTTGTTGATAAGGAGAAATTCATTTGGATTACATCATTACTACAAAGAAATATAACATTACATTCTGTGGAGTCTCAAATGCAGTTAAATGGATACAATGCAAGTATTTTAGCACAGAGGCCCAGCACCACCTCAACATTCTGCTCTTGCAGCATAGGATAAACATCATCAAATATCACTTTGAAATACAGGCCAATCATTTTTTTTAACAATTATCTGCCAATACCAATCTGTACCATCATGCATCCCCAACTGCAACCCTTTGGACTTTGTGATGGTCCCATGGCACCACAAATAGCTTGTACACTATAGAAATGTTTGATCTGAGATACAAGGAGTCTGTTACAAAGCAGCAAAACGCACAGGAACAGAGCTAAACAAGTGCAGCTAACCAAAACCAGACCCATGATCAGTCTGCTCAGAAGCAAGTTTGCTGCCTGATTTCATCAGTGGCATGAGAGCTAAATCCAACTAAACAGAGCAGCTTAAAAAATCCCCAAAGCCACTAAACACCAGGAGTGCTGCCGGGGGTTAAAACACAGTTGAGGAGCTCCAGCATTTGGAGACCGGTCAAACCTTCATTCGATGTGTTCGGCAGTGAGCTAGACTGACTGCAACAAGTGACCTGTCTCTGTGCACTGAGGTTCATCACTGTCCTCCTGTGCACTTGGCTGCCTGCTATACTTTCTAGCACTGTGGCTCTCAGCGTCTTTGAAAGGGAGGAGACACTGTGATAAGATTACACTGCTAAAACCAGAGTGGTGTAATTAAATAGAGTAGTTAATCTAGATTTTAATCTGAGGACCATATATAGAGGCCAAAACTCATTACATCAATCCTACAGCCAGGTTATCTACATCTCTCCAAATGAAACTTAAAGTTTGATAAGATGTTATCTAAAAGTGGTCGAGTCACAGAAACAACAGAATAAAATAGAATAGAATAGAACAGAATAGAATAGTTCAGTTACAGCAATAATCAAAGACAAAGAATAATCCAAAATGTTAATTTTCCAGGAGAAAAGAAAAACTGACTTTATTTTTAATGTATGTCAATGGAACCAGACTTTTTTCCTCAAGTCACTTTGGTTCATTTCTTTTGGTCTATTCATCATAAAAATTATAGACAACAAAAACTAAGATAAAAACTGGAAAATGACAAAATGGTGATGAGGTTTTGCTCCGACAGCAACAAAACGTAATAGGACACAAAACAAACATTCTGGTAGTGTTAAATATATAATTTGTGTTGTTGAAATCTGTCATAATGAACATGCATATAATGGCCATAAACAAATATACTACACAAAATGACAAAATGTTCAGTTAAATCAGATTCTGATTTTTAATTACAATGTCCGTCTCCTTTTGTAGTGTTGTTTATACAGCAGCTAGTCCTGAAAACACAACCTGATTAAAAACTGACAACAGCTAATTTTTCCCCAAACCAATTTCATACTACTGGCCCCTAGTAAGCAACAACAATGGTTCCTTTATGTACTCCGCGTAAAACATCACTTGGGTTGGCGGTTTTTGTGGGGAAAAAAATATTCTTAAAAAACTATTTTCAACAATGTTCTTGTTTTTTACTCATTTTTGGCTCATGCCTCCGATCAAACTGTAGCCATGGTGTTATTTATGATGACACACTACCTCTCACAGTCTACTGCTAAAAAAAACAGTACTCCTGATTTTCCATTGTAGGGAACTTTTGAAACAGCACCGGTTTTATAAGCTATTATATTATTCCCAAGATTTACTATGTACAAACGGAGCCTAATCTCTACGAACAAAGACACTGATTCAGAAACAGAGCTTCAATAGGAATCTTAAGCTCATGTTGAGAAGAACCTAATCCTGAAGCAACATCTGGCTTCCCCTGGGTTCTACTGACACTTAAACACCAAAGCAGCCCCTCCTTCCTTAACATCCTTTCTCATGACAGCTCCTCAAAGATAAGGTGTTTGGATTCACACAAGTGTTGTCCGCACTGAAAGTCAAGAAGGCCTCATTCCAATCCTCAGCAAGCAGTCGCCAGTTCAATAACACTCAGGGTGTTAAAAGCTAGCGTTCCATCTGATAACAGATGTTAGTAATTAGATACTCATGTGTATTTTGAGCAACAGGTGGGAAAACAGTTTGTTTCATCCACAGTTAATTTCTTATTAACTTAATAGGGCTGACAAAAAAAAGTGCAAGATTGTTTTGCTTGAATACTGTGCTCTGCATCGATAGCTAGTGACTCTACAGAACAGCCAATTCAATAGAGCGAATTTGTAGGAACTGTAAAGATGTTCTCATAACAAACCAATGGACCAAATCTCTGAATGTTCTCACTCAAGCAACAGTGCACTGTAATTAGTACTAACCAACAGCTGAGATATAAAGGATACACTTAGCTCATTGACACCTATGTGTAAGTTCCATGTCGGGAAAAGTGGAAAGGTGAAAAGGCCTCTCTGTCTCTCCACCTCCCCCCCAAATCTGGCAGTCTAATAGGTTTCCATTTTGTTCACAGGTCACAACAGGTCGAGCCATCAGAGGTCAAATGGGAAAGATATAATGGTAGCATTTATACTGGGGGTTAAAGGTCAGTTAACAAGTCAAGACCATTTTCCACACTCTCAGTCAGACATTGTCCAGGTGTCTGAGACGAACAAACATGATCATGAACATGAATGCAAAGCTAAGCATATACACACGCATGCGCTGAGTCGTCGGTAGCATTTCTTCCTGTACAACAACAAAATGTACACTGAAATAAAAAAAGGGTTAAAAACCATTACAAAAAAACACCACCACAGCTACTACTTTGTATGGGACACATGGAAGTGGAATTTCACCAGTTTTTCAAAATTTCTTCATAATCTAATCATTAAGATGCAAACAAAGCCAGTCAGAGTGGACGGATGTGCAATGGTGCATAGTGATATAGTGATATAGTGATATAGTGGTGGTCATGATGTCGACAACAACAGACATTTGGTTTGCTACACAGAATAGCCAGGGAATATACTTGTGTCTTCCATGTCTTCTTAGTTTTTTTTTTATATATAATGTTGATAATGTTAAAATTGTGGTAATTCTAAATAAATGCTTTTTTATTTTGGTACCATTTCACCTTAAAACACCCTGCATGTTCCTTTTCATCATGAACATGTTAAAAGTTTAAGCCAAAATCTTCTCTCAAAACTACCATAAAACAATCATGCATCTCAGGCATCAGGCAGTGCATCATATCCATTTAAATAGTTTTCTGTGAGGGAACGTCTGGTTCCACCATCACTGTGAACAATTCTGACTCCAGAATTTCACATCAATTCACTCTGAATTACTTCCTTTACATTGTAGCAATTAAATTATGCAGAAACTTTGAAAAATCTTTAAGATTAAAATTTAAGAGAGACACCTTGCAACTTGCTAGGCACAAATAGCTAACATTGTCAATCATTAAAGATATAGTTCAACTTTGACATAAACCTACTGAACTAACATGCACACTTTGTGTGTGTCCTTCCTCTCCTTACTCATTACCTTCGTAAAAAAGTGTGCACATGCAATTGTATGCAGAGGTTTGGGCACCCCTGGACAAACTGCATGTTTTGTTGATTTTCTACGTTAAAATGAATTTACTGAATTTAACATTAGTGAAAATACATTTAAAAATAAAGATAATAATAAAAACAATAATGTATATACCCTGTGCAAATGTTATGACATATTTCATACTGGATATTTAATTTTTTCCAATACTTTAAACTATTTAAAGCAAATTTTTTTAAAAAGGCACCAAAAATAAGTTTGCCTGTAGAGGATGTGTTTACTTATTTTCACTTATAAAATCAACAAAACAAGCAATGTGATCAGGGGAACTTCAAACTTTTGCATACAAGTATAGTTTATTAACATAACGAACAGAAAAACCTGCACAGTGCTCAAAAACAAAGTAAAATTTAGAACTACATGAATCCCTGTGCCCTCAGTGTTAAATGATGCAGCACTGAAAGGTTTAGTACAGGGACACATTGATTTTGAAGACTAGTTCAGACCAAATGGTCTATACTCAATTCAAAATGAGTTGTATTCACAGACACATCAAGTTATCTGTGCTCTAGTCACCAGGGCACTCCACCCACATGTAAACAATGTATCTGATATCTCTTGAATATTAAGCTGGCCACATGCATGTTTGTTAGTTCCATTGTAACTACCCATCATTCATGTACATACACTATCTACAAAGTCTCTAGAATTCCTCTGTCCTCAGCTTCACACTAAGGCAACCGTCTGTGGTTGATTACTTTGTACAAACAGCACTTTGATAGCACAGCAGGTTCTTGGCCATGTCAAGGGACAAAACACACCACTCTGTAACAGCAGGCAGACGTCTGCTTGCAAGACTGTGCTCTTGCTTTAATGTTACAATTTGTGCATTAGTGCACACATTTAATAGCTACTATGTAATGACTTCACAATTTTAAAAATATATATATAAAACTTTAATTTACTGTGGAATTTATACAGACAAAAAAAAGCAATCTCTTAGAGAAAGTGTATAACTGTGGTCACATTTCATTGTGCAATAAACAAAAAAGCAGCATGCCAACAAAAGAATATATGAGGCTCAAAAGCAAAACAACAATGGCTGCAATTAAAATTGATACAGATATTGTAATAAATGTGTATAGATTCATAGATCATACACTTTTTTAAAACAACCCTAATAACTTAAATAATGTTTCTGAATTTCATAAACCTGTCAAATCATAAATAACTGCTATGCTCCAAAACACAGTAGCCTGTTTATTCATCCATCCTTTGGGAGAATAAAGCATGGAACATAGATATTTCAAATTACTGGGCCATTACTGAGGGAATGTATGGAAAAATGTTGAGGAACGATGACCCAGTTTTGCCTAGGAATGAGCAGTGATCAGCCAGAAGCCTGGGCTTCCCTGGCTGAAGGCTTTTGTGTGCCGTTAAGCTGTCATTTCATTTCATTTCATTTCAGCTGGGAGGATATCAGCCCAGGACCAGATGGTTATTGGTTTAGGAATGGTAATGTATTAAAGGAAAAGGATTTTTGTGACACCCTCAGTAATAGCACTCTTTGGAGCAAGAGAACAAGCTACATTCTCCCAGACACCACTTATTAACCAACTAACACTCCTTTTCATCTAGGCTCCTCATTTGCAAATCTCCCTACAGGCCTAATTTCAACTCAAGGCTCATAGCAAAAAATAAATAAATAAATTACACCACCCCCATCCTCCAGCACATGCACACACACTCCCATGCATAACAGTATGCAAAGCTGGAGCTCTTGGTGATATGCTAATTCCTTTCCCCTCTCCTTACAGTCCCAAGATAATAATCTCCCTTCCAAATACATTATCCCTTTCAGAGAGAAAGACAGTGCTTCAGTAAATGAAATCTCACCTGTGGTGGTGTTAACAGTACTCATAGTTCATGGTTTGATTCGCCATACTGGGTCCATTATTCAGCATTCTCATGATATTCTGAATAAATTTCATCACATTGTTGAACAAGTTACTAAATCACACTAGAGCTGGGACCAGGAGGAGCGCTGGCACAGCAAGATGGTTGGTTCTGAACATCTGCAACTTCAGTGTTCAAACAATACAACTGGTTAGATAGCATAATGAAAGGACACCTACGTGACACTTTTCTTGCCTTTTATTGTCCTTCTGATAGCTGCTTATACCATTAGTGTGAGTTTATGTACCAAAATCAGAGACACACAAACATTTTCTAAGCCGCTTATCCTTTTGGGTCACAGGGGGAGCTGGAGCCTATCCCAGCAGCCATCTGGCAGAAGGCAGAACACACCCTGGACCTATTCATGTAAAAAATCTCAGTTCTGACTGGCTGCCCTGCACTATGTCTCACTTCAGAAGCAGCCCAGGCTGAAACACTCCATATAACTTTAGCATGAATGGGTGGGGCTGAACTGCTGTCAGCTGAATAGGCAGATGTATGTAAATGTGTTGATTTTTGTGACAGCTGTTTTTGCAGCTTAGCATCCATATACGGGTCTAATATATATATATATATATATAATTTTTTTTTTTTAGCAATCTCTACATACTACAGTAAACTCTTATTTAAAGAAAGAGGAATATTTGGTATTCCATAATATGGGTGCTTTAATACTGTCCTTAAGCTGACAATTCTCAACTATGCACATCACAGTCTGATGTTTGTCATGGCACACTGTTACAGCCCTGTCCACCTCTGACAGAGACGGTGCTCGTGCTTACATTTTGCTCTTTGTGCTAAACAACATCACAATAAACCATGTGTTTTTATGATGTTGACCACGCCCACCGGACGTCAGCACACCTGGGTCATTAAAGCAGAACAAGCAAAGTCAACTTCTCCACCTCCAGTAGCCAACGCCTGTCATTCTCAATAAAGATAACCAAGAAAGTTCCAGTATTGTCTTTAAGGGTTCCACATAACTTCTAAGACACAGTAAATCGTCCTATATGCTGAGCGACTGCATTTCTACTGTTAAAACCTGCCTTTAAAAACGTCCAGAAGAGAAAAGCGAATCACATAGCGCAGCTTGGTAAGACTACTTGGTAGTCAAGTAAGTTACGAAGCTGAATCTGCAAGGTACTGTACATTCAGAACCACTGATCTCACGAAAAGGGACACCAAGGAGACAAAAGTTTACCTCTGATGGGTGAATACTGACGTTTTAAAAAGCGTTAAAAAGCATACTTGTGCTGTAGAGCCCAGTGCAGGCGAGGCAACTGACAACAGTAAAACTGAAGCAGGCTTGTTTTTCCGTTCCACCTTAAATGCTGCAGCAATTACATTCAGGCGCTTTATAGGTGGAACCACTTAAGGTGGAATGGAAAATTCGAATAAGAAGCCAACTTCGGTCTCGGGCAGTAAAGTTGGCGAGCAGAGCTCTATGAAGGGTGAAAGCGTTTCTGTGCAAACAAACTCCCAGTTAGACTCTGTTCGAAAGTCAACGGCGTTTTCACAGCGCTGGAGAAACCAAAGGTTAAAAGTTCTCAACGTGAAACTCGGTCGAGTCTCACTCACCTTGAATGGCAGCAGCTTAGCTCCACTCCACGGTCCGCCGCGATCGCTCCCTACGTCCAAACTAAACCTCCTCAGTCCTCTGAGCTGAACCGGGGGGCTGTTGTCGGTGGGGGCAGCTCTCCGCTCTGCCGGCTTATCCAGTTCGCAAGCAGCCGCGAGCTTCAAATCCGGGCAAAAACCGCCAACTTTCCCAGGGTTTAAAACCAGGACACAAATTCCACAGAGTTAAGCTGAAGTAAAAGTTTGGTTTTTCTTCCACGCTTGGTCACATCTGAAAGAAAAAGTCCAACTTAAGTCTTCAGTTTAATTGCTGAGCCCAAAATGAACCTAAAAAAGAAAAATACCGTCTATTGACGAGGCAACAGCAGCTGCGGTTGTGCTACCACATGGAGCCGGTGAAACAGTGGGAGACTGAGGAGGCTCCGTAGTGGGACTGATTGACCTCCGAAGGGCTGCACTCGGTGCATGTAGCTCTTAAAGGGGGGTTGGTCTTCAGCAGCATAGAAAGCCAGTAGGCTGGTGGGCCCCACTCACTTGGTTTTTTAAAGGGGGAATACATGACCACCCGGGCCACACTACACCCAAATGTTGCCAAGATTTGGAAATTCAACTTCTTCTTTAGAGGGGCAATTTTAAAGTAGGGCATTTAACCATTACAACATCTGGTGTAAATCTGCCTACTCTCCTCTTAACGTGGTGATTCTCCAGACAAGAGACTAACCCCCTTCTGATGATGTATCTTGAAGGTGGGAGGAGCTTTCGAAGAACTACACGCGTTTTAGGGCAGGCTGTTTGATATATTTTTTAGCTAGCTAACTGGCTAATAGAGAAGAAAGCTACCACTGCTGCTAAGAAGCCAAATAGCACATCAGCATTTATTAGCCTCTACATCAGTGAATACTATATGGCCAGGGGGTTTCTCAACGGACAAATATGCACAATGTATGCTGGGAACTGTAGTGAGAGAACCCTGATGGATGAAAACACAGAAAGCACAGAAAATCAGGAATTCTGTGAAAACTGATGAGAAAGGAATGCAATGCTGTACTTGTTGCTAAAAAATAAACATGTATTGCCATTTTGTAATTATTTTTTTCCCATCATTTCAACAAAGCAACTGTGCTTTATGTTGCGTAATTAATTTATGATGAATGAATCAACAGAAATGCTCCAACATTAGGTAGAATGGGATGCTCTGGAGCAGCCACACATGAGCCTTAATGCCCAAAGTCCAGTGTTGCCTGGAGGGGTATAAAGTCTTCAGCATTGGGCTGTGGATTTATGGAGCTCCATAGAATAATTTGTGACGAGGTGAAATCAATAACTATTCATCCAGCATCTGTACCTGACCTCACTAATGGCAGAATGTAATTAAATTCTCACAGAAATGTTCCAACATCTAGTAGAAGCTGTTACTTCATAGAAGAAACTGTTACTGAGCAAAGGGGGGCAAACTCATTAATAACGTTGATTTTAGAATAAAAACTAGATAGTGTCGACACATTTTTTAGACTTATTTATTCTTCTTGCCTTTAAGATATAGCATGATAACGTAGATTCAGCGTGTTCTTATCCCAAGGACTGAAATACTTAGCCCACCCACATCTCAGCTCTCACACTGATCAAAACCACCCCCCTAAAACACACAAACACACTCACACACACTAATGGTGGGGGGAGGCAGGAGGCAGAGAGAAGTGAGAGAATCAGTATGGTACAGAATCTTTAGCTCATTCTACACTTCAACCTCAGTGTATAGGGCTGAGCATGTTTGGGGCTGGGTTTGCTAATGCCTTGTATAAAGGGGGGTTGGGGTGGGCTAAAGTTGGGTGAATGAGGTGGCCTGTCTGTCGGGCCTGCAAAACAGCATTCATGAGGCACCAAACACTGCTCCATTCATATGACTAGGGTTAGCGACACACATACACACACATACCTTTTCACCCTGGTGTTGCTAGTACCAAGAGTGGAATTGTTGGAGCTGGGGAACAGACTGTAATCTGGGATGAATATGAGATTAAATAAAGGAAATATTTGAAGCCAAACAACATTGCACCCAGTGTATGTAAACAAAATGAAAAAGCATGACATTTCATTTCAAATGTATTTAGATATTGTTTAGATACAATAAAAAAAATCTCCTTTGTCCTGATTTCATTTTGTTGTGGGATTAACCTCTATATCGCCACGGGTGCACACAGTCATCATGAGGTTATACAAAAATTGGGATTACACCACAAATCAGATTAATATCCAGGTTCCCAGAAACAAAGATATGGGACAAACAAATGAACCACAGCCATTCAGATTAGTTCATGCCTAACCAGGTGGTTACTGGAAACATGCATGCTCTACCGCAAAAATGAAGAAAGGTGCACACAGGATTAACACACTTTAGGAAGTACTTCTAGGACTGTGCTTGAGTACCACTCCATTACAACCTTTTTCCTGCTCCCAACAGTAAAGTCACCTCATCAGCTAATTAACAACCCTTTCATGACTTTAATGGGTGTGTCAGAGCTGGGAAAGTAATAAAATTTGCACTTCAATGGTGCTCCAGGACCAGAACTGGGAAACCCTGCTCTAGGGAAGGCTTCTGAAAGCAGATCTCACACGCCCCCTTGTGGCCAGTAAATGAAGTAAAAGCCACAAATCTAGCTCAAATGTTAAAGGCAATGCCTGTGACAAATTCAAATATGTTGCAAGGAGGCTGTGAAACAATTACACTCATCCGTCATTCTTAATCACCCATTACGAACTGATACAAGATGGTTTTAAAGGTCATAATCCGAGTTTTTAAGAACAAATTCTTCTGATAAAGTCAGCTTGACAGCAGAGGAAGATTGCTGATATACTTTAAATACAGTACTGCGTAAAAGTCTTAGATAGCCATGAAAATCGTTTAAAATTATTTATGCTGGCAGTAAAAACACTGCACTATAAGTTTGTTAAATTCCATCAGCAGCAAATCTGATGTAATTTGAAGAAGGACCGATTACATAAACTAAATACTGGATGATAACTGTAAGTAATGGCTTCTTCAAAGAGCAACTTGGAAATGGTTAACACACTGCAAAACCTCATATCACCAAAATGATAACTTTCCAGAACAGAAGAAAAAAATTCTTAACTATGAATGGATATCAAAGGAACAAAATCTTTGTCCAAGTAAACCTGGAGGCTTTTCTACTGCTACATTCATCAGGAAAGGACAGCTGTCATTTTCAAACTGTAAAAACAACAAAAATGGACATACATCATTTTGTTCTAACAGTGATGATATATATATATATATATACATACATATATATATATATATATATATATATATATATATATATATACACACACACACACACACACACACACACACACACACACACACACACACACACACTGGTCAGAATGAAGTGCAGTCATTGGTTGGTTGCATCTCTGTATGATAACATAATAATCTTTCAGATGACCACAGATACATCATACACTGACCAAAGACATTTAAAGAGTTAAATATCAAAATTCTATACATCCATTTGTGACAATTTTGGACATAAGGAGGTTTGAAAAGATGCGTAATACACTTTGTCAATTTCTCTAATAAAGGTGGTATAGTGCTGATATTCCTTGTTTCTCTGTGTAAAGCCCCCCCCCCCTTCAAAGAAATAAATAAATAAAAAGAAAAAAAGAAAAAAAAGAAAATGAATGAAAGTGGTGTTTAGCACATTTTGGAATCCTTCTTTTTCTTGCTCATTTTTATTAATAAGTAAATATCATAGCATCATGTAAAGTGAA
Organism: Pygocentrus nattereri; assembly: GCF_015220715.1. Lineage (NCBI taxonomy): Eukaryota > Metazoa > Chordata > Actinopteri > Characiformes > Serrasalmidae > Pygocentrus > Pygocentrus nattereri. The sequence goes on along the minus strand of NC_051236.1, from coordinate 14,480,554 downwards.
ACATAAGCATGTGTCTACAGACACACAGAGTGCTATTGGATTATCTGACCTTGTTGAATACAGCTAGACTCTTAGCCAATGACACACAGCCTGTGTGAGTTGAAGCTCCTGTCAACATGGTTTCAAATGTTTACATTTTTTGTTTTAATAGTAAATATATTTTAAAAAGTGTTTACCAGTGTTATTAAAAAAAACACTTTAAATGAATACAATTTAATACAGGATAAAGACTAAAACTCAAGCTGCTGTCTGCACATAACTGGATGGATATTTCATATTGATTGACAGTGGCATCTCTCAGGCAACATAAACAACCCCACTCTAGTGGTAGTGTGGAGTAACACTCAATCAGTGTGGTTCAGCCCAGCACATTTAAACCTCCCCACAGAAAAACAGACCACTATGCTCTTTCTGACACAGCCTCTGTGGTGAGCAAAAAGCACGAAATGCTGAACAAGCAGTCTAATGATCATTTTACAGACCGTAATTTGCAGGTAATGTTGGAGGACTCAAAGTTTTATGTAGAATAGAATTAACAACCATTTGTCACTGTGTTTGCACACTGTGAAATGAGACCTCTGCATTCAACCCATGCATGCAGTGAAACACCCACATACATGCACACTAGTGAACACACACACACACACACACACACACACACACACACACTAGGGGGCAGTGAGCACACTTTCCCAGAGCAGTGGGCAGCCATATCCATGGTGCCTGGGGAGCAAATTAGGGGTTAAGTGCCTTGCTCAAGGACACTTCAGTCATGGACTGTCAGCAAAGGGGATCGAACTGGCAACCTTCCAGTCACAGGGCTGGTTCCCTAACCTCCAGCCCACGACTGCCCCTAGCATTTTTTAACACAGACATAATATGTCAGATATTTGATTTCTCAGCAGCACCAACAATACAAACACAACGATGTAATAAAACTTCATAACAAGCAACATTAATACATTTAGAAAAGCTTAAATAACATTCTTGCTCAGAGCTTTTTTGGCTGAGAATATACGCAGCAGGAGAGCAGTAACTTTATGTGAGAGAGAGGAATGTGAGGAGATGACATTTACATATTGCTGACTTTGATTGGTACTTTGACATCACCTGCATCAAATTTAGTCCAGCTCAAATTAAACAGAGGAAAACAGCAGAAAATGTCTTTTCAAAGTCAACCAAAAATCGCAAGAGAAAAGACCAATATCATTCTTTCTCTGCCAGTTCATAGTAAAAATTCTGTAAGCTATAGATAATAACAAAAAAATGAACATTTTCTTCCATAAAAAACGTGTGCATTTGCGTAGTAAAATGTAGTTTATATATCCAAAGTTTGTGTTTTTTTTTTTTGTTTTTTTTATATTCACACCTTCTTACACCATTGTCTTGTGGTTGAAACTGAACTACAATGCTAGAGGTCACTCTTGCACTGTAGCACTCCTTTATATACAGGAACAGAAAGTGCAGCATCAACATAAGTGGTGAATCTGCTTCAACACAGCACTGATACTGGCATGATGGTGTATGGTAGAGTATGTGGTGCTCAGTGGTGTAGAAAAACATCTTGTGTAGCCCTGTGAGAAAGGGGTGGGCCAATTTGGTAGATAAAATTTCCAAACAAGCCATATCTCCCAAACTCATAACACTTAACAGTCATCACCATCTGCTGTATGGTGATGCAAAACAATCAACCAAAATGCAAAATTCTCATAAAAACAACCAACATTGCAGCACTCTTCAATATAAAACATACTTTTCACCACAGACACAACCTTTGGTCAATGAGGCTAAAATCAGACCTCTGAATTGTACAAAAATGAGGAAAAACAACATAGCAAACTTCATCATCATTCTAGTCTAAGACATACTGCCATGGCAGGCATGAAAAATGTTTATGATGTATTTATGTCTTACCTGTGATGACTCAATGCTTTGAGGTAATGTTAGATATTTGCTTTAATTAACTTTTTCACAAAGTCCATGCTGATTTTGTAATAAAAGAGCATTGAAGGTACCAAATTCAAAGAAAACTGACATTTTAAAACCTTTAACTGTTTTTTCCAGCTTGGGTGAGTAGACAATTATGTACCTTACAGGACAGAATCTTATTTTAAATCTTCATCTTTTAACCCCAACTGGAGCTTCAAATTCAAACACTAGTGCCCTGATAACAAACTGAAGGCTTGTGGCAATGGAAAGTAGCGGTGAGTGGAGGGCTGACAAAAAGAGAGCATGGCTTGACTGGCCATATTACACTTACAGTGTTTGCGGAAAACAAATCAAATTTCTTTATGTGAAACATTCAGCTTAATAAATACTCTTTCCTGATTTTCACTGGCTACACCCCTGGTGGTGTTATTATGACTGTATCAGGCACAGTGCTGTTGGATGTCACTGTTAGAATAAACTGGTCCACCATCCAAAAAAAAAAAAAGGGGCCCTGACCACATAAGAGGCTAAACTATACATGCTGTGACTCATTATCTGGCCGAATGTTTATGAGCTCCACAGTTTTTCATGGTGAGCTTGATTTTGGTACTGGGTCAACATGGTTTGGGCCAGTGAACATGCCAACCACAAAGGATATGCACATCCGTTCTGTCAATCAAAAAGCGCACAAACAAACCAGCCAATAGATGTGCATCATACCATATATGTTCACTGTGGTTAGGCCAAAACGTGAGCTTTGTGTAAACGTCTAAGAAAAACAGACCTGCACACTACAGGACCAGCAACATGGAGAGAATTTCCTTTGTGGTACTTGTTTTACACAGTAAGTACATTTGAGAGTCATATGTCAATGAGAATTTAAACATATAACTGTGTGTTTCTGCAACTACAGCAATTTTGGCTGTCAAATGTTCCTTTGTTTTTCTGAAAATAAACAAAAATAAATGAACACATCTGCAAAAACATAGTTTAATACACAATTATTATTTTTTTGGCAAATCTGACATATTGAAATGTTTAACATTACATATAAAATACATTCATGTTTTGTTTCCCAATATATTAAATGCAACATTTATAAGATGAAGTTTCAATGGAAAGGATGTCATTTTACAATTCAGTAACTTCATTTTATGCATTTGAAGGTTGAAATCTCAGATATGGGACATGAATAAAATGCATAATTGACCCAAAAAATGCTTCATAGATTAAATCAACTCGCAAGCATTTTATATGTTACACTGTGTTGTGACACTAATGTCCTATTTGTGTACATTTGTGTACACGTATTGGGTGTATGTACATCCAAAAATCCATAGATGAGACCTAAAAGTGTCTGTTAGTGCAGAAACACCCAACTATTTATTACATTACTTACATGTAATAATGCGACTTATGATTACAGTTATGTGGTTGCTTTTGTCAACTTTTAAATCAGAAGTTTTGTTAAGAAAAATAAGAATCTGTCCAATCAGAACTATGTCTCTTTTAGTCTCCTTTAGTCAGGCATCACAAGCCGTGAGCGCAGTGCAAGCGCAACGAAGGGATGAGCTCAAACTGCCGTGCAACGAGAAGCATGCAGACAGGACAGTGTGGTATGGACAGAAGTGTAATGAGCATCCCTTCATCATCATTGCCGTCATTAGCAGAGATCAAACTCAAACGAATTCAATATTCATTCAAGGTCATAACTCAAGATTTGAATTGAAATGGGAGTCAAATACAGCGTCTTATGGCCTGACAATCAAGAATTTCACAGACTCTGATCAAGGATTCTACTACTGTAGTGTAGGAGATGGTAGTTACACAATGATTGCGTCTGGATACACTGTGACCCTTGAAGGTAACTACTCTGTGTAATTTGAGCTGTATACAGTAATGTACTGTAAAATATACTGCACTGTATTTTTTAATTTCCAGTCAAAACTGTCAATACACTCCTTTTTAGCATCAGGAAAAAAGAGAATATGTTTAACAGAAATTACACAAAAGCCTCAACAGCTAAACATGATAATACATAATGTGGGGTTGTCCTTTCACAGTAGAAGGATGGATAGAAAACAATTGTGGTCTACCAGGTCTTACGGGGTCGAGTCCCATTTTAGCTGTAACTTTAAATAACTTTTTAAATCTAGTTTTAGAACCTCCTGTTTTTTCGCTTATTTTCTTTTGACTTTCCCCTTCCTTACACAAGCGAATTTCTGACTAACTTGTTTTAATGGTTGCTTTAGGTGGAAATTAAATAAATTAATTGTAGTTTCTAACTTTTGCACAGTACAGTAGAAAGCATACAAAATATTTGAAATTCTAGGTGAAAAGGGATAACAAATAACTAAATTTCAAATTCAAACCACATATTATAAGAAAATTACAAGTTACAATGTGTGCACTGCTTAGTAAAAACAACTTTGGAAAAGATTGGATTTTCCCTCCTCAGAGTGTCTTGGGAGATTACTGCCCTAAATCAAATGTTACTGGTATGAACATCAGCCACAGAGGGTTGTTTGGAGTTGCCTTGTGCATTTTGCATCTGGAGGAGATCTTTCTAAGAGGCTTGCTGTTGCTCAAGTCAGCACCAGCCAACTAACCATTAATAGTTAAAGTTCATAAAGGGGTACTGCCACCATGGCATATAACAGGCCAATACCTCTGCTCTCTGCATCAGTTGCTATATCAATGTCCATTCAGGCCCATCAGCCAGATACACTGGAGATTTATTTTAAGCTTTGCAGAGGTTGAGCAGCTGAAATGTGGAAGGGGCATTGCATCTCTCAAATGGCATAACAGTAAACTGCCAGAGGCCTGTATCTACAGTGAAGCCTATATCCTCTCTGCAGATGCAGCAGTCTTATCTTACAGCTCAGATTTCTGAAATGTCAGTACTTGCATCACTGAGAAAATGACTGGATTGGTGTGGCGTTAGGGGTTTATTCCAGGAGTTTCATTTTACAACCCCAATTCAAATGAAGTTGGGACGTTGTGTAAAACATAAATAAAAACAGAATGTGATGATTTGCAAATCCTTTTCAACCTATATTCAATTGAATATACTACAAAGACAAGATATTTTATGTTCAAACGGATAAACTTTGTTTTTGCCTGCAACACGTTCCAAAGAAGTTGGGACAGGGGCAACAAAAGACTGGGAAAGTTGAGGAATGCTCAAAAAACATCTGTTTGGAACATAACACAGGTGAACAGGTTAATTATAAACAGGTGACTGTCATGATTGGGTATAAAGGGAGCATCAATGAAAGGCTCAGTCTTTCACAAACAAGGATGGGGCGAGGTTCACCACTTTGTGAACAACTACGTGAGCAAATAGTCCAACAGTTTAAGAACAACGTTTCTCAACGTGCAATTGCAAGGAATTTAGGGATTTCATCATCTACCGTCCATAATATCATCAAAAGATTCAGAGAATCTGGAGAAATCTCTGCAAGTAAGCAGCAAGGCAGAAAACCAACATTGAATACCCGTCACTTTGGGTCCCCTTAGGTGGCACTGCATCGGATATTACCACATGGGCTCAGGAACACTTCAGAAAACCATTGTCAGTGAACACAGTTCGTTACTCCATCTACAAGTGCAAGTTAAAACTCTGCCATGCAAAGCGAAAGCCAGATATAAACAACACCCAAAAATGCCGCCGACTTCCCTGGGCCGGGCTCATCTGAGATGGACTGACACAAAGTGAAGTGTCCTGTGGTCTGACGTGTCCACATTTCAAATTGTTTTTGAAATCATGGATGTCGTGTCCTCCAGGCCAAAGAGGAAAAGGACTGTCTGGATTGTTATCAGTGTAAAGTTCAAAAGCCTGCATCTCTGATGGTATAGGGGTGTGTTAGTGGCAAGTTACCCATGGCACGGGTAACTTGCACATCTGTGAAGGCACCATTAATGCTGAGAGGTACATACAGGTTTTGGAGCAACATATACTGCCATCCAAGCAACGCCTTTTTCAGGGACGTCCCTGCTTATTTCAGCAAGACAATGCCAAGCCACATTCTGCATGTATGGCCTGCCTGCAGTCCAGACCTGTCTGCCATTGAAAATGTGTGGTGCATTATGAAGCGCAAAATACAACAACGGAGACCCCGGACTGTTGAGCAACAAGTTGTACATCAAGCACGAATGGGAAAGAATTCCACCTACCAAGCTTCAACAATTAGTGTCCTCAGTTCCCAAACGCTTATTGAGTGATGTTAAAAGGAAAGGTGATGTAACACAGTGGTAAACATGTCCCTGTCCCAACTTCTTTGGAACGTGTTGCAGGCATCAAATTCAAAATGAGTGAATATTTGCAAAAAACAAAGTTTATCCATTTGAACATTAACTATCTTGTCTTTGTAGTGTATTCAATTGAATACAGGTTGAAAAGGAATTGCAAATCATCATATTCTGTTTTTATTTATGTTTTAAACAACGTCCCAACTTCATTGGAATTGGGGTTGTAGTATGTTACCAAGGGAATGTCACCCAGGCGCTTGGTGACTTTGATGAACAGCCTGAAGTCATTCTATATGTGATTTGAACATTTGTCATTCAGATGCTTCCTACTGTGGTTCCATACAAACAGGGTTAGACCATGGACTGCAGCTTGCAATGTTAAAGTCACCTGTAACTCTAAACTGAACAAAAGGTATACTCAGTCTCTTCTCCCTTAAAAAAAAACATGGTCATCACTACTTACCTCTCTCTTCTTCTTCAGTCCCTCCCTCAGAGGCTGTATTGCTGCCTGCAACATAACTGGCAAAGAAAGTACTTCAAAAACCTGTTTCTTATATGCTGAAATCAGAAAATGAGAAGGTGCATTACGCTAAATGCATCAGCAAGACTTGTTTTCTTCCACAGTTCTAGCTAAATGAATAATTTCATTGTTGGTTTATAAAAGCCCATGACACTGACCCTCTTCTTCTAGTTGTGAAGAGTTGTTTTGACCACTGTTGATAGAAAAGCTGTTGGCTATCAAGATCCATTTAACATCCTTTGTGATAACCCCAGCCCATACCATAATATAATACCATAAGCTAAGATGTCAGCAGGGCACATACAGTTATCAGGACTGTAGAAGTGTAGCAGGTGGTGGGGCGCGTTACACTATTTGTTTTAGATTTGAGTTGATCGATCTCTGGCTCATTATATACTCCATTTTTTACTGATTGAAATGGAAATGGTCGACTATCAGTTTCCACACTGCACTTGCATGCTCTCATATACTTTATAATAAATCATAAAGCTAATCAGACCAACACTGTCAGTTACTAAACAAAGTGGCCAATCAGATGTCTTGCCTTTTTTCCCTTTGAGTACCCTTTCAGTGAATCAGCACAGTGAACCACTTGAAAGCCTGACCAGAGGGTCAATCTGGTCAGACACACTAAGTATAACTATAATATTATTGGATGTAAAGATGTGTAATAACAATTATTGTAAAGATGTGTAATAACAATCATTTGTATTTTATAAATATGATACCACTGGGTTTGGAACCAGACCAATGAATAGAGGTTAAACTAGCAGACAAACCAGTGGCATGTGGGTTATGCTCAGATCAGATCTGTGATCAGAATTGTTATGCTATTTACAAACTTTTGCTTTCTATAAAATGTCTTATCTTTCCTTTTATCTTATTTATGTTATATATTTAATTGATTCTGAGCTTTCCCACTCCACACTATGTTTCTGGATCCTGTTAATTTATGGTTTCTTCTTTGCATGGTAAAGTTTTTCACTTGCGTTTGTGGATGCAATGATGAACTCACATGTTCACAGACAATGTTTTTCAGAAATATTGCTGTGATTTCCACCACAGAGTTGTGGCTGTTTTTTAATGCAGTGCTGCCTGAGGGCCTGAATATCATGGCCAGCAAACATTGGATTTCTCTGGATTCTCTGAATCTTTTAATGATAATGTTTCTTAGAAGATGAAATCCCCAAGTTTTTTGCTGTTTTATGTTAAGAAACGTTATTCTTGAATTGTTGCACTATTTGCAAATAGTCCTTCACATAGTGGTGGACCCCTCTTTACTTCTGAAAGACTTAACCTCTCTGTGAAGCTCTTTTTATACTCAATCATGTTACTGACCTGTTGCCAATTTATCTAATTAGTTGTGAGGTGTTTTTTTTAGCATTACTTCATCCATCTTTTTGTTGCCCCTGTCTGAACTTTTTTGAAATGTGTTGCTGGCATCAAATTCAAAATGGACCTATATTAAAAAAAAAAATACAATTTCTGAGTTTCAAAATTAGATTCATTATCTTTGTACTATTTACAATCAAATATAGAGTTTAAATGAATTTACACAGCATTGCAATGTGTTTGCACAGCGATCCAACCTTTCTGGAACGGGGTTGTCCATAATTTTAACAGTTATTTGTGTTTCTGAGGTGACTGCTATGATTGATCAAGTATTCCTTTGGTAAGAACATTAGTGTCAATGTTTTAATGGAATGAATGTGTTTTAAGATGCTGCTGGATGTTTCTGCACTGGGCTGTGAAGAGAGAAAAAGTGAACTTGGTACTAAAAATGCTTATTAATGAAAAAATTTGATTTATTTTCAGAGGGTTAACATGCATGTTAGGAAAGATTGACACAACACAATGTACAGGTACAGCTGGACCCTGAGTGAACTGGAGATTCTGCTGAATGTGGACAGACATCTTTCTTCATGTACATAAAAAACAATACAAACATATATGAACATAATGAACTTGTCTATTAAGAGATTTTCTAGGCTGTCATCACTGTGACTGCTGCTGCCTTTGCAAGATGAGTAACGTGTGAAAAATGTCAAAGATGTGTTTAGATGACATCAAATATTGTAGCATCAGTTTAGAAGAAGGCACGGAACACATAGTGCACGCAGACAAATGCCTTCTTATTTTAAATAGGCACTTCAGTAGACAGTGAAATGCTCAACCCAGCAGGGTCCCAACCTGAAACACAGGGAGGGGTAATGCAGAAGGACACAACATCCAAGGAGGATAGGCACCTCCACTCCACTCTCCTCGGTTACAACTACTCTGATTAACTCCAAACTAAACCAGCCAGTGCCTACAACAGTCAGACAAACTGACCTTTTTAACCCAGAGTATGGCGCAATTCGAGAGCCACTTCACATGGCCACAACCCCTAAACTCCTCACAGCCACATATAGTATAGCATTAAAGGTGCTTTTTGCAGCGTTCTGCAGTGTTCCATGTGTAACCATGATCAGGCTCCTGTGTTGTTATGCCCAGACAACTAATCTGTTTCGTCTGCTTCCACTGGATGCATCACCGATGAGCTCTGATTGGAGATCAGTTTTCAATTTAATCTTTTAGGAAAATGTGCACAAATCTTTATTGCCAACATTTTTTACCATTTTAACAAGAATATTTCAGATGTAAATACAAAAAAAGAGTGTAGTTCCTTGCCGGAATCAATGAAATTAATGTTTTCAAGGCTCAGCCTGTAGCCTCTTAGTACAGTTGGTGGAGAAAATTATCATAGTAATTGAGAAACCGAAGCAGGATATTTTATTTGTGTGTACACATTTGAAACAAGTAAATTCAATGCATTACTTTTTTTCAGTGCAGGTGTTTCTAATGTACAGACTTTTTTTTTTTTCATGGTTTTGTTCCTTTTTTTTGTTTTTACACAGAGGAGGTAAACACACCCACAGAGCCCTCAGTCACAGTAAAGGCAAGTGTCACGTTGCAATTACGTGAAGAAAACGGACACCAGCAGTGGCAAAGAGAGGCTATTTGGCCTTTAGTCTCTCTTATCGTGTCTGGGATAGTGTTATTGGGTATTTATCAAAGTAAGTTATTTTTAATTATTCATGCAACAAAATTTGAATTTTAAAACAGTGTAGTATAGAAATCTAAAAAACCAATATAATTTATAAAATGCCATTCTTTGCAAGTATATAGTTTGCAAATTAGTTTTTTTCTTGTGAATGTTTTTTCAGTACAAAAGCAACCGAAGAGGAAAAAGCAAATAACACGTAATGAAATTAAGGTGTGTGAACCCAACACTCAACATGGTCATTCAAGAATACTAAATATCATCCAGAATGTCTCAGTGGTTGCTGATGTATGTGACTTATGTTTATTATTGACTGTTTGAGGTCTATTCATTTCAAAGTCTAGTTTATAGGCCAGTAAGACCAAGGTCTGTTCTCTAGGGTGTAGGTTTTTATTAGTAGAGCTGATGATGGAATTTGGAGAGCACACTACCCTGAAGTTCCTAATTAGGTATTTTAGCAACCTCAACACTTTCTTCATCTAGGGGGATAAGAATGTGGGTTTTTTTTCTTTTTTCTTTTAATTCTGGACTGCTTCATTTACTTTAGGATTAATAGAATTCTTCTTTATATTTAGTATATCACTGCTGTCAGAACACAACACTGAATATGTTTGTATGTCATGCACTTAATAATCCAGTTATTATCAGATTTCTGTGGTTATCTGACTGGACACATATACTAGGCCTAGAAATCTGATTAAGAAATCTGACAAAGGGAGCATGATTTTAGCTCAGAGATTGGGTTTTTCAGCTCATGTATACCCTTACTCTGATTTCTTTCATTTTTCTCTGTCCGCGCATATGTGAAAACAGACGGATGACCCAGAAGTAGCAAGCAATGTTTAACACAGCTTGACTTAGTTTGATAATACTAGCCGTCCTTTACATTGTGTGGAAGTTGACACTGGGTTACTGTGCTAAAATATCTACATTTTATTAATTTTAATGTATTTGAAACCCTCTACAAATGAACATGATATTACATATATGTAATGTTAATGGAAAATGATTTAATCCCAATCTTTTTGTTTTATAAATGTTTGTGTACCATCTTTGGTATCAGCATCAACAAATGAAGCACATTAAGAACACAAGATATCAGCATCAGCCCACAATTCCCACACTTGTGCATCCCTATTGTAAACAAACCATTTACAAATGCTCTGTGCCTTTTTGTGATTTACTGATCTGTAATGTTGTATTTTGCAGCAACATGAAGGAGTTTACACAACAGTTTACTTCACATCATGCTGAACAGAATTTCTTTTTTGCCATCAAAGTGTTGGAAGACAAAGTTTCAGTGTTTCAGTGAACTTTTAATAAATGTGAGATCATTCAAGACCACAGGTTTTAACAGTGCTTAACATCATTAATAAACACACATGTATGTGTGTGTGTGTGTGTGTGAGAGTGAGTGAGTGAGTGAGTGTGTGTTCTATTAAAATCAGTGATAAGTCAACTATAAGACTGTATTATTGTACCATTATGTAATTATGTACATAATCTTTACTATATTTAAATTCCATAGTAACTGTGACAGGAAACAAAGCTCAAAACAAAAGGGCATAAAACAAAAGGGTGTGTGTGTGTGTGTGTGTGTGTGTGTGTAGATAAGAATGAGAGAGGAACAGATATGTTTTTTTTCACACCTTCCGACTTCAAATGTTCCAACCACAATTCTGATGCAGCTGCCCAGTAGTATTTACAGAAAAGCAAACCTGAGGAAATGACACATTAACCTCTCTGAATTCCAGGTAAATTCAGACACAATATTAAATGTTAAAATTATATTATGTTATATAATAGAAGTTTGCCACCAGATTACAGATTCGCATTTTTTATCTATTCATTTTTATAGATTTTTTAGATACTACATATTTTTTAATCAAATGCACAGTATAGTCGAAAAGTCACAGACACTTTTCAGGACTGCCATGAAGACGAGGCAGGAAAGAGAGTTAGCATTACTATGCCCCACCATCCATCGTGGTTCCTTATACAGTCATATGTAAAAGTAAGGAAACCCCTGGCCAAATAACATGTTTTGTTGATTTTCTAAGTGAAAATAACATGTTTTCTATAGAGAACACACTTAAATGTAACATTTTCCTGCATATTTCTAACAGTGACACCTGGGAGTGCTGGGTATCATCAGGACCCCCAAATAGGACAAGGCATATTTGTTTATATAGCACTTCTTACACAAAGGTAATTAACATTCCTTTATATAAACAAAAGCAAATTAAAAACAGCATATAAAGGCATAATAAGTAAAGCAAATATATAAATATTAAAAATAAGTTCAAAGTCTAAAAAGAAAGTGCATTTAGTCTGTGTGATAAAAAGCGTCTTACGTACAATATCTCAGAGATAATTACGTGATGGTGACTGTATAAGGCTAAACAACCTAGATGCTAAGTGCAAAGCGCCTGTGGAGGCCGCATGTGTCTAAGGCAGGCGGTGTGGTGGAGGCAGCAGCGGCGAGCTTTAACCTCAGGCAGGCTCATGCTGGTGTGAAAATGTTCCAACCACTGTAGACTCAAAGCACGAAAATGAAACTTTGGACAAAGGAGACAGAATTTGACCTCATACATTCAGACAATCATAAAAAAAAATGTGAGCGGTCCCATCAGTTAAACAGCTAGTGAAAAAAACTGAGCACATTTTATATGAATACTCCAGAGTTTGGAGTATAGAATGTGGTAATGTCATAACATCTATTCCAATTATATTATCATTAAAAAAGACAGAGAAAAGTGTTATCACAGCACTCTTATTACACAACGTTCAGTCAAAAAGGTTAAATTGTGTCACATTCATTTCAGAACTGATTTTTGCTGGTAGAATTTCAGTAGTGAATGCAGACAGTATTTAGCACAGAAAACAAATTGAAATGGTGCGCCTCATACATTTTCAAACTTTGTGTAATTTAATAATTAGGATGGAAACAAAGTCACTCAGAGTGGTTTGATGTGAAATTGTTGTTCACAAATACGAACCAGATGTCTGAAGTGTTTAAAGGGTACATGTCATGGAAAACCAAACTTCCCTTGACTTTTTAAAAAAATGTATAAACTTTCAAACATTTCAAAACATACCATTCACACACTAGTCCACACAGCCCATCTATGGAATCTACACTTCAAAAATGGCCCATTTTGAATGAATTATGTTTGTGATGTCACAAGAATAAATTTTTCCATTCATCCACCTACAGCAGTTTAGCTCCGCCCATTTACACCAAAGAGTTACAAGTGTTTCAGCCTGGACAGATTTTTGAATGAGGCACAGCCAATCAGAACAGAGCTCACTTTCATATAATCAGTCTTAAAAACAATTATTAAAACAGCCTCTTTTTAATTCCAGGGGAAATTGAGTATTTTTTTGGTACACAAAACCCACAAACCAAGACAGTGAATGACATGGGCACTTTAAGGTGTCTAAAAGCTACATAAAATAGTTGGTTAAGGTCTGAGACATTGTTTTATGATAGTTTTGGTTTTGCATAAAATGTCATTAAATGAATACAAAAATTTATGGCAGAAATGTACATTGAGGACATCATAAGGCAAAACAGTCCCAAAAGAACTAATTTATCACTATTTTATTACTAATAACACTACATATAAAACACAGAAGGCATATGTAGGCTCAATGGCCATTAGACAGTAAATAAAATGGCTAGTCAATAAGTGAACGCTCTACCACGTTAAATGGTACACAGTTATTGCCAGGGACTGAAACTCAGACTACAGAGTCAGAATCTATACACCCAGAAAAGGCTATAGACTAAAGAGCTAAACAAGTCAACAGCAACAGCTACGACCAATAGATTTTCATCTGATGCAGGTCGCTCATATAAAACACGCTCAATCTGACTGAATGCAGACAAAATGGGGGTGATCTTTGTTACTCTGATGCTTTTACACAGTAAGTACACTTACAAAGAACATCTACATAACAGATATAATCAGATATTAGAAAGGTTAGTATTTACCATAAACAGACAGTAAGGCTACGTTTGTATATTTTGTTTCTCAGTGTCTTGCCTTGCTGAGGTTACTCCTGTTACAGCAGCGGAAACACAGCTAAGATATACAATTAAAACACCGGGCATCAGAATCATCAGGACTGGAGAAACTGTGGATCTGTGCTGTGATAAAAATCACAGGGTCAAAACTATGTGGTACGGACAGAAATACAACAGGGCACCATTTATCATACTTTCAGCTGAGATGACCTCAGGACACAAAGAATGTCCATCTGTCAAGTTCTACTGGGGCTACAACTCAGGAATGAATGTCACATGGAATTCAACCAATAACTCAATATGTTTGACCATTAAGAACATCAATGAGTCTGATGAGGGATTCTACTTCTGTACAGTTGGAGACGGTATCTTAACTACTCCAGGAACTGGGCACATTCTGAAATTAGAAGGTAAACACCAAATACACCTACATATAAAACTGCAGTTACCATCTTTATCAAAGCGATGCAGTTCATTGGGCTTCATTTGAGGAGATGTTTCTCTGTGTTTTGAAACTAGTCCCTATTGAGTAATTTACAGTAAGACTTTAATCTTGAATGGGATTCTTTACAAGCTTGAGTTTGTGTAGACAATGATATTGTGGCTGATACTGTAGAGACTATCCTGGTAACTATCCACTATTTCATTGATACATTTATCTGTTACATGCTTTGCATAATTGAGACTTGCACTTATTTTTCCAGCTTTGCTTTTTTGAATTTCACCTGTTATAAGCTAATTTTAATAATACTTACAACTTTTGTTTCTGCTTATATTTATTATTTTAACTGTATGCACTTTGTACATCATTTTAATTTTTTTAAATGTTTTATCTCTTTAAGCTATTTTTGTACTCCTTATTTTATATTTTAAAGCACTTTGTCTTTTTTGATGCTCCTTTTGCTTTTATTTATGTAATGCACATTGTATTGCCTTTGTCTATGAAATGTGCTGTAGAAATAAACCTAACCATGCCTTGCCTAGTTGGATATTAAAGTCCACATTAATGTATGTGAAAACTTGCAGATATGTAAAGCAGCACTTAGAATTACTCAAGGTAATTAATATGTCATTATGTAGTACAAGACACATTTTTCAAATTGAATTAGTAACTAAAGGGAGGAATATCAGAATAATTATTGCATTGTTGTAAAAAGTACTGCTGTACAGGTTTTCACATAATTTACTATGTACTTTAATGTCCAGCATGCAATGCATGTCCAGATTTCACCAATTAAATACTAGCATCTTACTGTTCTCTTTAAATACTTCATTTTGAAACAGTAGAACTGTGAGCTTATGTTATAAAACAATTAAACACTTCTGTAAAGACAAGCCTTTAAAAATTCATAAGATTTCTAAAGTGTATTGCTTTTTTATGATTCTAACAATAGAGGTTCTTGGACAAACATCACCTTCCAGTCTGATATCTCTTTCTACACCAGTCATTCCCTATCAGGACATCAGCAACTTTAATGTCTTTATGGCCCTTTTGTGTCCAGCCTTGGTCATCTATTCTGCATTGGCATTCTGTGTCTTTTGGATGTGTTGCATGAAAGGTAAGTGATTTTGTGTGAATCAAACAGACTTTTTTCCAAGTTCAAAAAAAGTTAATGACATACTAATTAACATATGGATGCTTGATTTTCAGGGCAAAAAGGAGATTCTTACACAGCAGTTAGCTTCACTTCAGAGGAACTGCAGGATCATCATGCTTTTTAGAAAGAGAGTGCCTTAGGGCCAGTTTCCTAGACCCAGATTAAGCTTAAGCTTATATTCATGATATAAAACTATAGAGATTTATCTTGGGCACTGGAATTTAGTCAATGACCAGACCTAATGCCCAGCCTTTACTGTGTTAGTCGCTTGACAAGCTTCATCTTGACTCCAACTTTAATCATCACCTTTTCCTTCTTTAATGTGCTTGTGTGTCCTAGAGAAAAATAAAAGAATAAAAATAAATATTTGACACTTTGTACTATGATTGTAATAGTGTGCTAGAGAGATTTAATTAGTGTGCGCGCACACACACGCACACGCACACACACACACACACAAAAATGAAGTTTGTTGTCATTGATCGAACTATTGAAAAATAAAAGTCTGGGATTCTCAACCTTTTAGATTATTCAAATATTTGCTGTTCAATGTTTGATGGTGGTCGATTGTCAAAGTTACACATTCTGAAAGAACACTTAACATGATTTTCTTCAAGCATGACCTGCATTAACTATCACTAAAACACCCATTCACACAATGAAGTTATATAAGCATATATTAGGAGATCTGCACATTGGTCCATTACTTTACTGCTTCGATGTTAAACTTGTGTGTCACCTCTAACCTGCTTGGTGCCGTTCAGCCCTCATGAGTGCAAGTTTGTTTAGTAAAACATTTTGATGCTTTTGGACAGAACTTCAGACGCCTCACATGTTTTGTCATTTATCTTGACTGACTTTCATTTCTAAAAGTAAGTAATAGACAGTTTTTTGAGTACTGTGACACTGTTTAGAGTACTTCCAACTAATAAAAATTTATTTCTGTCCATACTACATAGTGTGTGGGTGTGTGTGTGTGTGTGTACAGTGTCCGACAGGCGCAGCAGGGATGTCAAAGCACTAAAACTTAACCTCAAACAGTCTATGTGAAAATGTTCCAAATGCTAAGTTTCATCAGTCGGAGGCATCTTTGTTAGACATTCTCTAATTTAACTATTAGATTACTTTATTAACTTCATCAATTCATTTCAGCAATTACTTTTACTGGCTGAGATGCCACAGCATGAATTAAAACCTTGTAATGGCCTTCAGAAATGAAGGTCAGTCAAGTTCAATAAAAAAAAAAAACCTTTCAAAAGTCAGAACCTCTGCGGCCAAGAGCATTGTTAAACAGAACTGCCACCTGTGGGGGATGAAAAACATTAAGCAGGTCAGAGGTGACAAAAGGTCATAAAAAAGGGCATAAAATGGCACAGGTCTTCTTTGTCAAAACTAAAGATTAACTGCTTCTGAAATAAACATATAGGAACTAATAGGAGTTCAGATATGTCAACATCAACTGTTGACAGAAGATTGCATGACATTGTTTTAACTTTGTGAAAGAATTACTGCAAAGAAACCATTAATAAGAGTGCAGAGTAAAGGAAAAGGCTTGTCTGAGTCAAACGAGAAAGGAAAGTGAACACTGAGCTGTGACAATCACTCTTATGGACAAATGAGTCAAACTTTGAGTCCTGTTTGTGTGGCTCTAGCCTGTGATTGGTTAATGCATGTGTCAGAGGTGGAGAACTCCCTACCATTTAGATAAACAGAGTCTGTGCTATATGAGCCACATGTAACTTTGTTCCATATGATTCTAAACCCTGGTCAGGATGAGGGAATTTTATTTTGAATAGCGTACACACACACACACACACACACACACACACTAAAGCGCCCCTACCTTACATTTTTCTCTCTCATACCAGTTGCTGCTCTTCTTTTTAGACAGCTATTATCAATGCCCTTCGGTTTACTTTGCCTCTTCTCTCCCCGATTTTATCTTTCCTATGATTATTTTTCTTTGTATATGTGATTTGGCACGAACATGAGCCTTTATTGATCAATTCTAAGGCCCTATTCTCTCAGCACTGAATAATATAGCTGCTTATGTGCCTGTTTAAAAGCTACAGAGGAATATGGGCCTGTGCTTTAGAATGTTGTGAAAACCATACTGTCCCAGTGTTCTTATGTATTTAATTACTTATTTTATGCACCTTTGTTGAGGTTCACTGAGCCTGAAGTGGTCTGCAGCTGTACTGACTGGGCTGGTGGTTCATGCAATGATTGCTTTAATCATCAAGTGGATAATCACTGGATATGCACATAATTCACTCTCTTGCAGTTTTCAGTGTATGTGTGATTAAATCTTAAGCATATACGGTAGTGAAATGTGCACTGTAGACAATTCAATCCCTTGTTCAGCCGCTTGAGTTATTAAGAGTCATGATATCTACCTCTCCCTCTAGGTAGGTTCTATCTGGACCCACCCAGTCTGGAATGGTTCTTTCCAGCTCTTGTTCTCCCTTGACTCCACCTCTCTGCACACACACCTGCAGCTTTATTGACCTAACAGTTTACTGACCCATTCACCTGTTTGCAAAATCTTACCTTTAACTGAGTGCTGAGGCAAGTTTCTTTAGTTGTTTTTTTATTGTGACCCTTGCCTGTTTTACTGGTCATGGCTCTGCCTGTTTTTTTTTTTGCCTGTGTTTTGACCTCTGCCTACCAAAGTAATATTCCCAAAGTGATATAAACATTTGTCTACAGAGAGTGCAAAGCCTTAAGCATACGCATGGCCTACTGCTTGCATTTCCTGCCTACCATGGTAATCCCAGCTATCATGGATTTTTTTTGGTTGAACTTCAAAAGCAAGAAACATGCAATTCCATCAGGATTATTATAATTTTAGAAGTCTTCCATTCTGTGCTGTCATAAAAAATGTATGCGCTCCAATACTACCAAGAGACAACATCAAGCAAGCCACATGTGCCCTACATCTCTGGGAATTACTTCAGAACAGGTGGGAAAACCAGATGATCGTCCACTGAAATCTATTAACTAAATGTATCAAAAGCTGTTATTAAGGTGCATAGTCCACGTTTCACAGACAATATTCCATTCTATTTGGAATTCTATGTGGAATTTAATTTTATTTGGCATTTATAAACTTATATAGCACAAAAAAGTCAGTTATGAAAGTTTTGTGCAAGGGTACTTAGACTTGTGCCTTACAGGAAACATACAGGAAATACTAAAATCTACATCACATAATTAAGCCTACACCTTGAATTACTTTCCAGACTCATTACAAAGAATCATAGCAAATCCAATATAATTCAGTTAATAAATTATCATGTTGCTATCATGTTGTGCTAAGTTGCTAGTACCTATAAATTCATGCTGTTTTCTTCAAAGAGGTCAACAATTCCACAACAACCAATAGATTTTCATCTGACCATTTATGGTAGCCTGATGCAGGTCGCTCATATAAAACACGCTCAATCTGACTGAATGCAGACAAAATGGGGGTGATCTTTGTTACTCTGATGCTTTTACACTGTGAGTATACTTACAAAGAACATTTTCCTAACAGTCAGATATTAAGACGGTTACACCTTAAAATGAAGTTATTAATAACAGACAGTAACAAATGCTAATATATATTTTTTTACTTTTTTAGTGTTCTGCTGTGTCGAGGTTACTCCTGTTACAGCAGCGGAAACACAGCTAAGATATACAATTAAAACACCGGGCATCAAAATCATCAGGACTGGAGAAACTGTGGATCTGTGCTGTGATAAAAATCACAGGGTCAAAACTATGTGGTACGGACAGAAATACAACAGGGCACCATTTATCATACTTTCAGCTGAGATGACCTCAGGACACAAAGAACGTCCATCTGTCAAGTTCTACTGGGGCTACAACTCAGGAATGAATGTCACATGGAATTCAACAAATAACTCAATATGTTTGACCATTAAGAACATCAATGAGTCTGATGAGGGATTCTACTTCTGTACAGTTGGAGACGGTATCTTAACTACTCCAGGAACTGGGCACATTCTGAAATTAGAAGGTAAATATCATCCACTTTATCTTATGATGTCTTTATAAGCAATTCTATTAGATGCACATTAAAACATATTGTTTGGTATTATATATATCGCTGCTGTCTGAACAAAACCTCATATCTCCATTTTTGTTGTTTTTCAGTTTTTGACCATTTGAAAATGCCTGATGCCCTTTACATTGTATATAGATAACATGATGAATGAACCAAAAGAAATGGGACACAATGAAGTAAAAAATGTCTGGTTCCACTGACTTATATTAAAGTATGTTTTTCCTTCTCCTGTAAAGTTACCATTTTTGAGACACATTTTGTTTTTGACAGCAGAGATATATATTTTGAAAAATCTCTGTAAAGTCCTTGTTAATGAGGTTGAATTTGAAGTTCAACATTACTTTGAGGACATTTACCACCCAATCCTTTCCAGTCAGTTTTAACTGGACAGAGATTTAACCCTTTAACAAGCCCAGCAGCAAGCCCAAAGTTTTATTACACATTTCTATACCCTCAGAAATGCTCCATTAGTTTCCATTGCAGTCCCTGTATATAATGAATAATAAGCCTTAGTATGTAATAAGCCTTGAATGTTAAGAGGTCAATTCATCACTTATTCATCATGAACAGAGCCTTTCAAAATCTTCACTCAAACCCCTATGAGCACTACTGGACGGGTGAATTCACCTGGAGAGAGTGAGCAGTGTGGAATAGTTTGGACTTTGGTGAGCGTTGTGTGCTCTCTGAGCATTCTTTTAACTGCACTGGTGCTTTTGATCATCCAGAAGAAAAGTAAGTTATTTAAACTGTACTTACTTCATGTATTGAACTCATATGATAGCAAAAATAGTTAAAACATACAATCAAAACATGGTATTACCATATAATCAAAAATCTACATGATAAAAGGGGGAAGACGCACTGGAACATCACAAACTGGACAGCGAGTGCGACAAGTTGAGAAGCTGGTATGTAAAGCTTATAGCATTTATGTCTGATTCATTCACAAAAGAATAAATAATACACCTATACTGCAACACTTAATTGCTTGAAACATTTCATTTATATCTGTTTTCAGGAGGAAGCTGAAGTGCAGTACAGTGCACTACGTTTCTCAAACCCAAAATGAACCAAGGAGAGGGCTGAGTCAGACACTGAAGCTGAGTGAATACCAATATTTCTTATTTCAGGCTTAATACACATTCCTGCGTGCATGAAAGTAGATTTGCACATCATTTTATCATTGCTGTACAAAATGTTCTATGTGACTCAGAAAAAGCTGAGTCTTCAATTTAGTTTTCAATGTATTTCTATATATACAGAGAAATGTGTCAACATTATTGTCTGCAGTAATTTTAGGGTTGCTCTAAAATTATATTATTTGTTTACAGGAATAATCCAACATTTTTCAGCCTAATCTCTATATTACGCACCTGTATTGTATCACTGATTGCTACAGACAATAATGTGACACATTTCTCTGTATATATAGAAACAAATTGAAAACCTTTTGGCACAAAACTCACTTAATACAGACGTCATTGAGCAGCTGCTGAATTTCATGAATAGGTGCTTGAAATGTGTGAAAATTGAATAAATAACAGCAAGTGTGACACTCCTGTAGTAATACAGGTTTCAGGATGAGACAGACATGAATGTCTTACCAAAGCAGCTCTTACAAAGTTTTATCCAAACACTGGATCAGCACCTTAAAAAGTCATTTCTTTTGCTTTCTCTGATTGTTTCTAGTATCTATGCGTAAGCATGTAGAAGCCTGTAAAAACCACACCATTAAACTGATAAACCATCACCATGAATCCTCTCCTCTCTGGAAAGCTAGTCTCATCTCTAAAAAGACAATTTTACACATTTACAGCTTAACTGACCAAAGAATTCATCAATGTTCTTTAAAAACATCCACTTAAATGTTTACTGACAGAATTCAGCAACTGCCCAGTGGCTTCTACTATACGTTTTGAGTCCAGAGGTTTTCAGCTTTTTTACAAAAGTCCAGGGAAACATATCATAATTGTGGCAACTGACTGAACGCTGCAGACGCAACAGATAGAGATTAGGATGGAAAATGCTATGGAAAATATTCCTTTAATTAACAGTTATTTAGTGAGGACAATGTGAACATCAACACCAAAGACTTAAGAATTAATATACATGCCCACAAAATTATTACAGATGTGTGTGATTCTTCTCTGGGACTTCGATCAGTCTCATTTAGTCCAGGGTTGAGCTTAATCTTGACTCTTTTACACAGTTAAAGAAATTCTATTTTAGTTGTTATGGTTTGGAGCTCATTGAATTTTCAGTAGCAAACAGAATAATAATTTCTGTCAAAGGGGAATTCCACCGATCCACCGCATAATTAAATGGTTGAGATGTAAAAAGTCTTTCAGTTTCTTTACTGGTTTAATGTGAAGTGAGACATTTCAACCCCCTGACTGATAGCATTTTAATTAATAACCAAAACCACTAGTGAACCTCCATGCATCCTCTGAGCTTTAATATGCAATGCTGATAATGGCAGTGTTGAATCAATATTCTTTGGGAATTATTTTGCCTTGTCCTGCGAAGTTTTAATCTTTTCTCAAAACTATCATAATACAATGTCTCAGCCATTTCATCTGACAGCTTTATGTGAGGCAGTTTACTTGCATTAAATACTTCAGATGTCTGGTTCCCATCGCCAAGACTGAACAAGAATTTCAAACATTTCAGATTAAACCTCTCTGAACGACTTTGGTTTAAGTATGGTGACATTTTGAGAAATCAGTGGAATTCCCATTCAACTTTTTATTTATAGTTCAACAAAATAGAAATGGTATATCATTTTTAGTGTATGTGCTTCATATTTCAAATGGATGGAAAAAAAACATGTATCTTGCATGTATGAGTGCTGGGTGTGTGTGGGTGGCTAGGTGGATTTGGCTGACTGAGGTGGGGAGTTCCGGCATCAAAGTGAGATCTAACCGCTGACTGATGCTCATCGTTAAATGTTCCAACCACAGCAGTGTGTAAAGTCTGGCCAAAAACAATGCTGATGGGCTTTAACCCCTTAACAACCCATAGGCCCAACATTTTATCACTTCTATACCCTAAGAAAAGCTCCATTATTTTGCACTGAAGTCCCTGCAGTTAATCAATAATCAGCTTTAGTAATTAAAAAGCCTGGAATGTTAATGTCACAGGAGCCATGGTCCTAAAAATAAGTCTAATTTACATAACAAAACATTCACACATTAGCAGCATGCAAACCAGATGTGGTCAAGTCTTCACTGCAAAGCCGCACAGCTTTAGATAACTGTGAGCTGTTTTGGTGAATACCTAAATACGAGTTACAGAGTTACAGGGCTGTGCCATTTCTTACATTAGTCACCAGAGAACGTAAACAACAAGGACATTAGAAACGACAGACTTAATAACCTTTCTCAGTTGTGTGATGGTGTAACAATATAATGTGTTCTACTTTGTTACAGATACATAAAATTCACCACTGCCACTCTTAGTCATCTGTTACGCACTTGAACATGTCATGAATGTTTTCATCCACTGATTTTTATTGAAGTGTGTTGCATTGTTTCTTTTATATTATTTTTTTTTAGTGCTTTTCAATGAATTTCTTGACTCTGTCACCAAAGTTTTCAAAATTAGGATCACTGTTAACCTGCCCTACATGAAAAAATGTGATTTTAACAGAAATGCTGTTGTGTGTTGTATATAAAACCAAATATTAAAGTGCTGTTGAAAAATGTGTCCTTGTGTGTGCATTAATCAGACAGTAGATATAAAAAACAGTACACTAGAAGACGTAGCTAAGAAGTTTTGTGTATACAAAATAAAAACAGTGCTCTCAGGTAGCATTTGTAACTAACTGTAACTGTAGCTAACAAAAATACACTGAGCTTTAAATTACAATATAGCTTCATTAGTAAACAGCAACTAAAACATCTTCCTACACAGGTTGTCATCCTGTAAACTTACTATAAGAACTTCAATGAACTTAAGACAACCAGGTTACTCAAGTTAAAACATCAAATACATATAAAAAAAATACATTTTTTATAGTGTACTAGTATGTTATTATCAGAACTGCCTAGACTAATTCTCATTATCATTGTGATACGATTGTTTATAGCTGCTTAATCTAAATCTTTCCCATAACAGGCTCATTTCCTTTCTCCATTTTTTTGCACAAAACTCATGTAATCTATTGAGTAAGGCAGTTATTGAGACAGTGTTATTGGCCGTGTTGCAGCTTGAGTTTTGTTGTTGCTCATAATTGCAATATTAACTTTTAATCAAAAACTGTCTACAACAGTGAACTAGCAGACCAACCTGTAATGAATATGTAGAATTTTTTTTCTTATGCAGACCTTATTTTTTTATGTCATTTCCAGAAAACAGAAGATCTTTTTGCATCCCAGAGTTCCATTCAAATGTGGAAATATGGTAGTAAAGCAAGTGGACCAAAGAACGTATGTTTAAAAGTGAAAAATGACATTGATTAAACCTTCCACATGTGCCCAATCAGACAACCACACAGAGAAAAGACGAGAAGATTTCTGCTGGAGCGTGAATCGTAAGTAACTTTAATCAATGAAAGCTCTCAAATCTTTTATTTGAATATTTTCCGGGAAATATGAAATATTTTTGTGGGGAGATTTGCTCTAAAATCTACAAGCAACCGGTGGAATTTCGATCAAACTGCAAGTGTGTGTATCTCTTTTTAACTGCATCATGTATAAAAAGTTTCTCTTTTTTAGTACAATTATTTACAGAGTTTCGTTATCTTTAAAATTCAACATCAGTCCAAACACTCAAGCAATAGTGGTTTGAATTCAGGAGGTTCCCACCATGAAGATTTAAGTGCCTAGTAAGAGTTTTTTTTGTTGAAAGGAAGTGTGCAGTCAGTGAAGACATACAGAACATCACTGGCAAACACACACTGCAGCAAAAAGGCCTCAGTAGTGGTTTTCATGTTCTGAACAACTCAGGAAAAATAACCATAAATACCTCGACAAGTAACTGAATTGTAAGAATATATAAAACTATATTCATATAAAACTAAACTCACACATACAGAGCTGCTCTATAGCACCTGGAAAATTGTCAAGATGAAGACTTTACAGTAGTCAAGTCTAAATTAAGACTGAGACATAAAGTGGCAAGACTGAGAGCAGATTAAGATTTTTTGAGAATATGTAAATAAAAAGAAGAAAAATGGAAATGTATTTATAGTTTATTGTACATTGATTCATAATCCATTATGCATGATGCATATTAATGAATAACGCTATATTTTATAATATTATAAAAGTCAAATTTGGTATATTTTTCATTTAAACCTAAAAATAAGCAACAATTATCAAGAAAATTTTGAAACAAAATCAAATTTAGGTCAGTAAAATGAAGAAGAAATATTCAGGGTTCTGTACTATTTCTAGGTCACTATTCAAATTTAAGCAAACTTGATCATGTTAAGCCTTTTGCATATAAATGTCAATTTTTTAGGCATCTTTCTTCCTTTGAAGTTCACATTCAGTTAGATTTGTTCTACTCATCAGGGGCTATTGTACAAACTTTTATTTAACTATTCTGAAATTCATGTTAAAACTTCTAAGACTCTGCTCTTCATGAAAATGCTTTTAAATGTCAGTCATGTTGATCTTCTTCTCCCTTTAGGGGTCGCCACATCTGCCTCCATCTTGCCCTATCCATTGCCTCCTCTACTTTTACACCAACCACCTCCATGTCCACCTTCACTACATCCATAAACCTTCTCTGAGGTCTACCTCTTCTCCTTCTACCCGGCAGCTCCATCTCCAACATTCTTTGCCCAATATATCCACTATTCCTCCTCAACACATGTCCAAACCATCTCAACCTGGCCTCTCTGGCTTTATCTCCAAACTGCTCCACCTTCACTGTCCCTCTGATCTGCTCATTTCAAATCTTGTCCATCCTTGTCACTCCCAACGAAAATCTCAGCATCTTCATCTCCGCCACCTCCAGCTCAGCCTCCTGTCTTTTAGACAGAGCCACAGTCTCTAAACCATACATCATAGCAGGACGCACTACTGTCTTGTAAACCTTCCCTTTCACTCTTGCTGCTATCCTTCTGTCACACATCAGCCCTGACACCCACCCACCCACTCCATCCTGCCTGCACCCTCTTCTTCACCTCTTTTCTACACTGTCCATTGCTCTGGATGGTTGACCCAAGATATTTGAAGTCATCCACCTTTACGACCTCTACTCCTTGCATCTTCACCTTTCCACCTGCCGCCCTCTCATTAACACACATGTATTGCGTCTTATCTCTACTGACCTTCCTTCCTCTCCTCTCCAGTGCAAACCTCCACCTCTCCAGATTCTCTTCCACCTGCTCTCTACTCTCACCACAGATTACAATGTCATCTGCAAACATCATGGTCCTCCTGTCTGACCTCATCTGTCAACCTGTCCATCACCATTGCAAACAAGAAGGGGCTCAAAGCTGATCCCTGATGTAACCCTACTTTCACCTTGAAACCATAAATGTCAGTCATGTTGATATCATTTGTAAAGAAAAACCTTGTATGGAATTCAAATGTAATAGAAATAAAAGCACGTTAACTAGAATCTTAGACTTACATTGTTACCACTTTGAAATAAGACTACCTTATACAGTTCTATGAATGGTTTAAAAACAGTTTGTTAATGGTTATTAGTTAGCTCATAAACACTTCATTAAATCATTAATAAGCAGTTATAACATTAACAAAAAGGGCAAAAGTGAGTTGCTATATCAGATGAATATGTGGTGAAGCAGTTTTAATGCTAACTGATAGACAAAGTAAGATCAGTAAACACTAAAGTATGAGGTTTAACTGTATGAATGAATATTGACTCATTATTAGGCAAACAACAGGTCTCTGTTGTCCTTTTTATTCATGTATTATAAATGCTTTATGATTTTAAGGTCTTTATGACCTAATTAATAACCATTAATAGACACAATTTATACCATTCATGACTCCTTTTTAAGGGTAGCCTTATTTTACAAACACACACACACACACACACACACATCATCATCATCATCATCATCTAAGCCGCTTCTCCTTCTGGGTCGCAGGGGGTGTTGGAGCCTATCCCAGCTGTTACTGGGTGAAAGGCAGGACCTTATTTTACAGTGGTACCAAATTATCTATTAGCATTATAATATAGTCTCTAAAAGAAGTCAACTTAAAGTCAACTGAATGTTAACCAAACAACATACATCTACTTTTATTATAAAATGAAAATATTGTGATAAAAGTATTCTAATCTGCCCTCAGTGAACATCAACCAACAAATAATACCCAGTTAAGCCATTTAAAAAGATCAGTTAGATCCTGAGCAGGCAGCAAATAGATTTAGTTTAAACATGTAGGGAAAAGTTTGTTTTATTCTGTTTGAATGTATTTTTGATATTCAGTAATGAATACAGAAAAATCTATGAAAGACAGAAAAATTTATTTTTCAATTCAGTTTCCATTTACTTTAGACAGAGGCAATGCACCTGGCTGGTTTTGAGTTCACCTTACCTCGAGACTGAGACCAGCCTTGAGTACTACAACATTAGTAGTTATGCTTGAATTAAGTAATCAAAAGCTCTTCTCTATAAGTTGTGGTTTTTTGTAACTCTAATTGTAGACTTCTAATTATGCAATGTACTCGATCATCAATCACCTTTTGCCCAGGTTTCTGTCCTGCTTTTTGCTGTTTCTATTCTAAACACTGGGAGGTGCTCTTCAACAGGGCTGCTTTAGCTCTTAGGACAGAATAGCCCAGCTTTGCATCTGAAATCGGGTGTAACATGGTAGAGTGTTTACACAAAGGAACAGAACATACTAATTGCCTCAATAACATTTATGTGAATATGGAACTTTTCATGCTGAATGCTTACCAATCCAAGCCCCTCAGCTTCAGTGGAAGTCTATTTATTTGTAGTGGGTAACACCTTTGCCGTCTATGCTGTCACCTAGACTGGGGTCCAGTCCCCCCAAGCACTCTACACTATACCAGTTAGTGACCTTGGGCAAAACTCAGTACCTTCGTGTTTTAACTTGCTATGCTATGTTCCCGTATTTTTTGCTATCTTTGATTTGTACACGTATTTATGAAAGCCTAATCTCGACGCATAGAGAAGAAAAATCGCCTGCTTATTATTATTATTATTATTTTGCCTCCTTCTCTGTTTCTGACTGCAGTATGAACTTATTTTCTAGAAATATTGACCTAATATATCTAAGCAATTACTAATTGACCTCAAATATTGACTCAAGATAATCACTGATGTTCGTCCATTCATATGTGAAAATCTCAAGTTATCACACAGAAACATATTTTATATCCCTGACAAAAATGAAGCTGATAAAGAAATCCTCCCCTTTAAACACCGCCCCTCCCTTTAAGTGGGTCTAGCTGTGTCTGCTGGCGGACGGAGTGTGTGAGTGCGTGTGTTTGATGGTTTGAGTCTGGCTCTCTTGTCAATATCACAGTTAAATGTTTAAATGCGATGCGATGGGATTCTTGTGACCATGGATAAAAGGCGAATCCTGATCTTGTGTCTGGTTGCTGTGGGATTTGGTGGCCTCTGTGATGGTGAGTGGAATATTGTTTACTCCGGCGATCTTTGGCTCTGTATTTATTTATTTAATCTGAATCTGGCATTTCCTACAACAACATCATGGCGCTCGGATTTGGTAGCTCGCTAGCTAGCTTGCTACAAAGCCAGGCGTTCACATCTGTGGTTATAGTTAGGTTTGCCGTAGCTTGCTGTTTAATCGAGAACACCACTCATATTCTTTGTTTATGCTGCATGTATTACCTGTTTTTGGGTTATAGCTAAAATACCCAGAGTCTCGAATGAAGCGGCTCCGAAATGTAACTCGTTAGCTTGCCAGCTAGCTCAGACTAACGAACCCCGCTCTGTCTAAGCTACTTAAGCTAGCTGTGTTAAGAGAAACACTCCTTTTATCTCTATCTGCCTACCAATTAAATTAAAATCTAATGTGCCGACATTACCTTAATGTATCGTGGTAAGGTTTCTAGTTGGCTGTCTGGGCTATTTGTTTGGTTTGCTTTAAGCTAACGAAGTTGAAGTTATCTTATTACTCGCTAGGTTAGGTTAGCTTCTTATCCGATCACCTTAAAGTGCAGCATTTAAGATCGGGCGAATATACAGGTGCCCGAAAGTAACAGCTATATTTTATTAAGGTGAAAATAAAAAATAATACATAAGAAGCATGTTTCAGCTTTGCAAGCTAGCAAGTGGTTTGTATGAAGCCAGAGGCTGTTAAATATTCACACGTCGCGCCTAAGCCTACAATGTCTTATTAGCAAAGTCAGTGCCGTCTAGCTCCATAACTACTTTTTAATCTGTGTCCATATTAAGCACACAGCAACCCTCATTTAGGAAAACGATGTTTGTAACGATTTATTGGGAGTAACCATAGTCCTCTACAAGTGTGTATTGGTTTCATGTAGGGTGATCGGTCCAACTGCCGTTCGTTTCACAGATAAAGGACATAACGCTTCACTCAACTGTACTGCGTCACCCCCAGCGGGTGAAAACTAAATATTAACTCTCAAGACCTGCGTTGGCTTTAAAACCGATCTGAAATTAGAGGCCACTGTCTTGGCAGAATGAGGTTGAGAATGGCAGGCCTGCATGTTCACTATGCGTTTGCCTGTGAAAGATGATACGGTTTGGGATGTTAATAACATCAGAGCTGGGCTACAGTAACGCCAGTGTCACTGAATTCGCCCTGGGAACACAGACCCTACAGTGAAGCTTTTGTGTGAAGAAAGTAGAGAAGTAAAGGGAAAAGACAGTCAATCGGAGAAGAGCTGTGCAGTCATGCAGTAGCCCCAACACCACTTTTTCTCTCTGTCCATAGCGATCTACTGTATACCCAGCAAATTTGAGCATCATCTGATACATACGGTCAATAATTGTTGTCTGGTCTGTCTGGGTCATGCACTCTCCCCGTGCCCCCTCCTTACTTAATACTCATGACAGAGATACAGAAAACATGGTGACATCTACAGTAAGCAATAGTGCTTTCATAGATTTACTCCTTTACCATCTTTCTAATGGATTAAACCAATGGTGACTAAACGTTTTGTACTGGATGAAGGGGGGGGGGTATTAAAGTGGAATGTTTTTGGTGGGAAGAGGGCCAAAAAGAGAAAACATGAAGGAGGTGGGGCTGTTTTTCAAATTGAGATAGTAAAATGTTTCTTTGACATTACACTAGAGGAAAAGTACAATTAGAATGTATTCATTTTATATCGTTTATCATTTTAAGAATGTGTTGTGTTTAAGGACTAAAACTTGGAAGTAAAAAGATTATTTGCACTCTTGTGGACCCCTCTCGAATTTAAATTCTTAAAATGTTATTTAAGTAACCAAAATCAAAGTGCTATATCCAAGAGGCAACTGCCTGAGCTACATTTTGATGCAGGTATACCAGCAGTATGCAGGACCATGCATTATCCTGCCTCACATTATTAAAGGTCATAAACTTGCAACACACATTAGACAAAATAAAAGTAATAAATTGTATGACTGTAATTTGCGTTTGGAACAAAAACAATCTGCCAATTTTGATCATGCACCCCTAATATACATTTTAAAAGTATGCTTGTCCTCTCATTGGGTGAGGGCTGGGGTTAGGGTAACCTCTTGTGGGCCAAATTGATTGTCCTCATGGGCCACAATATTTGCATTCTGTATTAAACTGCAAGTGCCTTGTGTGCAAACAATTCAGCATGTACAGCATGCTAACACACTCTGTAATCTATGCTCTACATACAGGCTTACTTTAGTCTTGAAATAATGCTACAGATTGGCCAGCCAGGTTCTACATAACATGGGCAGCAAAGCTGAGGTTTAGCCATTGGTGCAGCGTTACCGTTATCTTATCATACCAGTATAAACATAGATTGTATATTATGGGTTAATCTGGAGTGCTAAAATGAACACATAGCTGGAGCGTGCTAGAGATAATATAATACCAACACGCTGGGATGATGAGCACATTACAGCATGCTATTCTGACCTTACTAGAGGCCTTTAGACACTTAATGTTTTTTTTTTCTTTTTTCACAAACTCTGAACTTTTTAAATTGTAAAATTTTGATTGTTTCATCACAGTATGCTAGTTCTTATGTCATAGCAACATTTGCCTTAGTGTTGATTTAAAGACCCAGAGAATCTAAATCTGTTTCCTTTTAAATTAGGTTAATCTTTTCTTGCAGGCAGTTACATGTACTAAGTATACCCTTTTGATTAATGTTCCAATGACCAATAAATGACTGATATACACTCACTGCTCATTTTATAAGGAACTCCTCCTTGTATCTACGCTCATTGTCCATTTTATCAACTCCATTTACTGTATAGGTGCACTTTGTAGTTCAGTTACAGACTGTAGTCCTTCTGTTCCTCTACAGACTTTATTTCCTTTTTTGTCTGTCCGTTTGTTCATCTGTTTTTCCATGACTTGTCTATGACATGTTTTGTCATTTATATCTTCTTTTTCTCTCTGACTTTGCTGGACTGCACTCAAGTTCAGTATCATACAAAATCTTTTATTATACAAACATATTTTACTGTGTGTTCCCAGGGACTTTAAGTGTGCATTGGAAATGGCACATTGATGGGTATTGATATTGGGCTGATATGAAACATTTGGTGCAGAAGAAAATGAAGGCAAAAAAAGAAAGTTGATCCAATCCTGTAACAAATCTGTCCTGAAATAGCACATTCTCAAATTGTGTGATGTTAGCTGCATATTTCTTCCTGTGGGGTTTGAGCAAGTGTTTAAGGATGAAGGACTACATTTAGATGGTCATATTAAGTGAAGTGCTTCCATTAACAATAGCTAATTTTAAAGTTTCAGTTCAGTATCAGGCAGTACTTAAGGTTTTAATATTGATATTAGAAAAGACAAAGTGGTATTGTTCCATGTGTAGTGTGCACATAGACTCATCATTAGATTCTGCCTCTTCTACTGACTCTTCACAACACCCATTATCAGTCATCTCAAGCCTACATGACAAACTGAGTGATCTGATGGATTTTCAATCTACTATCTATACCTGAAACTCAACAGGGTTTCGAACAGCCAACATCGTAAAAACAGTTTGTCATTGTTTGTGTCATCATAATAAAGTTTAGACGGTGATAGTAAGTCATGCCTGGCATTACAAGGTGGAATGAATTGTGTAATGGCTGCAGGTGTGAGAGGAAGGCATGGGTGGCGGTGACATAAAAAACTGGATGCTTCCTATGAAGGTGTATATACGGTTTGGGGACTGTCCTTTTGTCTTGCTTTCTTTCTGTAGAGAAGAAGAAGAAAATTCATGTGTGATGACTTGAAATTCTGCAAGTAGAAAGACTGGAAATTGGAAATGATGAGGCAATGCTAATACAATGCAAGATTTCTCAGAGAGTGGGAGAAACCGAGGGACGAAGGCATGCCAGTACATATGAAAACATTCTCTCCCACGCAATTGAACAAGTCTACTTCAGTTCTCTCACACACACATACACACACTCTCAAAGAATGCCAGACTTGTTGCATCTTTATTGTTCAAAAAGGCAAATATAGAGGTTTATGCTCTGTATGAGAGAGGTTGTGTACAGAAGTGGTCAGCAGTGAACATGACTGTATGTATTGTGTATGAGTGCTGTAAATGGGCCTGGAATTTTAGTGTAAACCTGAACACAGCCTTAGAATTTTCTCTTCAAGACCAGCCCAAACTAACACACGGCATCACATTTTGAGTCCCAACCCAATCTGGACCACATCACCAAACCGACCCAAGTACTACAACATTCTGTCCAAAACTGACACTGACCCATCACCCAAAATGCCAAATAAAACCTGACAGGATAGCCCCAGTGGCATTATAGTTTAAGGCTGCAACAAATTACTATTTTGATAGTCAAATAATCTGTCGATTACCGAAACAAATAATTGGTTATTTGGAAAATGAATCACTCTGTTACCAAATAATAATGTCACTATCAGCATTTACATTTAGTTTGATTCCATCATAGCAATTAATTAAACAATTGCAGTTAATACCTCATTTATAATGTCACTGTTTCAATTAACTTTCCTGCTAATACTAAAGATTAATAAAACAATGTATTTT
Source organism: Pygocentrus nattereri (assembly GCF_015220715.1). Lineage (NCBI taxonomy): Eukaryota > Metazoa > Chordata > Actinopteri > Characiformes > Serrasalmidae > Pygocentrus > Pygocentrus nattereri. The sequence goes on along the minus strand of NC_051236.1, from coordinate 14,447,968 downwards.
TTCTTTCAAAATTTAAAATCAAAGATGTGCAAAGCAGCACCGATAAAATCTAACAAACCTAAATCACTATTCCCTTAGTCACACCAACAGGTTTTCTGTGCTTCGCCACCACACGGCTATATCTCCCTAAACATCACACAACATGAGTGTGGGTCGCTGCGTTCCCTCCGTTTTATATAATCCTATTCCGCTTTCTCAGGACAATATTCATGACAGGCTCTGTCCAAAATTATACTTTCTTAAACTACAGATCTGTAATGGTACTCGACGCACTCCAGCAGCGATGATATAACTACCTCCTGAAACTGTTCGTGAGTGGTGGCAAACGTTACCGGAGAACTCAAAACAGAAAACTGGAAACGTTTGAACGCACCAGTGGCTTCGACGTGAAGGCAATGATGAGGTGTTTAAAACTGTGAACGTTATTTGGAAAGTGAACAGGGTCGCTGTGAATTACTTGTTTCTATGTTCCAACGACTACAGAGACGTTTAACGTTAGCATTAGCTAGCTAGCTCATTAGCACAACTAGCTAGGTTAGCTATCTTACCGATACGAATCTTCGTCCAGTGAGCCGACGCGTTTCCCCTGCAGATGCTTCAGCATGGAGGATGTGCTCCCATGCCAGCTAAGGTTGGCTTTACACATAGCACAGCTGACATTTTTTCCGGAGTTGACCGTGAAATTCCCCCACAACGTTTGTTCTTGAGGCTGCCATCGCGCTTTTGTGAGCTCTCCAGTAAGCGGGAATGTCAAAACATTCCTAGCTAGTGCGAGAAACAAGCGTGACGTCACCAACTAATCGACTATTAAATTGTAGTAGATTTTAGACGATTAAGTCGATCAGTCGTTGGACCTCTATTGTAGTTATAGTAATACTTGAATAAATTAATTGTTTTTTTTTTTATCAGGCAGTTTTGGTCAGGTGTTTTTTAGTCTAAATAAACTTTCTATACTATGCTGTTCTCATGCTGTGTGGTGCTAATATAGCGAGATGGTCGCCTTCACCTGTTTAACCCTAAAACTACATTGCTTTACATGTAACGCAAAACTAAACTGTCCCCCTTTGGATAGATTTGCTGCTCATTTCCCATTTTCCTCAGAAGCAACGGGCTTAAGGCAAGGGCCTTCTTGTGCAACAGGAATGGTTGACTCTGTTGTGCTGAATTACAAACTTTAATTAAAGTATTAAAGAGCTTTACTTGTTATTGTTGTTGATGTTATTGTTTTACCATCAACAATTAAGCACATTTACTGTTTATTTACTGAATTTAACACATGGGGTGGAATAAGACCTGTGCAAAAGGTGTATTTTATATTAAATATGATTTTTTTTTCTTTTAATGTAAAACTAAATCAATTGAACTTGCATAAAATTTAAATATTATTACCTTTATTTATGATAATGCATATGTTCTGCAATATGATGTTGTGTATGATATGTATTCCTGTAGAGGATGTGTTCATTTATTTTCATTTCCAAATCAACAAAACATGTCATTTGACCAGGGTGTTCAAACCCCTACATGAGACTGTAGTTGGCAATTCAGTCTAAGCAGTTGGTCCCTTTGGGTTTGGACAGACACTTTAAATGTCTGTGTTTATCTGTGCTTGTGTGTCTGTCTGTCTCTGTGTGTCTCTTTCTGTTTGTGTGTGTTGCTGCTGAATGTTGCCTTTGTAGATGATGGCAGGTAATTCATTACCTCCTCCCTTTCCCTGTGAACTTTAAACAGTGCTGACAGGGCAGAGCAGGGAATAATGTCGGTTGTGTGTATGCTTGCGTGTGTGAGGTGAAGACACAGGTGGAGTCTTAAGGCTTATTTAAAGATTTATCCAAGTGGCCCACTAACTATTTTAACACCAGTTTACCACCCAAATATGCTTCCTGAAAAAGACTAAAGGGGAGTGGTAGTTGCATGAGCTATTGTTTGCTGCCATTTACCTGCATACCTAAAGTAGCCTGTTGGAGTGCCCACATTCTGTACACCAACCATAACCTGTCTGTGTGCTTATAGTGTCTTCCATATGTGGCTTAAAGCCAGTGGTTCTTAGACGGGTCAACAGAGACCCCTGTCAGGTACTCCAACCTAACTTGCAACATGCACGGTAACAAATACTAGCACATTTCCAGTACATTTTATCAGCCCAGTTTGCTGCGTTAAATTACACAAATTTCTCTGTAACAAGCCAAAGTACCAATTTTGTAATGGCAATATTTTGTGGAAAGATAATGGTAGTGGGTGATTGGAGTTCTTCCTAAGCTATTGGTTTCACAGATACGTCACAGATACATCAGATAACAACATACAGTGTAAAAGGTGCCAAGATCTTCTTACCTGAATGGCCTGGGTTAGGCTTTCAGTGTTCATTCATCTTGTGCTGTGCAGTCAGTTACAGTCTAAATTAATGTTTGTCCAGGTTATTATCCAAGGAGTGAATGTTAGAGAGACATATCGAAAGAACCGCCAGTCTCATAGGTAAAGAAAGCCTTCTGTCTTGGTCTTATCCTTAGAATATAAGGCCACTAGCCAGGCCTGTATGTCCACTAGCCCTGCTTGTGGTGCACCTCTACTGGCCAGCTGCATCATGCAGCAGTGTGGCCTCACAGCCTTTTGCTTCAACAAAACTGAGCTAGCTGTGCCTCAAATGCTGCTAGTGTTAGCATGAATGATCATTTTTGCTAAACTCCAGCAGAGATGTAAGCACACGTATGAGCCAAATGACTTGAGAAATTTGGGTGTGAAACAACGTTCAGCAGTGGTTTTGCTGAGCCAGAGAAACTTCTTGCATGTACAGACCACAAGCTTATCTCGATATTCTTCATTTTTGTTTTTAACTGTTTTGCACAAGAAATTATTGTACATTTAAATTTTCAAAAATGGTTCCTATTACTTTATATATAATAGTAAATATTAATTAGGAAAAATAGTAAATAAACATAAAGGTTAGTTACTGTTTATTTAAAAGGTAGAACTGTATAAGGACTTACAAACTAGTTAGCTTAGGTAGTGTTACTATTGGCAATGTGCTTTTCTGAGCATATCATGGATATCACAGAATGAAGTAAAGATTACATGGAGGGCATAATTAGTCCTGTTTAATTGGATTTATTCTTTTCAGTCTATAAGTATTGTGATATTATATTACTCCTGTATTGCACACCCTTGTGCGTGCATGTGTGTGTGTGTGTGTGTGTATGTATTATGAATGTAAGAGTGCTAACTGTAATTCTCAGATTTACGGTTGCATGTGGTTTGTCTTCCCTCTTTCCAACACACCCACTTCTACTGTTATCTTTCTACACACCAGACCTTACATTGTTTGTTACACAAGACAAGCCTGAGGGCCATACTGACAGGAGTGTCTGTGTGTGTCTGTGTGTGTCTGTGTGTGTCTGTGAAAAAGTGTGAGTATGATTGTGCATGTAGGGAAATGCCAAAGTATCTCCATGTCCTTTGAATATGAAAATGAAAAGCTGCAGTTATTAAGCACACTGAGTACAAGTGCCTGCATGCCTCGAACTCAGCAGTGGCAGGAAGCTGTCAGGGCTGTATAGAGTGGAGTGTGTAAGAGAGTACGAATGTGGCCACTCAGGTGAGGCCCTGCATTAGTCTGACGCATTCATACAGTCTCTAAGAAACTGATTTTTAAAAACCCCGGATGTGGTAGGTTTCTGTGTTGGATGAGTAACAAACACTGCCTCTTCAGATTAGCTGATGAGGTAGCAGAGCTAACAAGTGTCATGCTGGAGGGTTTGGTTTTTTGCTTTTTTTTTTAAAGTAAAGTTTAGCAAAAATAAAGTATTTAATCAAAAAGTTGTTATAAATGAATTAAACTAAGATAATGACATGACGTCCAATAAATTGTTGTTACTAGTTGACTATGCAGTTTACGCAGTTACTGTATACTGATTGATGTTTACAGGCTCTCTAATAAATCAGCCTAGTTTATAATACATGCTATTAAGTGTTGTAGATGTACTGATGAGACCTGTGATATGCTTATGTAAGTGCACTGTGACCATAATGATAACATATCATCTTATTGCCCATGTCTAATTTTCATTAGATAAATGTACTTGACTATAGACCTGAGTCTAGGTCTGCTTTGGACTGCTTTGGTCTCTCAGACTGAAAGGGGCTTATTGTAAAGTCCAATATCCTCAACTGCCTCTGTCAGCAAACTTGAAATAAAGTTCATAGTAAAATACAGAATTAGCAAACTGCTTTGGAGAAATCTTCCAGCCTGTAAGGAGCACATGCACAGAAACTGTGGTGGGAAGTGGGAATATATGTCGATAAGGTTGCGCAACTGTGACGACAGCACTGCTTTCGTAATTTAACCAAACGAGAGGGTTTGTGCCTAAAACTTGTTCCTAATCTAAATCTCTGACCCATGAACCAAGATCTAATGGCTCCACAGTTGTGAGTACAGAGTCTAAGAGATAACATCTCTTTGTTATGGAACTTCTAGATGATTCTTATCAGTCTTAAAATGACTCACTCGATGTTGGTCTCTCTCAGAGTAGTTTTCTAGATGTGTATAATCTTTATCTCTTACTTAAGTTTAATGACATTGCGTGGAAAATTACCCAATAATTAATGTCCAAAGGAAATATTTGGAGCAACTGGATATTTCATTTTTGTGCCCTCTCCCTACAGAAACACAGGCCACATGGTTCAGGGTGCAACCTTCTCTCATAGACATGGCCTTGCGCTGCAACACCTACACTCTAGATTTGACTTGAGATTGCTTCAGCGTGGCCAGGAAGCACAGCAGTACTGTCTGGGCTACTTTTGAAAAAGTGGTCTGGCTCAGCCATTATTAAATTATGTGCTTACTTACCAGGTTACTGTGTCTGCAAACCCCCACCCTCCTGGTCCATAAATATATTTATACTGCTCTTTGTCTTACAGTGTCAGATCTGTTGGTTTTAGTTTGTATATGTCACTAGATTTCAGACATGGCTGCAATGTATCAGACAGGCATGTTCATATAGCCTAAAATAAATAAATGCTGCTTTTTTGACTCTTTAATGAATTTTTGAATGAATTCATTTTTCTGAATCTGCTTTTTTTAATAACATGATAATTGTTTTGTTGCTATTGTTGCATTTATTTGACATGCAAATATTATTATTTTAAAATCAAAAAGTTTCTGAGTTGACTTTTCTGCATATGCACAATTTTTTTTAGAGGCTGTTGTTTTGAACAGCAATAGCTAATATTGTTAATAAAAGATTATCAAAACATGGTAGCCTGCAGAAAGCTCAAATTCCATTCCATGAGACAATTTTTATTGTATTGCTGACAGTGTCATGTAAGACATCTTTGCCATATCCATTGTTTGTTCCTGAAGAAACCAAAAAAGTAGCCTTGAACCAAAAAAAACACCTGCAAGTTTTGAAGTGATGCAACAGCATGCAAAAGTCTGTGCTCTCTGTTTCATGTGGAGAATTCAGACAGCAACATTTTTAATATTTTCACAAGTCTCTCTCTCTCTCTCTCTCTCTCTCTCGCTCTCTCTCGCTCTCGCTCTCGCATGCGCTCTGTCTAGCTCTGTTGTGTAACTGCACCACGTCTCAGTGTGAGAAGAATGGCTACCGCTGTGAGACGACGGGCGCCTGCATGGCCTCTACATCCTTCATCGAAGGCCAGGAGCAGCATATGCGAGTTTGCATTGAAAAAGAGAAGCTGGTCCCTCCTGGTCAGCCCTTCTTGTGTTTGAGCGCTGAGGGTCTGCTCAAAATCCATTGCTGCTACACGGACTACTGTAACAGCTTGGACCTCAAATTGCCCTCTGGTGAGTGTCCCACACACAGCACAGAGCTCTATCTTAACAACTTTAAAATTTTGGTATGGAATTTTGGTATGAACCCGAATAAAGCATTTGGGTCATAAAGAATTTTTTATCCGAACCTGACCCTTTCTGAAACGGATTTGAACCGACTCATCATCACCCAGAGTGTTGAATAAACCCTGATGATTGTGATGGCACTGGTTAAATTAGCATATATTGGCAATCATTAGATCATAGGTCAGGTTCCATTCCTCGCGTGCCAAAACACTGCAGACTGCCTCATTAACTAATTAGCTAATTAGCAAGGCCTTCATGAACTGAAATCAGAGCATTGAGCATGATGAGGGTAGAAAATAATCTCACAAAATGGCCTGGAATGTACCCAGTTTGATGTGTCTGCATTAGATCATGGAGAGATAAAATAATGGAGTGAAATAATCATATGTCCAAAGTCAAGATTAAATCTTTCTCTAAAAATATATATTTATTGTTTGGACTTTCCATAGTATGCTATTCACATTGCTGATATAGCAAGAAGTTTGACATATTCTGTTTAATCCTAAAACTTGGAACATTTACATTTATCATGTAACTTTTAAAAATATTTTTGGCCAAATGTCCTTTTGGCTGCAGTAAACTGTACCTCTCTGAATTGATGGGCTGTTTTATTTCCCACACATTTTTTCACAGCATGGGCCTCATGGAGCTCTGTTTTAAATTCAGAAGTAGACTAAAACAATATAAATCTGATATCAGAATGGGCAGATATATGAATATAGACCTGAAGTGTTGATTTTTGACTTTAACCCAAAAATTAGAATTCAGTACAGGGTTATTTCTTATTTAGATTCTACACACACACAAACTATTTTAAGGCAGTGGTTCCCAACCACGATCCATAAGCGTTTTTACCTAGTGATGGATATTAAATGGGAATTCCATCTATTTCTGCATGATTAAATGGTTAAAATGCAAATGCAAAGTAGTTTAATGTGAAATTCTCTGTCTGAGTCAGAATTGTTCAGAGTGGTGATGATAGGAACCAGACATCTGAAGAATTGATAGCAAAACATTGATAGCAAGTCGTTTTTGGCTGTTTCTTTTGGGCCATTCATCATGAAATTTACAGACGATGTAAAGAGCAACAAGCATGAAAAATAGAAACAAGGTTTTGTTCTGACAGCAGCAATTTAAAAAATCTCAGAAGGCCTATGTAGGTTTACTGCTTGTTTTGGATAGTAAATAAAATAGCTGTATTTACACTGTAAACATTGTGACCCCTGGTTCTATCAGCACCACTGTAAAGAAATCTGTGATATGTTTCTCTACAACGAACTGTTTTCACATCAGACCACTCTGAATTACTGTATTTACATCTCACCAGTTGAATAATGTACAAACTGTTTAAAGAAATCAACAGAATTGCCCATTAAAAACATTTTTTTCAGTGCCTGATTTTAAAGGGATAATATTACAATATCCCAGATATTGATATATTGTTAAGTGTAAAAAATAAAACTGAAGATGTAATATTTGTGTGCAGCTAGCATATAAGGTAAAATGTACCTGCTGGTTCGTTTGGTCTAGTGTTTTATATGCATGAGAATAACACTCCACTCATTGTACTACAGAACGATGACTTCAGCAGATTTGTTCTTTTTGTTCGAATTATTTTCATAGCTCAGCTCGGATGTTGCCATTTCACTACACGTGAGACGTAGTATCAGGTGCTTTTGCCCCAACATTGTCTGCGGTTCTCCATCACATGCACAGTGCTGCACATGCTTTATTCAAATACCTGATAGGTAAAAAAAATACTTAAATGGGTTTGGGTATCCATGTATTAGAATAAATACAAGCATCCACTCTGTATATTTATTATTTTCCCTACTCTGCCACACTTCTTTCAACTCAGAAAGGGCTTCTTAGTGAACATATTAGGCATGGATCAGGTAGGTTTCACTAAGGTTGAGGTACTTCAGGTCCAGGCTTAGAGAACACTGAATTTAAAGCATCTAAAGACCACTTTTAGAATCACTTTGTTAATCATATTATCTTTAGGGTCACTTTGACCCTATTCAGTTTTTGCTGAATATTCTTTTTGCATCATATTTAATGACTTTTCCTAATTTAATGGGAGCAACTGAGTAAACACAAAATTAACATGATATGTTTCAATGTTCTGTACACATTTTGTATGCATCTGTGTTCTTTAAGGTGAATTTGACCCCAGGCTGTTTTAGTTGTGTAAAACATAAGACATAATGTACCAGCACTTTACACACATTTATTTTGGTTGTTTTGGGTGATATTGCCATCACTATAACATGCAGTTTTATACTCTTTAAAAACTTTGCCTCTGCTTTAGGTAACCTTACCACAAACACGGTGTGAAACTATCAGTGTGAAAACCACTGATAGTTCATGCACTATGGGGCTAGGGAAACATAATTCCCCAAAGAAGTTTTGAAATATTCAATTTAAATATCACATTTATTTTATTTAAATTGCTGGGGTCACATTGACTACATAGATAAAGGATGTTCAAGATAACAGATGAGTTACTTTCATGTGCACCATTTTCACTACATATTAAAATTATTTATATTCTGTATTTCACGCTTTCTTTTTACTTATCTTTCCATCTCTCTTGCTTTCTTTTTCTTAGTGACTGTACGTCCAGATGCAGTGCTGATGGGGGGCTGGGGTCCGATGGAGCTGGCTGCAGTGGTGGCGGGACCCGTGTTTGTGGTATGTGTGCTGGTGCTACTGGGACTTTTCCTCTTCCAGCACCACCAGAGGGCCTATGGGCACAGGCAGAGGTTGGAGGTGGAGGACCCCAGCACTGAGCACCTGTACCTGGCCAAGGACAAAACCCTGCAGGATCTCATCTATGACCTGTCCACATCAGGCTCTGGATCAGGTCAGTGTTACTGCAAAGAAAAGCCCTAGAGCCCTAAATATAACTATGTGGCACAGAGGTTTTGTTTAGCTGAATACAAAGAAATCTTTCTTTGATTTAATCTTGGTTGGCTACCTTACCATTTTGGTGCTTTTTGGAGCTCTCACTGAACCTTTTTATGTTTAGAGCAGTTTTGAAGATGAATAGCTGCAGTAACTAATAGCTGCAATAACATACTTATGAATTCAGTTTTAAAAAGAATTTTTGAGATTTCATAATGCATTGAATTGTTTCCTAAAGAGATGTCTGTAATTGTCATTGAACAGACAGATTGGTCTTAGAGATTCATTCCCCTTGTCAAGAGGACTAAATGTTAAAAAAGAATAAATGAAAACTCAATAAACATAAAACATGTAGACATATAGAACATGGAATACTTAGGTTAAACTTTTAACTTAAAATTTTTCTGTACTATGGCTCTCTTGCGGCAGGTCTACCTCTCTTTGTTCAAAGGACGGTTGCACGAACCATCGTGCTGCAGGAGATCATTGGCAAGGGTCGCTTTGGGGAGGTTTGGAGAGGGAAATGGAGGGGTGGAGATGTTGCTGTGAAAATCTTCTCTTCACGAGAGGAGCGCTCCTGGTTCCGTGAAGCTGAGATCTACCAAACCATCATGCTTCGCCACGAGAACATTCTGGGCTTTATTGCAGCTGACAACAAAGGTAAGCACACTGTTGGTTGATGTAGCGTAGTGGGTAACAGTGCTACCTTCTACGTGGCAGAATAGGGATTAATACCAGTGAGAGTCATTGGGCAAGACTCCTAACACTACATTCGCCACATCTGTAGTGTGGTTTTAAAAATGTAAGTCACTTTGAAGAGGAGCACCTGCTAAATGCCATAAATGTGAATGTTTTTGTACATGGCTAAAGAGCTTCATTTTATGGTCATGCTTTGTGTGTATCTCTATCAGATAATGGCACATGGACACAGTTGTGGCTGGTCTCTGATTATCATGAGCATGGCTCTCTGTTTGACTACCTGAACCGATACTCCGTCACCATTGAGGGCATGATCAAACTGGCATTGTCTGCAGCCAGTGGTCTGGCACACCTGCATATGGAGATACTGGGCACTCAGGGTATGTATGTATGTATGAAAGAGAGAGAAAAGTGTAGAGTTAGTGTGATTTTGTGAATAACACTTCCTTTCTATTTGCATTCTGTATGGACATGTTTGAGTATGCACCTCTGCCTTTTTTCCCTTTTGTTTGGATGTCTGAAAAATGTACTACTATGTACATTTACATGTACTATGTACTAGTTAAAAGATAAATGTAGTATCAGTAAAAAGTTAAGAATTTTGGCTTTCAGCACATTTCTAGAGGTGCAGGTTGATGTCAGAATTATGTTGTCAGCGTATGCTTAATATCAGCATCAGACCAGTGTTAGATTTGACCAATATTTCAAACTGAAATTTGCAGAACTGAATGATTAAAAAAAAAATAACAATAACTAAACAAAATGTTGCAAGAGAATTTTGTGCCATGGGAAATAGAGAGGTTTAAAACTGCAAACGAGCCAAATCGTTTTTTGTGGTTCTGTAATTTAATGTGTTTGATCTGTTATCAATCAGGTAAGCCTGGTATTGCTCATCGGGATCTGAAATCTAAAAACATTCTGGTAAAGAAGAACCTCACATGTGCCATCGCGGATCTAGGCCTCGCAGTACGGCACGAGTCTGTCACAGACACCATAGACATCGCCCCCAACCAGCGCGTTGGCACGAAGAGGTGCACTCACACACGCACCACCTACACATTTGAACAGTCTGTCACAGTGGCTTCAGATGAAACTTAATATCATCAGTGTTCTAGAAGTAGCTGTACCCTTTCCTGTCTGCCACAACAATGCTTGCTTATATTTCTGTCTTAAAAGCTTTGTGTATGTGTGTTTCAGGTACATGGCACCAGAGGTGTTGGATGAGAGTATTAACATGCGTCACTTTGACTCCTTTAAATGTGCTGATATTTACGCTCTGGGACTGGTGTACTGGGAGATTGCTCGCCGCTGCAATGCTGGAGGTATGAAGAGCTAAAGAAGACTACTACTACTAATATAGAAAAGAATAATTTAGTCTAGATTCTTAAGTGAAGAAATAAGCAACAATAACTTTTACACAAGTTCACTTATATATATATATATATATATATATATATATATATATATATATATATATATATCTTTGTTACATTATAGAAACAACAAAAGTGATTAATAGTTTGGTAAATAATTTAGTAAGTAATAGTAATGTTCAGTTGGAGTGTAAAAATGCATCAGACCATTGTGATGCTTTTATTTGAGGATTCAGCTGCATTGATTTTAGAGTGTTAGAAGTAATTATATTTCATTATATAATTCAACATAATATGCTCTCATTTTTATTAAATTCTCAGCCTTTTGTTTTTTTCAAACATAACTCTAAAAGCGTGTTGTTTTTAGATGTACTACTGGGGGAGTTTTGTCAACTAATTTTATTTCAGCTTATTAGACCTTATTGTATCTTGAGGTATCATGATGTTTTTTTTGCCATATTGCCCACCCTTAGCCAACACTATATTCTTCATGTCTTTGTCTGTCAGGTATCCATGAAGAGTACCAGCTTCCTTACTATGACCTGGTGCCCTCAGACCCATCTATAGAAGAGATGAGAAAAGTGGTGTGTGACCAGAGGTTACGACCAAATGTGCCAAACTGGTGGCAGAGCTACGAGGTACACGCACACATTGACACATGTATATTTTCAACCACATGTTTGCAGACTTTATTAATATTAATATTACTTGTATTAATAAACTTTATTGGTACGACCATATTAAGTTACATTGTTACCAAAGCATTGAAGTGTATCATCTCCCTATGTTAATGGTACTATTTTATGAATGTATTTTATAATTTATGAAGGTTCTATTGCTTCCATTGTTTCCATTAGCAAAAACAAAACTTTCAGCATAAGCATACTGCCATATGTATCCCATTATGAAAAGTAACATGAGGAGAAAATAAGACCCTCTGTGTTAGATAAATTGATTATACTATCAAGATATAGCCTATAGACTTAAGACGCTTTATACCACAGTCACTTTTTCAAATTTTCCAACACCCAGAAGGAGTACACCATCAGTGCTGTGAAGCACTCTCTATTTTATGACAGCTCTGCCAGAACTTGAGATCAGATAGGCATATGTCATTGACATTTGTGTCTCGCTGCCCCTCGCTGCCCCTCGCTGCCCCCCCCCCCCCCCCCATTCTCTCAGGCATTGCGTGTGATGGGGAAGATCATGAGGGAGTGCTGGTACGCAAACGGCGCCGCTCGGCTGACTGCTCTGCGCATCAAAAAGACCCTGTCTCAACTCAGCGTGGAGGAGGATGTCAAAATCTGAGATGCAAGCAAAGTCGTGAATGCTTGTACAAAAAATACTACTACTCCACACTATCCTGCCAGTTTCAAAAATGTAACGCCGTCCACAGAGTTGTGATGCGGCCTACCTCACCCTCACAGCCAAAACTACTGAAAACAATCGTGCTCCCAGCCTCCCCTCTAATGACCCTTGATGAACTGAACTGAACTTGAACCAAACTCCAGTCCTTCCCACGTTCTTATTTTCATAAATGGCCACAGACTGCAAGTTCCGATACTACTGATCTACTGCTGCCCCTATTAATATCCATAGACCATTCCATGGTAAAAGTGGATAACTGTGTTATTGATGTGACTACTTTCGCTAACATTTTTAAAGAACCCCTTCTATCAAAGGCGCACTCCACAGGTCACCTTTTAAATCAAGTTTGTCCATAGACTCACTATGTGCATATTGTGTAAAACTCCTCAGTTATGACTCTAAAGCCATTAGTGGGTTTGCTAACATGAGCGGGGGGAGTGAAATTTGAATGTGGGTTTGTACAAAGCTTCTCGCACTCCCTCTGTCTGTGTCCGTCTCTGTCTCTCACAGAAATGTGGGTTGGCTGTGTTAAAGGTGAGCAGGCTGGAATGTGGGTGCTAGCCAAGAGCTTTAGCTCCAGGTGTAATATTAGATTACACAAACCTCAGATTTCAGGACGAGATTAGAGGAGACCGATTACGCAGGTAACCCAAGCACGTCAGTTCAGGAAGAACTGATAACAATCTGAAATGTAAGACTTGATGTGATGTTATGGCACTACTGATATACAGTATGCAAAGGTTTGGGCCCCCTGGTCACATTACATGTTTTGTTGATTTTTTTTTTTTTTTTTTTTTTTTTTAAACTTAAGTTATATAAGTCAACATATCCTCTTTAGGGAACAACGTTAAGTATGTCATTTTCTGCAATCTTTAGAGCAGAATCTATATTTGTTGAGTTTTACATATTGGGAAAAAAAACAAAATATTTACCATATGTTTTTAACAGGCCTGACTATTTGTTTTTCCAATATATTGAAGTGAGCACAATATAAATTTGTCACTAAAATGTGCAGAGGCGTGTTCTCTGTAGTGGATGTCACTTAGAACAGGGTTTCTCAGCCTGGGGGCTGCGGACCACCAATGGGTCCATTGAAGTGGAAAAATAATTAATTTCATTAAAAATCTAAGAATGAAATGTCCACAGTACACTCGGTATAAATATTAATAGAGGCGTGCAAATAAACCGTTATTAGTCTGAGACAACGCAGCCGCGAGCACGTCTCTCAGGGCGCCCTGTTCAGTTTGGACACCTTTTACTTTAGTTCGCTCCGTTTGATGCGTTTTTTTTTTTTTTTTTTTAAGATGTTTCATGTTAACATACCTGCAAATTTTGCGAATCTACTGTCCTAAATAGGACCTACATTTAAAGTTCAGTGTCAGCATTTAAGAGAAGAAAAGTGAAGTTGTATTTAAAACAGCTGATTTTATTTTTCGTGTGGGCCGCTATGCTTAGTACTTGTACACGGGGCTTGGCGTGGGGAAGGTTGAGAACCCCTGACTTAGAAAATCAACAAAGCAGTTTGACTGGGGTGCCCAGATGTTTGCACACAGCTGTATTTATACTAGCTTGAATAATGGCATACCTTCATGAGAGCTGGACTGTGGCTAAATTGATGATTTTATTTTTATTTAATTTTTTTCATTTTATGTTTTGAATAATGTGAGACATTATTATTTGTCTGTTTTAGACTTCATGGATTGTTTCAGTGTTAGGACAACCACATTGAAATTGTCAGCAAAACAATCTTATTTGCATGTATGACTTACGGATGATGTTTTGTGAGCATGAACGTAGCTAATCGCCATCTCCTTCTATGGAACACACACTACTGAATGGTACGTTGTATTTATTTTAGGTTTCAGACACTCCATTTGTCCTTTTTAGTGTCATTAGGGCTCTCTTTTACTCCATAGGCAAAGCTAATGTACATAGAATTTATTTTTTTGAAAGGTACATTAATGTGTATATATCTTTACCCTTTTAGAGTTTTGCTTTGATACTAAGCTAAAGTGTTGGGGAGGATTTTTTAGGGCTCGAGCTGTTAAACAGTGATGGGACTTGATGAGCATGGCAAAGTGGTGGCACATTTTTCAGTTTTTTGTTCAGGCACTCCACTCTGTGTGTTGCTTTTCACTGTGACATTAAGTAGCATAACAGTGATTTATTTAACAATGCGCTTTTGGCAATGTACGTTAACCTGTCAGCCATAAACACTGGAAATATTGAACTGAGTGAACCTTTAATGTACTAAATATTCACAGGGAACCCATCAGTTAGTTAGGACTGGATTACCTGATGGTAAACTGAGACTTGATAAGCTGTTAATCTTTTGAAACACTGGTGGTGTGTCTGTGGACACGGTAATGACTCCTGCTAAAACTGAAGTTGGAGGAGTGGCCTCTGCTCTTTTACACTTTTTTTGACTACTGTACTGCAGACAACCTGAATTACTTTTCTATAATCACTCAGTACTACTGCCCTGTTCTTGCTCACTCTCCCTTACTCTTCTCGATATGCAAGTTGTAAATAGTTTGTATAATGTATGATTTTTTTTTCGATGTCAGATTTTTGATCCTATAGACAATTTTGTTCTTGTAGCTTGCCGTATTTTTGTGAATTTTTTTCTTTTCTTTGATGAGTGTATTATCGGAGGTACTACTACTGATACTCTCTTCGCTCTCTCTCCCCCTCTCCCTTGATCTCAAGAATTGTAAAGGAAGGAGTGCTAGTGCTTTATGTACCATGTTTGCAATATAGTTCCTCAGTCTTAAGGATAGGTGCACAGATACTCAGAACACAAATAGGATATAGTCATGTTAATGGATCATTTTTAAGAAAGTTTCCTTCATATTAAAGCTAACTTGGCATGAAATAGTTAATCGAAACCTCACCTGTTATATATGTGAAAGCCAAAAATGTCATTTGTGGAGAGTAGGGTATTTTTTTGGTGGTCGTTTTAAAGTTTATTAAGACTTATTTGTTTTCAGGAAAGCAAAAAAACCCTTTTACTGCATCATACACTACTGAAGAGTACGGAGCCCCACTGGTGACATCCTGTATAAATAAAAGTAATGCATGGCCATGACTTAGTAAACCGCAATCTCATTCCCACGCCTTACTAAGTCATGGCCACAACTTAATCATCTCATTCCCAGGTGTTAATAAGGTGTGGCCATACATTTTTATTTATACAGGATGTCACCAGCGGGACTCTGTAGAAGAGCGCATTACCATAGAAACTTCCTACAAAAGTCTACACTACCGTCTGCGCTCTCCTCACCTGAAACTGAGCAACATCAGTAAATGCCGAAAGGTTTGGGGTTTTTAGGTACAAATAAGAAAATCCTCACGTTTTACCTCTATTTGAGTTATGTACTGTTAAACAGTGGTATTTGTTTTCTATTCTGTCTTTGGTTTCAGCTCTCCAGCTGAAAGTGTATGTACATATATTTATAGCTTCCTGACAAAGTTTCTGCTGCTGGTGGGTTTTGGAGAAGTGAGCACAGTCAGGGTTGTAATAATATCTATGAATTTAGGTCTGCTCTAGTTCTGAATCTAATTCAGGAGACCTGTGTAGCTACGATCCCTGAAACGCCGCATCGTTATTAAAGTGCACAGGCCAGATATGAGCTTGCGCTCAGATGTATTATTATGAGGAAAGGTATATTGTACTATATTGAACTTTGACCCTGAAACCTGTCGGCTGCGTATAATCTCAGTGAGCTCCTAAACCCAAACGAGAGTCTTTTCAGGAATAGTTTCCAATCATGTACATAGGTAATATTATACAGTAATAAAGACAGATTTTCCTACACTCCAGTCTCCTTGCTGTCTCTTTCTTCTGTGCAGCCATGTTCTCTTAAAGGACCCATGTCATGAAAATGTTCCTCACTTTTTAAAATAAAAGATCTACTGTGCAGTTTTAGCCTTAGAGTTTTAAACTGTACTGTTGACTAGCCGATCAGTGAAGTCCATATGTGGAAACTGAGCTGAAGAAACTGCTTGTTTTTTGTGTGATATCATGAAAAATGAACTCCTTTACATACACTGCCAAAAGTATTCAGTCAATTCAGCGTGGTACTGTGATAGGATGCCACCTGTGTAACAAGTCCAGTCAGGAAATTTTCTCGCTACTAAATATTCCACAGTCAACTGTCAGTGGTATTATAAAAAAGTGGAAACGATTGGGAACGACCGCAACTTAGCCACGAAGTGGTAGGCCAAGTAAAATGACAGAGCGTGGTCAGCGGGTGCTGAGGCGCATAGAGCGCAAAGGTCACCAACTTTCTGCAGTCAATCACTACAGACCTCCAAACTTCATGTAGCCTTCAGATTAGCTCAACAAAAGCGTAGGGAGCTTCATGGAATGAGTTTCCATGGCTAAGCAGCTGCATCCAAGCCTTACATCAAGCACAATGCAAAGCATCGAATGCAGTGGTGTAAAGCGGACACTGGACTCAGCAGTAGAGACGTGTTCTCTGGAGTGACGAACAGTTTGGGGATGGCCCCTTCCTGTTCCAACATGACTGCGCACCAATGTACAAAGCAAATTCCATTATGACATGGATGAGCGAGTCTGGTGTGGAAGAACTTGACTGGCCTGCAGAGTCCTCAACCTGATAGAACACTAGATAAATTAGAGCAGAGACTGAGAGCCAGGCCTTCTCATCAAACATCAGTGTCTGACCTCACAAATGCGCTTCTGGAAGAATGATCAAAAATAAACATACTCCTAAACCTTGTGGAAAACCTTCCCAGAAGAGTTAAAGCTGTTACAGCTGCAAAGGGTGGGCCAATATCATATTAAACCCTATGGATTAATAACGGGATGTCACTCAAGTTCATATGCGTGTAAAGGCAGACGACCGAATACTTTTGGCAATACAGTGTAAATTCACCTGTTAAGGCTATAGCACGGCTATAGGATTGTGACTGTTTTAGGCCGGGCTGCTTTTTGAACGAGGCGCAACACAGAGCAGTGATCAACACGTGACATGACTCCTGACTTTCCGCTACATTATAACACCTTAATATAATAATACATTTCAAAATTAGAATGATTGCTTTTTAGACCTGTGATTTTAAACCCCAAGTATTAAAGTAGGTATTGGTTTACTTCCACTTGCAGAGACATATTTGCAATAACCACTTTAAAGTATTTCCAGGCACTGCAGGATTTGTAACTCAGCACAACAAATCAACAATTTTAAGATAAACAAAACATTTATTTTGCTCATGCATTAATTTATAAACATAAGGAATATAAAATGTTTTGGAAGTATTTACAAATATTTGTATACATATTTGATTAATTAAAGGAAGAATAAAATGAATAAAAACACAGAGAAGATAATATGGTGGTTGAAATGGCCTTCAACGCCTGTTCCCATGGCTAGCGAAGGAAAACCTGCCCGTTTCCAGGTCTTGCTATGTAGATCCATCAACTTAGCTCAAGAAGTAATTTAATATCGAAGACAGGGGTCCTTAAAAGCCCTCTGTATCAATCTAAATGGTGTTCTTATTACCTGTTTTCTTCTTATTTTGAGGGTCTTGAGGGAATTTTCAACCTGCCAGTGGAAAAAAAAAATTCCTCCCTTGCACTTCCTACAATTATGGGTGCAGTCCCATAAACGTTGTCTAGTATATGGACATACATGTTAAATCAAACATCCTTGAGTGTCTGATGGCTCTGCACACATCCAACAATGGGGTGGAAAAACTGAACTTGAGTGAATGTACGGGTACTAGAAAAAAAATCTTCATTGAAAGCGTAAGTAAGAAGCTAAAAATATATTTGACTTATCAGCAGTTAATATTCAGTATATAAATGTTAATGTTTTAACAGGTGGAATCAGAAGGCAGGACTTCCATTAAAGTGCCTTTAACACTGACCACAAGCTGATCACGCACTACATAACCAAAACCAGTGAGGCCTAGCGGGCCTAGTGAGTGACTAGCAGACTGTAGGGGTCTTTGCACAAAGGCGAATTACCATGGTTTTGGGAAACATCCTCACATTCATATAAATGTGACTGGATTTGAAAAATCTCTCTTGATCTACAAGTGTCAATCATACTCGAGTAGAGTGCATACGTCACAAAATAATACTTTAGTACTTAAGTAAAGATACAATCACTTAAGTATTTTCCCACCCCTGTCCAACAATGACAATGGAATTACATGGATCATAGAATGATACTAAGCTGTAACTCACACTTGTTCCATTCTAAACTCTTTTAAATATACTGTACAACGTCATGATCGACTACAAAATCCAAGCCATTATGTTTCATACGGTCAAAATCATTAAGGGAAACTAAAGAGAAATGATATGTGTTGCCAATAATATTAGTAAGAACCAATAACTCATGATTACATTTATATATTCTGTTTAACACAATGTTAAACCATACTAAAACAGTAATATCTGTACTTTAACTTCACATTGTGAGGGCATGAAGAGTAGTTCTGTTTTAGTGCAGTTCAGTTTTCAGAGCAAACAGGAGTTCATGTGTAGTGATTGCTTTATGGGTCCCCTTTCTCAGAAGCAAAGAGTGGCTGATATTGAAATGCAGGAAGATCATTTTACCAAAACTACCACTGACCAGCTTACAAAAGAGTATTTCCCAGGGTTCATGTACCTCAAACATCTGAGCAAAGAGTGCTAATCTGATTCAAATAATTAGGCTAAGAAAGGTGAAAAGTGATTCTAGAACAGTACTCTGACTCTGAGGGATCTGACGGGATCATCATTGTCATAGCAAAACCCCATCTCCATTTTTTTCTGTATTCTTTTTTGCTTATTTGAAGACATCAGCTGCCCTTTACATTGTGAGAACTCTGCATGACAGATGATGGACCGATAGAAATGGTCCAAATTGAACTAGGATTAAAATCTGTATGTATGTTAACTTCATCTCCTTCTCTTGCAAAGTTGCTATTTTGGAGATAAAAAGTTTTGTAGTGAGTGTGACATTATGACCCTGGGAGTGGGAGTACATTAGATATTTTTAACATACTTTAACTAAACCTATCCTCTCAAGAACACCTAAACAAATGCTTACCGTTCTTTACATCCTGCACAACAAAAGCCCGCATTCTGGGAATAATGGAGGGGGACCATAAATAGTCTTCACAAGACGCACTGAACGAAATGCCCATTTACATAACTTCATCCATGTGTCGTAATATGTTTAGACAGCCATTGAAATAAAAGTGAAATGGATTGTCTATGGATGGAATTGATTATACTGGTATCCCCTTTCATCACTTGCCACTTCCTCAGCTACACTATTGGAGAACGCATGAAGATAAATACTTGGTTCAGTCTTCAGAAGCTGCAGCACTGAGTGGGGCCTATAGCTGCTTCAGGTTTGTGGGTTCAAGATTTTGGTGTGTGCTTTGCTGTGACTACAGTTGTGCCCCTTCTTTCCCTATTGCCTGTGTTTGTATTGCTGAATTCTCCTTCATATTTGTTCTCCCCTCAGTGCAAGAGGAAGAAAGAGAGAAGAGATGATGAGCTTATCTTTTCTTCTGGATCAGCTTCTGTTCCACTCACAAGGAAAAGGGCACATCAAATCTTAAATATCAAAAATGGTCTACATTTCATTGCTCCCTAAAAGCACAGGCTTACTGGAGATTTAGAAGTGCATGATTTGATGACTCCTTGCTGATTCATTTTTCCCCCGTTTGGCCGTTGAAAACGGGCAAATCAACTGCCTTGTTGATTTGCCAGCTTGTTAAGTTGCCAATTTTTCACCAGCCACAATTCTTCTCATGCTCCTCGTCTTCTCCTCTCTCTTCTTCTTCTCGTTTCCCGGGTTGAAGGAGCAATGTGCTTTATTAAGCAGTCCCTGTATGAACAGATGAGGTCTTATGAAGAGAAGTGTTTTCAAGAGTACTGCAATCTTAACTCTTCAGTAATTTCTTCCTCAATGTGCCAAATAACATTTGGGTAGAAATTAATCAAAGCCAATACTGTAGAAGACAAAACTGACCTGATGACAAATACCAAAACTTTTATAACAGCATGGAGATAATGAGTAACCATTATACACTATTAAAACACTAGTATTTTTAAAAAGGTCTTACCATTGTCTCCATTGGTAAGCACTAGTGCTTGCAGGATATCTGAGAGAGAAACGATGCCCTTCACCACTTCATGATCATCTACTATCACTAATCTATGGACCTGAAAGAGCATAAGAGACAGATAAAAAGGTCAGTTACTGTTGGCTAAGTGAACAAAGTGGTTGTGCATTGTTAAATTCAGTTTAGCTGAGGCTACTCAAAAGGTTTATAATTTATGGTTATATGCTGTTTTAGGGATGTATGATTGGAATAAACCAAGATCGGAATAGATCAGTTCCTTCTTCAAAACATGCAACTGAGAATAAGCCAATTTAGTACACTGATTCTGGCCAATCTGTGTTGCATTGCATAAATGAAATGAGTCAGGTAAGTGTAATTGTGCTGCTACAGCTATACTAAATTCAGGGCTCAACATCAACACTTGTCTGGGACAAATAAAAGTTTGTGCCAGACAAGTGGACCATGAAATTACTCGTAAAATCATGTAAAAACAACAGAAAAGGATAACGAATTATTTTACAATACATAACAATGTGTTCTAAGAAAAGTGAACACATTTAGAATTATTATTTCAACATATACAGTGTATGCGTAGAACAGGGCTGAAAGGGAATGGGAACATTTCTAACTGATTTTTCTGACAGTGTTTACAAATGTAGTTGCAACTGCTTCTAGAAATTCTCTCTCTAACCTATTGGTAACCAGCAAAAATACTTTCTCTAGATAGACAAAGCACTTGTTGTAAGTCGTTAAGAGTGTCTGCTAAATGCTGTAAATGTATGAAAAAAAATCTTGCTTGAGGCTTGAACGCTGAATGTATTTTGCCAACCCTGCTTAAAACTTGCTAAAACATTGTTAAATAACATAGGATATAATTAAAATGGCAGTTCCTGTGATTTGGAAACTTTAGTCTTTAAAATTGTGATCTCAATATAAAACCAATTAATTGTTCAGCCCTAGTGTGAAGAAGAATTCTGAGGCACCAGCATAAACAGAGAATAAGTACAGAAGATCAATAAACTTCACTTCAGCGGCAGAAGCTAAGCGCATCAGTCAGAATGATTTTGCAACCTCCACAAGATATGAAAGCTCATAACGCAAAATGAAGCACTGAATCTAAGAAGTTACAAAACTCTATTCCCACTTGGAAAGATAAATATGTCCGGGAGAGCTATGATGAAGAACAAGGGATGTTTTGCATTACCTGCTATGCTCACCTAATTTGTCAGAGGAGCAAGAAGCTAGAGTAGCTGCAAAAATAAAGCTTCATGAAGCTGTCTGGTTTGGTTACTCTATTTAAAAAAATTGAGTTAAGAAGCAAGTGTTAAAATGGTTGGAAGCAAGTTAATGTAAAGTCTTTAATGTAATGGCTATTATTGAGTGACAAGTGATTTTGTCCATAATGTAGCTTAATTAGATTAACCTAAAAAGTTTAATGTCAAACTAAAAGGTATAACTATGCACACGACATTGTGCTAAATAGCCAGTTACCTCTTACTTCCAATGTACCAATTTGTCCTCATGTTACTTAAAAATGTAACCCCCAATTTTTTATTTTTTTTTTTAGGAATTTAGAATACTAATTCGGATTATGAAAGAGCAAATACATGTTATTTATGTTGCCTAACAAAATTTAGCCCACACAGTGATGTTAAAAAAAAAATCAGCCAAAAAAAAAATCTAAACATTTTGAATGAGAGCAAGGCAACTGCTTTTTGTGAACCATTTAAGTACTACACTACTACTAACTACTAAAATACACTTCAATACATCATTGTGTTGCGAGCATGGAAAAATTGGAGAAAACAAACAAACAAACAAACAACCAAAGTGCTGCCTCACCTCTGCCTCCACCAATCTGTTGATGATGGCCTCCAGAGTTTCATGAGCTTGGCAGGTGAGAACACCCTCAAAGTATTGAGAGCGATGCTGAAGGGCCTTGGTCACAGTAATGTCCAGATTATTATACGTTTTCTCTGCAGCCAAGTTCTAGCAGTGTAACAGAGTAAGAGAGAAATAGTTAAAATAATTATGTGGACACACAGACTTTAATTGTGGCTGATGAACATTCTCTGACTGATCAATATTGAAGCCAGAGGCTGCAAACAGACACCAGTAGCCTACATTGACTCAGCACTGTTACCACACAGACGCACCAAAAAAAAAAACAAAAAAAAAAAAAAAAAACCACCTCACCAAGCCCTCACTGACAACTACACTGCACACGCACACAGAGTTGAGAAACCTACTATTACGTCAAACTTGGAGTAGATGTCGACCACTCTTCCTATGTGTAAAAGGGAGAGGGAGGGGAGTGGAAAGAAAACAGAGAAACAAAGATTAACAGCCAAGAAATAACATGATGATGTAAATGACTGTCGGTGCAATCTACACATCTCTGTACTGAAACTAATTCTCAAGTTTCACACCAGCTTTTCATGCTCACCTTTATCATCAACCACAGGCAGTGCAGAGACTCTGTGGTCCACAAAGATCCCCAGTGCAGTGTAGAGGGGGGTGTCAGAATGGACCATGGCAATGTTTTCAAATGTTCCAATTTTGAGCTCCTCCAGAGTTTGTGAAAGAAACGCTGGTTTGGGCATCTCAGAAATCTGAAAGAAGCAGAATAGAGATTAAAAATGAGTTCAAAGCATTTGGATAAACACACAAGATTTTGAACTTTACCTGCTGTTATAAATCATGAAGCTGTGCTGAATTAAAATGTCTATTTATAATTTATTTGTAAATTGTCTTCAAAATGGGTGGTACAGAGTTCAAATAGGCAAGTGTAACAGCTAAACTTTGAAATGGCTGTGTAGAATACATAATAGAATAAAAAAATATGAAAGACAGTTATTTCAAAGGATATAATTTAGAGATCCCTGAGCTATTACAAAAATATCAATATCTTAAACATTATATACTGTACCTCACAAAAAATCCTGTATCTCAATTTTTCTGATATTTATTTTCTACATCATTTAAACAAATCAACTAGCCCTAACATTGCATAAAACTTCATGATTTTGCCTTAAAAACATCTGATAATGAATCTTGCCATGTAACCAAAAGTACCCTGACAAGAAGCTGCACATCTCACGTCTGCCTCCACTAGGCAGAAGCGAGAATAAATATTTCAGAATTGAGTGCTATGGTTCCCAAAGCCTCCTCTGCTCCATTGTACAGAACTAACACCTGGGTGTGGAGAACACTCACTGATCCCTGTACTTACAAAGAGTTTGAGGAACTTGAGGATCCTCTTGTGAGTAAGGATGTAGAGTGTATTCCCTGTTAGAGGGTCAATCACCGGCAGCCTGTGGATCTTGTTCTTTAGCAGAGAAGATACAGCATCATACAGACTAGTGGGGAGAGAGAAGAGTAATATGATAAGTGAGTCCTATTCTAAATGTCACTCCAGAGTACTCACACATATATAATCCATAATCTGAAATCCTACTTAGACATGCAAAACATTACCTGGCATTAGGTGATATGCTAACAAGAGGTTTGAAGGAGTCTTGCAAGTAGACCTCTACCCAGGAACAGATGACAAAATATGAATTAACATTACACACAGCAGTGACTACACACAGACGTTTATAATATTGTACATTATTTCTCACCTCTCCACGTCTCTATTTTGTGTTCTTCTAGCTCATATATCTGGACCTAAGACAGATATTAAGGGAATCATTTAAACCTTCACTTTGCCCTTGATCCTATCTGTGCTACACAATGTAGTGATTAAATTTATGCAAATATTTACACCACATTCAAAATGACAAAATTTACATATAGCATTCATTTTAATGGATGTAAAATGCAAATGCATTACACAGACAAGTTACAGGTATCTATTCCTGTTGTTGCTAGTAGATGACAAAATACACAGGTACTCACCAGAGGTGACTTGTAGTAGCGATGGAGAATGTTGATAAAGTCTGTTATGGTTAACATACCTATAAAAATGACAGTGTTTAGAAGTTGTGTCAAAAGAAAAGAAAAGTTACATGTTGCAAACTTCAAGCAATGATACCAGCAGGGACAGCTACAGTGGCAGAAAGAGCAATGATATAGCAGTTCTATAACCTTGAGGTTTCAATAACTTAATTTCATGCTTTTCCCCTAGTTTGCTGTATAATTATATTTACATTAGATTATAATACTATTTCTTCAATGAATTCAGAGCAAATTTTTCAAAGACATTGGTTAATTTAATCTGTTTTTTCCCCTTAACAAAATAGGTAATTCATTTCACTGTTGTGGTAAGGTCACTGCTTAGTGACTTTGGTTTCTGTGGCTAAGGCATTAATGCAAATATATTTCCAGTACCTGTAGACCTCGCATCAGCTGTTGATGCTTAAAATCCCTATCATGAGAACTAAGCAAAAAGCGGAATGTATTTATTATTTGGGTTTTTGATTTTTTTTTTATTATTATTATTATAACATAAGCAAAGTAAGTGCATTTGCACTGTATTGAATTCTGCTACACCTGTACCAAAATGCTGTAACATGATTATGCATGACTCACAGTATCAAGTAAGAAGCCAGAGCCTGTGCATGACATTAATAAGTAAAGACATACGACATGGTTTGAAAAACTCAGGCGAAATCCAACCTGACACTTCAGACTTCAATTTTTTTTTTAAATCTTTACAGGGCTCACAGCACTGCACAGACACCATATTTTAACATCTCTTTTGTCTCCTGACTAAGCAGTGTAAAAGGCTAATAAATTAATGTAAAAGACTAATGAAATTGCCCCAAAAAAACAATTAGGCTGGAATGAAATTACAATTATCATAAAAATTCATGGTCTGTGTATCCCTGATACAAAGACAATAGAACACAAAAACTCACTTACCCACAAAGCACTGCTTCTTGCTGTCCCAGAGAGGAGCAGCCCTCACTCCATTGGAGACGAGAGCAAAGAACGCCTTTTTCACCTGGTGAAGGAGAGGAGTCAACAGATTCACACAAGAAAGACAATGTTTTTCTCTCACTCAGATACACTCATCATACGAAAACATCTACATTTTTACCAATAACTTTCCCAACAGATAGAATTACTGCACCTAACAGGCTGTATTCACTTTTGTTTTTCTTTTATAGTACTCCAGCAGTCTTTTTACCTGCAGAGACGTGTCAAACACCACCAGTTTGGAGCTGGTCGGCACCAGGTCATAACAGCGATGTGCCTTCATAAAGCGTGTATACACATTGTGTTCAGGATCTAGATTCACCAAAATTAAAGATTAGATAAAGGATTAATCAACATTAAATTAAAAAGAGCATCAAAAGGTAAATATTTCACTGAACCTCTTACCATACTATTTCAAAGTGAAACACTGAGCATAGCAATTGAAGATTGATGGGGGTTGGTAGAAGTTGAAGGTGAAATGTGATACCTCTGGTTAGTTTTTTTTACATGACGATCAAAAATCAGGATGTTTTTGGAGGTGGGCAAAAGTGAACATTTTGATGGAAGATTATGGAAAAACAAAAATTTCTTTTAAATTATGAATCATGCTTAATATGATCAGGGACATGAACTAACAAAGGTAAAAAAGATCAATTTTGATTGAAGGTTGACTTTAACCATCTGACACAACCTAATTACTGCACTGTTATGACAGGATCTTTATTCATTTGTGATTACAGTTCATTATTCAGCTTCTTACCCTCTACGTGTGTCTCCTTTTTACCTTCCAAATCATCAAGAACAGCAGGAACCTGGACAAAAAACAGAAACACAAGTCTTAGATACATACAGGAGATAAGCAAACACTCAAAACGCTTTTGTTGACATTAAACACATTTTTGGACTGTCTGTCTACCTGTCCCTCTAAATAAGAGTCCTATACAGTTTGCTGAATTCCTGACTCTAACACACCAAATAAACCTAGCAATTAACTGAAGAATTGAAGCAAATGTTTGAACAGGATAAGCACTAAATTGCACAGGAATCTGTCATCCAGGACCAGAGTTCACCAGTCCTGTTCTATCAGATCCCATAAACCATCCATTTCAGAGAGTTCCCAGCATGCCAGTTATTTTTAGCTCCTTCAAGCTGGATCCAGTCTTTTCCTTCTCCATTAAATATTAGTTAAATAAGGGGTTTTGGTGGGCCAGCCAGCCTGCACCTCAAAACTTTTATGCAGTATCTTAAGGGCTGAACCGAAACATTTTGGAAACGTACAACCTAATATTTCAGCCACAGCAATATGTATTGCCACTCAACAGATTTTCAGAGGATATACAAAACTCTGCCCATACTACTTTTAATACGGCCATTTGACTGCTTTTATTCATATTTACTTAGTCTGAAAAAAACAGCAATCCTACATTTAAACAGAAAGAGCACGAACAGCAAAGGCTGTGACACAAAGCAGGAACTAGAAGAATTCTTATTACTGATAGAAACACAGCATAGAGTTCTGTGTGAACAATTCAATCACATGAAACACGATCAGCTTGGACAAGACTGTGTGTTTAGTTAAGTCAACAGGCTACACTCATACACACTTGAACACATATCATGTTCATCAAACGCAGCGTTATGGTGCTTATTAATATTTAGGAAACACTGGCACTGAAGAGACACAACACACAAGCACTAACTACCTGGACCAGTACTTAGAAGTCACAAATCTTTGTGGTTAGAACAAAGAAACAGATAAACTGCATTTAAGTCACATACAATAACATTTTCATAGACAGGTACTGTATTAATATACCACCTATATCTGTGATACAAACATACTTTGACACATAATTAATTAATATTAATTAATAATAATTAAATATTGCAGATGATCCACTGTGGCGACCCCTAAAGGGAGCAGCCGAAAGAAGAAGAAGAAAGAAGTCTGTGTTTGAAGGAAACAAGTATCTACAAAATGGCAACTTTACAGAAAAGAGCAAAAGCGTTCTTTACATTTAATGTAAGCTAATATAAGCAAAAATTTTAGATCATGTATATCGGTCCAATCATCATTAAGTTTTCAGACAATGTAAGGTCAGTTGATTTCCTCAAATTATGTCAACAAATTAAAAACAACAAAAAAAGAAACTTGTTTGTTTTCTTTTTCTGGACAGTGATGATATGCTGGAAACATATTTTTTGCCTTGTTAACGTTTACAATACTATGTGAAACTTCCTCTGGTGTCATTTTAAGAAATTAAAGCAGAACAGTCCAATCAAAACAAGCAGGGTCAGGCTTGTAAGACATGATTTTAACATAAGAGGACTAGTATACGTGAAGCATGCGTTCATTAACTATCACTGTAAATTGTGTAAATATTCAGAAAGTATGATGACAATGATAATTTTAGCAATACCGTAAAGCACTAAAAACCATTCATACAGTGGCCCCGAAGTAGTATTTCTATACTGGCTTGAGAGAAAAACACTAGAAACTGCTGGCGGAGGAAGCCTGAAGTCTGGGAAAGGCTACTGTAAAGCACGGAGGTGGACTCGTCTGTCTGGGTCTGTTTTTCTTACAGTGGTGTCGGGGGGGCTTGTGCTCGGTGAGGGGAACATGAACTCCAAAGTGTACAGAGCAAACCTGCAGTCTGCCAAGAAAACGCTCAAACAACAGAAGTGGATCTTTCAGGAAACAGTCTGAAACAAGAGCCGCCCTTTGCCTCTTGCTTTGGTAGTCAAATTACATGCCATATTTTTCAGAACAGCACAAATATCCAACTCCGTTTTGGGAAAAGTGTGTTGTAACCTACAGATGTACGTTTGATCCGTGCTAGCTAGCATTACCAAATAGAAATAGTTAGCAACAACTAGCCAGATATATCACACTGCACCGCCGGACAAACGTGTCAGCGCTGGTTATCCCGTGTTAATTAACTAGCTTGGTGAGTTTACTGGTCAAATACTCGAACCTAGTGAAGACAGTAGCAAGCCACCAGCTAAGTTAGCTAACAAGCTATTATTTATTATTTACAGCTAGGTTTCACTGTAAGCTAACATTAACTAGCTCCCTGGCTAAGAAATGCTGTAACTCGCAATGGGTGTGAAAACGTTAAGACTGTTTGAAAAACTGCTGAAAATCGTCTAATTGGCCTTTTTGTCGCCGCTGTGCTGGTTTGTGAGTTAGAAGCACGCAGTGCGGGATGAAACTTAACGTTATTCATTAAGCTAAACTACGCTAAGCTAAACCCGGCAGCGCAGTCTGGCAGCTCTGCTAGGTTCGCCAACCTGTAAAGTGACTTTACTTATTTTACTTATGAACTGTATTTAGCCAGCGATACTCACACACTCCATGTTCCATACACACTGTCCTCGGGGGATGGTCTTCTGTTTCGGTTCCCTAACCTGCCCCTCACACACTCCGCTAAACACCCTCTCCGTCTCGGAGCTCAGAGATGGACACACACCGGAGGAGCGCCGTGAGAAGGAAGTGACGGTGTTTTGCAAATCATACCAAACGAAGGCTGCGTCCTAATCCACATACAGACACACTGTACACACTGCATCAATGGGCGCTCTGCGAATGGCTGTGTTCTAGTTTGACATGTATGCCTGTTTTCTGTGGTAAGAAATACTGACAATGATAGTATGTCAAAATGGTTACCACCACACTTTCCTGACTATAGCAGCTGTGATTCGCATGTATAGTATTGGTAGTTCATTATTTTGGACGCAGTGTAAGCCTTTCTTTTTGTGACATTAAGTCTGGTTGTAACACTGAAGTCAGTGACATTTGTTACTAAGCAAACTTGTTTTTTATTAAAAGAATCATACTGATGGAGAAAGTCTTAAAAATGCACCCACATTTTAAAAAATTAAATTCAATATTTTTTTCATTGAAATGTTTTACAAAGCTTAAAATGTACAACTAAAAGAATGTAAAAAAGGTTATAAATTTGAATTTGCAGAGTACAACTGATCAAACTATTGTGCTCCTTGTTTTATCAGTAATTCTTTCCTGATGCATTTCTTATACACAAATCTTGTACTGTCAGTAAACGATCTAGGACATGTGATAATTATCTGTGTAGGTCCTACAACGATGAAGGCATTTCAAATGATGAGGCAGAATTAAAGAAAAAAATATTCAAAGTTTCATTTTATTTCATTAGTTGTAAAATAGTCCCATATGCTGGTTTTTCCTACAAAAACAAGGTTGTGTCAGTCTCAGGCACACCACATCAGGCCTTTAGGCATTGCCTGAGATAAGGGTGTGGGGATGGAACAAAAGACAGGCTAAACCAGACTCCCCTCACCACAGCCACATCACATGCCACCTTATTCGCCCATTATAATCCTGCTAGGTTCATACATCAGTCAAATTCTAAATCAGAGCCCAGACACTTCCCCTAGGCCCTTGCTGAAGAAAACTGGCCAAAGACTGTAGGAAAGTCATTCTGAACAAGCCTGTCAGGAGTCCTTTAGCTTATTACTCAAGCAAGGAGTTAAAAGTCACATTCTGTTTTTCCATTTTCATATCAAATATCCAAGTCACATGTAAGGTCGGCACAACCCGTTCATAAAGCTTGAATGTCAGAGGAAGTCTACGGATCTAGGATCATTAGACTTTAGATTCCTCTTCTCTTTATGATGACCTTCCTCACAGAAACAGATGCTAAATCAGCACTTCTACTGAAAGCAGCTCTGAAGCCCAGACGTCCCTCAGTTTGGAGAAAAACTGACAACTGATCTTACCTAAAATTTGACAGGAAGACTAGTTTCAGACAAAAATCTCCTTCATACTGAGTTTGAAAATCCAATAGAACTTGCGATTTAAACATGATTCATATTTTTAGAATTCATTAGCTTAAGGGCATCTGGTGAATGTACATGGAATAAAAACAGGCCTGGGAAAGTGGCTTGGCAGTGATTTGGACCTAATCTACCTTATGTGAAACTAAACTTCACATGGGCTTCAACATGTTACTTAGAGCATGTGAGTCAAGTTTTAAACTGAACTGGGACTAGTTTCCTGATCCAATACAAACTTTGTATGAGATAAGCAACAAACCCTTTCTTCTTTTTTTTTTTTTGAAAAATCAATGAAAAGAGGATGAGAGGAGAAATGAAATCAGACAAAGCTGCCCTCTGGTTTAAAGCTCAGCCAGGCTTGAGAGAAGACAGGGATGGCAGTTAACAAGGGAAACAGTTCCCAAAACTTCTCATAGGTTCCATTTAAGAATTATCTAGTATGGAGTAAGTAAGAATCTCGTATAGAGAATTCTGATTCTAATGCCCCAGAAAGCACTCCAGTCTTCCATGGAAAGGTTCCAGATCCAAAATACAAAGATCGACCAGTCCTTAACAGTGGGAGGTTCCGCTTAGAAATCACAACATTCCAACCCTGAGGAATGACAAAAGATTTCTGAGTCCTCACTCCATGATTTAGCAATTTTGATTCAGATATTAGGCCAAAACATTTGTTTATTAGAGCAATCATTGATATGGTGGAAACTGCAACTACAAAATGACTGTGTTTCTTTTTTTTTTTTAATGTTTCATTTTGAAAAGGTATGGTGTTCCAGTTTTCAATCTAAAGTGATTTAAAAAGGTAAGAGCAAAGAGATTTATATGAAAAATCAGTACAAAGTCACTTTAGTCCAAATTTAAATTAATGTTGTTCCAAAGGACACTACCCATGTTCTGAGTGTGACTCTTTGTCAGTGTTCAATGGGCAAGAGGTTAAGAGTGGGGCAAGACAAACTGAAGTTTGTACTAGATGTTATGCATTTGTGTATGTGTATAGGTGAGTGAGTATGTTGTTTAGGGGTATGGGTTATCTATTCGGCAGCAACTTCATTCTCTACTGGCTGCCCTGTAGCATTTTCTGCAGTCTTGGAAGCCTAAAATAAAGACAAAAGACAAAAATTAAAAAGAGTTTGTATTACACTGGAAAACATGCAGGATTACACATAATACATCACACATTCATTCATTCATTTCTGTTCGCCAAGGAGTAAATACCTCACCTTCTTTTTCTTCTTTTTCTGTGCTTTACGACTTGCTGAGCTCTGTATCAGAGACTGTAACAGAAAGTACAATTAACAAAAAAAGAAGGAACAGATACCAAATATTTTGCTTGTGTTGCACCAAGTCTGGGTTCTGTTACGTAGCAAATTGTATTGTAAAATGCACCAATAAATAATAACTTTTCTGTCAGGTATCATAAGACATAAGATACTACATAGAATAAAAAGTTTGAACACCCCCAGTCAAATTACACGTTTTGTTCATTTTCTAAGTGAAAACAAGTTAACACACCCTCTACAGATATCACACTTAAATCTGACACTGTTCTGCAACTTTTAGTGCAATTTCTACTTACTTGCCAAGTTTAACACACATGGGTTTAAAAAAAACAAAAAAAACAACAATAACAACAACAACAAAAAAAACATTAAATATATATAATGTCAACTTTTGAACAGGGCAAAAGTGTTTCTCTCCAATACGTTAAATTCAGTACAATAGCTGGTCATTAAAATGTCCACATGCATGTTCTCTGCAGATGTAATTTACTTATATTCACTTTGAAATGCAAGAAAACTGTGGGACTAGGGGTGGCCAAACCTCCACATAAAACCATTTAAAACCACACTTTAGAGGACTTTCATTAAAATCATTAGATAACAATGTCTTGTTACTATGCTAAGTATGTCTCAAAACATTTCAACTAAGGCTGGGCAACATGACTAAAATGTACAGCTTGAAAAGTATATAGAATCTGCAAAATAAGGAACATTAGGATCACTGCTATAATGACTATATGGCCTAATTTACATCATCATTAGTGCTAATTTCAACCCTATTCTACAGGCTTCAGTGCATGCTGTGGACATTCTATACCTTCAGCTCAGGATCCTGAACGTCATGCTCAGATTTGTAGAGTTCTGGCTCAAAAGGCCCACTGGTGATTCTCAAAGGCCCATTGGCCATCAGCAGCACTGTGAACTTAAACTGAGCCACAAACTCTCCTAAAGAGAAAGAAATGAGAAAACAGATGACGAGTTCATTATTCTGGTAATGTCTTCATAAAGAAAAAAAATGAGAACAATGATAAAGAAAGAAAAACAGAGAAATACACATCCTCACCCTCCTTCTCATTGAGTACGCTGAAGGGCTGCAGCAGCTCATGTTTGGCACACTCAACCACTCCCAGACGAGCCTTACCTTCATCTTCAAACGCCCTGAAAGACAGACAGATACTTTTAATTCCCCAAAATGTTTTACCCTGCTTGATCTTACATGAGATATGCTCCAGTTTAAAGTGAAAGCAATACAGCATCTTTCAGTCAAAGCACAGACTGAAGGGGCACAGAACAGTTTTTACTACCTGAGAGTGAAAGGCATCGCGTCAAAGCGTCTTTCAACCTCGCTGAAGAAAATTCTGGAGGTCTTCATCTTCAGTCCATATTGTTTACTGGGGTCCCGCTTGTAGATTGTAGTCCTCTGGCCTCCATCTCTTGCCTGACACAAACAGAAATACTTCTTTTAGGTAGGTTCTCTTATTAACTACATTAAAGCTTAGTTGTCTTTGGGTCTTCTGGACACAGGTTAGGCCTAGTTGAAAAGTGAATGGAGAAACCCTAACAGATTTCAAGTATAAGGTCAAGCTTTAGAACATGGTCTCACGTGGAAAAAGGTAGAGTACGTGTATTATTAATTACCTTCCCTTCTCCTGTACTAATCAGTACATCCACAGCATACACCTCATGGACTTCAAACTCTGCTTTCTCATGGTCCTTCCTGTGAACAGAGACAATTTTTTGTATATAAAAGTGCATCTGGCATCTGATGAACTGATAAGGCTACAAGCTCAGTCGCCTTGACTTATGACTACATGAAACCATCTATTATCTAACGGTTTTCATTTGGAGTGAATACGGAAGTGGTACTGTTCTTGTGAAGTTTTTTTGCCTCTGGATATAGTACATAACCATGAAGGCTGGTTTCTTACTTTTGCTGGTCTGTAGGGTTTTGGATGATGGTTTTCTCTCCATCAATGACATGCTGCTTCAACTGATGCGACAACATACCTACAGAAGGACACCAGTTAAGTTTGTGGGGGCAGGGGGGTACAAAAAAAAAAAAAAAAAAAAACACAAAAAAGAAATGAGGCAACAGAACTGTCCTTCATCCAGTACTAGGATTTCGCAGCCTCAAATTCTCATTAAAAATTCAAGCAACCTTCATGGATATACTGGCTTGTGCCTCTAAAACGCTTACATGAAAGCATCCCATAACCTGCGTGTGAACATTTTCAATTAGCGTCGTCAAACTGAATATACATATTGCTGCTGTCTGAACAAAACCTCATTTCTCTAACTTTACAGGAGAGAGGAAAAAACACTTTACTTTTAATGTAATTCAGTGGAAACAGACTCCTCCCCTCCCCTCTTTACAAAATATGTAAAGGACAACAGGTATTTTCAAATCATGCCAAAAAACAAAACAAATGACAAAAACTGAGATATGAGGTTTTGTTCTGAGAGCAGTGATATGCAAAAGGTTGGGCTCCCCTGGTCAAAGTGCATGTCAAATAAAATAAGTGAAAATACTACATCTTCTAGAGTAAACACATTCCTGCCTATTTTAATGCACAATTAATGTTTACTTGCTTACAAAAATAAAACAAAAAACGTTTGCACAGGCCATGTTGCGTTTTGCAATATATTAAACAATAAATGAACTGTGCACCCAGACATGCAGAACAAACGCTATATTTAAATTAGTTTCATGTGATAACGTATTTCCACAAATCAACAAAACATTTGATGTGACCTTTCTGTTTATGACTGTACTGATTCTCATACATGGGTGCTTCTTTGGTGTGGGAAGTTTTATTATATTGTACAATCAATCTGATAAAGACAAACAAACAAATACCTCACCCTCAATCGGATTGCATTTGAACGAATGAGCGATCTTGTTCCATGCCTCTGTCACCTGTGTGTTCTGGAGCAAAGAGAAACAATTTGA
Organism: Pygocentrus nattereri; assembly: GCF_015220715.1. Classification (NCBI taxonomy): domain Eukaryota; kingdom Metazoa; phylum Chordata; class Actinopteri; order Characiformes; family Serrasalmidae; genus Pygocentrus; species Pygocentrus nattereri. Next base: position 14,413,708 of record NC_051236.1, on the reverse strand, counting down.
AGCAAATTAAGTACAGCTCCACCCTCTGTACACAAAGATGACTTCACTTCATCTTCAACTCGTCATCTTGCCAACTTTATTTGCAAATACAGGATCACCTAAACACAGCAGCGTTAACCTTTAACCCAGAGTTGAAAAATTCTTTATGGTTGCCAGTTTTGACTAAACAGCTTGTACTCACTTGGTTGCCAGGTTTTACAAGACGCAGCGCTGCCTCTGCACACAAATAGGCGGCTTTGATAACATCGGCTTTCCTGCCCGTCACAGGTGCTTCCTGAGAAGATATCAACTTGCATAAGTATTATGTTAATTCATAAAGCAGCTTTTGGAAAATGTGTCTTTTTTGTAATGTGTCTTTAAAAGCTGTAGCTCCTACTATTAACACTAACAACAACAACAACAATAATAGTTGTTGACATAATCATCATGAAGACACACACCTTACTAGTCCCAATAACAAAGCTGTGGGCCACGTTGGCGATAAAGCCATCAACATGTACTCCAAGATCACTGTACAGAAAAAAAGGATAAGAGTGGAGATAAAAACAACAACAAAATGTTGTTGAAGTTCCCCAATCCATGTAGCACACATTGCTCTATTATTCATTTTGCACACAGAGACAAAAGAAAATGGCTATCCCCACCCCCACCCTCATAATACCACCAAACTACTACAATAACGAACAACAGTTCATGGATGATTAACAGACTAACTCACTCAAATTAAAACATTCCTTACTATTTACAGTCAATCTTACAGATAACACATACCAAATGTTTAAACTTTGCCAATATACAGATAACATAAAAAGCTGCAGTAAAAACCACAGATGGGGAAAAACAAGAAGGACGAGACAATAAGAAAGGATAAAAGTATTTATACACACAGAGGTGAGACAAACAGTGCACACAAGACACAAGAGTGAGAGTAAGGGGAGGGAGAGAAGGGGAAAATGCAGGGTGGAAAGAAGACTGGAAACAGGCTGGGAACTGGACAGGGTAGGAGTTGCCTACATTTTGACCAAGTCTCCATCTTTAAGTGTGTAGTCAGGGTCGCTCTTCAAAGGAGAGAAGTGGCATACACAGTTATTGACTGACACGCAGGTGGGGAACGCAATGCCTGAAAGAAAGACAACCACCAGTCCTCAACACAAGTGCTTATGTAAAAAGTGCCTGAGTAAGAGTGAGAAACAGAAAGAGATGCAAATACAGTGGCATCCGAAGGTCTGAGACCACTAATGAAAAAGCATCCATTCCGGATTCTTTATATGCCATGTTTTTCCATTACTCTGCACATGCTTCAATGGAAGGGAGAAGGCCTTAACACAGTCACAAATTTGCTTTAATTTTAATGACCTACAAATCTTAAATCTTAGAATCTTAAATATTTCTTCATTTTACTTATCATAACTTTTCTTTGTTTTAAAAAAAATAAATAAAAAATTCACCCCCCCTCCCCAGATTTTTGGACCTCACTGCTATGCTACAGAATGTGTTTTCTATATATCATGTCATTTCTTCTAAATGCTTTCTGAAAATACTAACAAAACATCTCAGTCTATCACTCCATCCATGCCGGTTATCACACACATCATAAGATACACAATGACATCAGCCACATGTATCAAAGAAAAGCATCAATTCTCACATTAATATTTTTCATACACGTAACCTAGAATTCAATGAGATCATCTGTTCCTCCAGCTTACCTTTCTTCATGTCCTTTTCCTTCTTGAAAACCTTGCCAGTTTCTGTCATAATATAAGCATCGCCTTTCTCACACAGGCTAAGGACAGACACACCTGGCTTGGCCGCATCGATGACCAACCTCAGTGCCTCTGAGAGAGAAACAGGTGCAGAAAAGATTAGGGATTAGTGTTTGACAGAAAATAATGAGCCAATAAGCAGAATACATACAAACATTGGAGAAAAAGACATTACATCAGGTATCATAAGGCTCTAACTTGGCTGAAAAAGCTATATTCCCTTAATGAGGATAAACGTGCCACAGACAGGTGTCTGCATCGCCTAAGCTGATACACTATGTTGCCAAAAGTATTCACTCACCCATCCAAATCATTGAATTCAGGTGTTCCAATCACTTCCATGGCCACAGGTGTATAAACCCATGCACCTAGGCATGCAGACTGCTTCTACAGACATTTGTGAAAGAATGGGTCGCTCTCAGGAGCTCAGTAAATTCCAGCGTGGTACTGTGATAGGATGCCACCTGTGTAACAAGTCCAGTCATAAAATTTTCTCGCTACTAAATATTCCACAGTCAACTGGTATTATAACAAAGTGGAAACGATTGGGAACGACAGCAACTTGGCCACCAAGTGGTAGGCCAAGTAAAATGACAGAGTGGGGTCAGTGGATGCTAATAGTGCGCAGAGGTCGCCAACTTTCTGCAGAGTCAATCACTACAGACCTCCAAAATTCATGTGGCCTTCAGATTAGCTCAAGAACAGCGTAGAGAGCTTCATGGAATGAGTTTCCAGGGTCGAGCAGCTGCATCCAAGCCTTACATCACCAAGCACAATGCAAAGCATCAAATGGTGTAAAGTGATGTAAAGCACCGCCACTGAACTCTAGAGCAGTGGAGATGTGTTCTCTGGAGTGACGCATCATGCTTCTCTGGCTGGGTTTGGTGGTTGCCAGGAGAACAGTACTTGTTTGACTGCATTGTGTCAAGTGTAAAGTTTGGTGAAGGGGGGATTATGGTGTGGGCTGGTTTTTCAGGAGTTGGACTCGGCCCCTTAGTTCCCGTGAAAGGAACTCTTAGTGCTTTAGCAGACCAAGAGATTCTGGACAATTCCATGCTCCCAACTTTGTGGGTACAGTTTGGGGATGGCCACTTTCTGTTCCAACATGACTGCACACCTGTGCACAAAGCAAGATCCATAAAGACATGGATGAGTGAGTTTGGTGTGGAAGAACTTGACTGGCCTGCAGAGTCCTGACTATAACCCGACTGAACACCTATGGGATGAGGATTAGAGCGGAGTCTGCAAGCCAGGCCTTCTCATCCAACATCAGTGTTTGACCTCACAAATGTGCTTCTGGAAGAATGGTCAAAAATTCCCATGAACGCTCCTAAACCTTGTGGAAAGCCTTCCCAGAAGAGCTGAAACTGTTATATCTACAAAGGGTGGGCCGACATCATATTAAACCCTATGGATTAGGAACACAATCTCACTCAATTTCATATGCGTGTGAAGGCACGCAAATACTTTTGAAAATATAGTGTATCTGATAAGTTTGAACAGACAAAAAAAGTCCTCAGAGCCACATTTAAAAATACCATGAAAAACGCTGCATTATATTTTTCTCTTGAGGTTCAAGCCCCAATTCATTTTTACATGACCGTTTTTCAACCTCTCTTTATCCCTTAGATTTAAACAGGCTGTTTATTTTGCTGTCTCTTTAAGACTGATCTATGTATATGAGATCTGCTCTGAGTGGCTGCCCTGTATTGCGTCTTTGGCTTGGCAATATTTATCGTTATTGTGATAAATTACATCACAACATGTTTTTCTGATCAAATCGTGAATCAACATCAACATCAGTATTTCTAGTACTTGTCAACACTTGCCAACAGCATGTTTCACTAATAAGACTAAATTAGTCATTTTAATTTTGACTTAGTGTATCACAGTATTTGAAAAGTTATACAAAAAAAAAAAAATCATTCATGCTTCTAGGTTTTTCAACTGTATTTTCTAAATATGAGAGTACTGGTTCTATTTGTCCATTCCAACTCATCAAACCTCAGAAAAACTAAATATTGTGATGAATACTGTGAAAATGTAAGTATCATGATGCTGTATTGGTACCATATCACCCACCCCTAATTATGCCTCTTTCTAGACAGTCCAGGCTGAAACACTTCTTGTAACTTCAGCATGAATGGGTGGAGCTAAACTGCTGTAGGCTGAATAGGCATATTATATTATATTATATTATATAATACATACGTACACACACACAAATATACAAATGCATTGGTTTCCGTGACAAAGAAACTAAATTTTGCAGCACATTTTCCATATATGGACTGTTTTGCAATTTTAACACACTTTACATACTACATCACATACTTTCATTTCAAGAAAATGAGGGACAATTCAGCTTTTTAAAATACGGGCCCTTTAACATACCATTTTACACCCAAGGTCTTTGTAATTAAACATGCTGTTTTTCCAAGTACTGACGATATCCACAATATGCCTAGAAAATCGCATTATGATGCACAGTTATGTATCTTATCACGATGAAGATACACTTTGCCATTGACTGTGTCTGAAACATAAATCCTGCCTATTTAGACAGAGCTCTGAGGCAGCAAGGCACCCAGTCATGTCCCAGGCTATGATCAGTATTAAATAGTCCCTGCTGAGGTTCCTCTGTCGGGACATTTTTTGAAGGCGGTGTAGATGTATCCATTTCTGCCGTACACATAATCCTGTGTGTCCATGTCAATGCACTGAGAAAAAAAAAAAAAAAAAAAGTCCAGCTTTGACACAGTACTGCCGTCTAAAGCACTGACTTATGAGACAGTACAGGCAGCAAAGCAAGACCTTGAGTTTCACACACAGCCCTAGTGTCTTCTGTCACTTCCGTCCCGTCTCTTGTTCAGTACTTAACTTTGACTTGGTACTTTTGTACTTTTTATTCCAGTACTTTTTACTCAGTCTTTTTTTTTGGAGAGGTCCTTTTACAGTGTCATTTTTCCATTGACTTAACAATACTTTTAACCTACCTGTTCGTTAGTAAGGGTTCTGGCTACTCTATCCACCTCTGTGGTGGGAACGTTTTAAGAGAGGAGAGGCACCTGCTGCAGTGTCAGTACCAGCAGGTTGTGCACTGATAATGGAGACGATGCTGTTGCTTTACATGTCAGGGAAAAGCGCAGCAGACAACAAAGGTTAAAAAGGCTCGGTGATCCTAACACAACGCCCGGGTCAGAGATACTGGTCAGCCAGCTGGTCACCACAGACAACGTTAAACGCTCCGTCAGCAGTCTGTTCCCCACTGACTGACCTAACTTAGCAGCCTTTCAGCTGTGAGCTCTGAGGGCATCATTTTGCACAGAATGAAGTTAATACAGCCTGCGATACTGTCAGTCAGTCTAACGCTAGCATGCATTGATGTTAGCTCCGTTAGCCAACTGCCCGTTGGATGCGTGGGCAGTGACAGCCGTAACGTGAGCCGGCGACCCACAGCAGCCAGACCCTCTCAGCTGAATATCGAGCGCTGAGAATACACAGCCTCGCCTAATCATTAAGACAGACTTTTCAAAGCCATTCAAGAAAAGAACTCAACTAGTTAGCTAACACTGCCAACACTACAAGTCTCTACAGTCCGCGCACCTATAAGCATCGTGTAATCCTGCCAGGGTTAGATAAGCTAGCTAGCTAGCTAGCATCGCTACATGGGAACACACACGGGGAGTTACACGGGCTAGCCAGCTAGCTACGTTAGCTAACGTTGTGTTAGCTACAGATATTGACTTCACCGCAGATCAGTCAGTCGCGCTCTCTGCGGGACAGTGTCAGTGAATCAGAGCAGTCATGGCACACAAAGAGGATCTAGTTGTTAGCTTTCCAGCACGCGGACCGCAGGTCGCCCTCTTTACTTTCCCACGTTGCAGAGCTGCGCGCGGCTGTCAGCACATGGCGAACTGTTAGCGGGACCAGCGTGAGAGAAGAAGGCCGTTACCGGACCTGCCTCACCATCAGGTCACCGACTAAACTCACTTTCGCCCAAAACTGACAAACTTACGGTTGGCAATGTCGCCGCCCATCTTATACTTGGTCACCACCAAGTCCTCGGCGATGGTCTGCTCCTGCTGTTCGTCGTCGGACATGTTTTCAGCGGATTTCGCAGCGACTCCCAATCCGAGATGATCAGAGCTGCAGATCAGCCACAGCAGCGCCCGCGCCGCGCCAAGCCGCGCACACGTCACACAGCGCGTCACGACACAGCCCGCGCCAAAATACAGGCCATGGCAACAACAAAGCAAAAAGTAAAATAAATAGAAATACATTTTAAAAACTGCCCCAAGACAAGAAGCTTTAGCTTTATTTTTTTTGGAATTTAGAAATTCAATTTGAACAAAAAAGTACCAGTCCTCTATAATAACTAAGAGAACTAGCACTATTAATCAGTAAAATAGTAAAAATATCAAATTTAAGACATAAATTCGAATTCTGAAATTTTACTGGTCGGAATTATATTTTAGAATCTAAGATTTTACTTAATTATCACTAAGAACTTAGGTTACAGCTTTTCTCAACTGATTTCAATATGAGTTACTATGTCCACTGTGAATTCTCTTTAACACTATAACCTACCCGTTATGTTTCCTCTACATTTATAACTAATTTGAAAAAAATAGGCTAAGATTTCTAAATGTATTCATGAATTTGTGTAATATGGTTGTTTTTAGATTTTTTAAAATAAGTGTTACCTAATCATACAATGACAATTAATGTAATATAAAGTTCACCAACACATTAAAAGGTGGGCAATGTGTGAGGCATCTCGGAAACAACTTACAACACTTACACAGCACAAAACTTTTATTTGTTGGAGAAGAACAAATTCAAATTCAAATATACTGAATAAAAATATATCACCGCATACAGACATGTAGGTAATGAAAGGTAAAATTACGAAATGAGAAAATAAACATCTTGTTCTGATAAACTGTACAAAAGCATACAGCTTGTTAACTGGCCATTTCATTTGAAATATGAGAGAAAGAGAGAGAAATTCCTTCCATACTGGACACTGTAACATAGACACATGAAGCACAGCCCCCACCCACCCCCTCCCAAACACACACACACACACACACACACACACACACACACACACACACACACACACACACTACAAACCAACAAAATCAAACAAAATAATCCATGTGTTCAGCACAACTCGTATTACACAAGACTACTAAAAACAACAATTACTATTGCTGCTGCACAGCTAAGCTCTGCATGCCTAGAATATAAGTTCTACAAAAATAGTGTTAAAAACAAATATCCCTGACTCATTGGAAATTTGGTACACAATGATGGAATGCAAGCTGCCTTGCTGTCACATGGAACACCTGTAACAGACATACTGATTCATAAACATATTTAGATAAAAACAAGTTGTTTTATCAAAATTAGAAACTGATTTGTGTCTTTAAGAATGAGAGATACTTACTGACATTCATACATATTTGCATGCAATCATCAGTACATTATCTGTAATAGCTCATTATCTGGTACTATTTTCCTTCACTGTGTTTCAAGAAATATAGGATAAATTCAAATGTACATTGTTTCTATGTGTTTGTGTCTTTGTGATTAAGGAATCATATATTTACATGCATGTGTCCAAAACCACATACTACCATACTATATAATATTACACTAATGAATGGACTTTTATCAGTGGTGTTTTGACATACTACTTAGTATGGCAGAATGTGGTTTTGGCCACAGCTTATGTCTTTATTGCCAAGACTGAATTAGTCAAGGAAATGTGTAGTGCTTCAGTGATTGCTACTTCTGCTTCTGCCAATGCTGACCATTTTTATTCAACTTTTTTATTCTGTATTTTGTTCCACACCTCTTTGATACTTAATTTCACCCTGTTTTCTCTCACATGTATGTATTTCATTCAATTAATCTAATTCCTACTCCTTCCCCCTCCCTCCCTTCCTTGCTTGCTCACCCACTCGCACCCTCCCTCCCTCCCTCTGTCCTGTCCTACGTACTCACTGCATTTGCTTTTGAATACATTCGGCTGTGCCAGTAGTCAGGGTTATCAAAGCACCTGTCTCCACCTTCACTGGCCACAAGCAAACCTGCACGTACTTGAACATATGGCACAATTCCAGAGTGGAGTTGCCCCGTAGCCTCCCTTTCCCCGGCCTCCTGGAGGTTCTGATACTCAGCCCCTGAGCTGCCCCCTACTGCCAGAGAGTCCATCTCCTCATATTCATAAACCTCTCCCTCTCCACCAATCAAACCCTGAAGCATCAGCGAGCGCCTCAAACGGGGTTGTTGGTTTGTGTATTGATACTCTTCCTCTTCCTCTTCATCTTCCTCCATTGATTTCTTGGGAGAAATGTAGGCATCTGGTCTTAGGTGTTCAGCTCTGTGTGGAATGCTGGCTGCTGCATGTCCCAGACCGCTACGAATGTCCATATACTCATATTGGTGCTCCTGGTCCAGGTCAGCCTCTGCGTACTCCGCTTCGCTGGACAGCAGCTCTGCATCGCTGCGACTTCTCTCATCTGAAGAGGACTGAGAAACTCCTCCGCTGCTTTCAGAGTCCTCCATCGACGATCTTTTATTTGGGTAACTAGCACATGCAGACTTGTGCATGCTGTCTCCCCATGAGGGATTGGAGGTGGAACTGCGTTTTGATGTTCTCTGACAGCAGCTGCGTTTCTGGCCTGGGATGCGTCTTAGGGGGAGGCTCTGATTGTTCATGTACTCATACTCTTCCTCAGCACTATCATGCTCCTCTAACAGTTCATGTGAACGACCTTTAGACAATCTCCCTTGGGACAGCCGTACATGGGAAGCCATGGAAAGCACTGTTTCTGAAGGGAGAAGGAAGTAAGATGTCGATCAACGATTATCTGAGACTACAAAGATGCCTCAGTTCAAGAAGTAGTTATGCAAAAGATCAAATGTGCACAATTTTCCCCTTATCCCAAATGTAGCCAGGATTAGTTTGGATTAAAGTTTGCTTGCTTAGTTTGCACTGAAACTATAGGACTAACTACACTAACAAGTAACAGAAGCTTATAACCACCTATTAGTACTGTGCAAACTGGATGCCTAAACCAATACACAGTTGCCTCAAAGCAATGTTGTTCAGTGATATGGATTTAACTTACTTATGTGTAACTTACTTATGTGTAATTATTTTTAACACTGTATGGCACACTATGCTCTCAAAAATGGCCAAAATTATGTTGAAAACTAAAATTAGTGTTAGCAGTTATCTTAAACCTGCAATGTTGCACATACTTTTGTCCAAAGTAAACAAGCAAACTTTGGAAGCAAAGTGAAAAGACTCAAAAGTTGATACTGCCAAAGTTGGCACAACCAGTCATTAGGTTTAGAGTTTTTTTTTTTCTTTCACACGGGTGATATTGGTTTTGAATAAATCTGTATGTTCATTAAATGGAGTGATCATTTAAAAGATGCATTTTGGGTTTACTCATGCTGTCTTCAAATTATCTTAAAATTAAAGTTGGATGATTTAAAACATTTAAATGTGACAAATGATCAAAAATAGAATTAATCAGGTGAGGGGCAAATTTTTTTCCACAGCACTATATCCATTTTTTCTGAGATTTCCTCTGTGAACGGTAAAACACAACTAACTTACCTCTCAGTGGGCTATCACATAGTCCTGGCAACACATATCCATTTTGGTCTTCTTCTCCTTCTGTGCATGGAGAAGGCGTGTCAGGGATAGGTGTGTCTGGAGGACCTGACAGGCTGTCTCTCTGAGACATGTAGGCACTGTCCTCTCGGTGCCGCACCCGCCTCAGGCTGCCAACTGACGCAAAGTCTTCATTCATCTCCATTTCCACCACAGTGCCACGTCCCTCTGAGCTCTCAGAGACAGTGCGAGCTGAGTTGAGACGTGAACGAGGCGGCCACACCGTCTACAGCGAGACATGATGAAGATCATACTCAGTGCAAGTGGCACATATCAATGTAACAACAGTGCAAAAAGTAAACTTTAGTGTGATGATAGATTCTATTGTGTAGCCTATTCAGATGTACCTGCATGGAGCCCTCCACACTTGGAGTCATTGGCAAGTAACCAGCAGGACAGGATGGGGTGAAAGTTGCCTGTGGGAAATGAAAACATGGAAATGAGGAAAAAGAGAGGGGGAAGTAATGAGTTGATGAGTCACCAGTGGTTCACACTAATTCATAGACTCATTTAAACTTAACTCTTAACCCGTATCTGCTCCCCCATCTACTTTGCAAGCCATTTAAATGTGGCTTTCCATATTTAGCCCATGCATTCTTACCCTGTGGGTATCCACACGCAATCTAGAGAGACTTCTTGATGGAGTGAGGTACACAGGGGGTGTGGCCATGCCTTCGTCCAATACCTCTTCTTCTTGATCCTCCAACCCCACAGCCAGAATGTCCATCTCATTCCCAAGCTGATGTGCCTCATCAGAGCCAGGATCAGGAGCAGTGCACTCCCCCTGCTGATGTTAAAACAATTATGCAATATTTATAGACTGCAATCCTTCATTTTCATAGTTGTCTACGAGGGCACATAAACTTATTTTGTTTCTACATGTGGGTAGCGAGACAATATGAGCTGTGTATCGAATAGTTAGATTTTATGTAATAAAAAATATTTTTGACACCTGATATACTGACAAATTTAAATGCTCACCATTTAATATTACCACATTTCACCACAAACCTACCAAATTACATGTTTTGTTGATATTCTAAGTGAAAATAAGTTAAGAAATCCTCCACAGGGAACAAACTTGAATATGGCATTTTTCTGCAAATCTTTACAGCACAATTTCTATTTATTTGCTGAGTTTAACAGATTGGAAAAAAGAAAACATCCAAAATGTAATGTACCACAACTTTTGCTTGCCACTTTATATAATTGTTTTTTCCCTCCAAAATGTTAAATTCAGCAAATCCACATTAATTGTGCATTAAAATGTTTTATATTTTTTATAGAGGATGTGTTAACTTATTTTTATCAGAAAACCAACAAAAATGTAATTTGGCCCAGGACACCTTTGCATGTGACTGTATGTTTAAAAAATCTTTGACTTCAAAGTAAATTACATGGGTTATGCTTTCACTGGTTGCTGCAGTCTTGTTTTGGCTACTGAAATTTGCTCAAAATTTTCAAAGCAAAATGAATGCTGGTACTTCTTTTTCACTTGCTCTTACTTTGATGACAAGGTACCGCGGTGGATCTCTAGCCATGCGGGTGAATTCATTGGCTAGCTCTTTGAAGGTTGGCCGAACGTTCTCATCAATCATCCAACCTGCCAGGAGAATTAAATATGTTAGGTTTTCTGCACTCAAGTGGTTTAATATCCCAAAGTGATGTTGACAATGAGTGGACTCACATTTGACCATGACCATGTAAACATCTATCGTGCAGATCTGAGGCTGAGAGAGACGTTCGCCCTTCTCAAGCAGGTCTGGAATTTCCTGTGGTCGCATTGAAGCATACGGCTCTGCTCCATATGACATCATCTCCCAGACAGTCACACCTACACAGAGAGGAGTTGGCAGGAAACAGAGTTTAAACCATTAATTATGTTTAGTTTCTGAATGCCTCTTATATTGTCACTGTAACAGGAAAACCTCATAGTAGCATTTTCACACATTTTTACACTATTTGTAAACAAAAGCTGTCCTTTATATAAACATTTCATGATGAATAGACAAATAGAATGCTTTTTTATGTTTCATTCACAGCTCATAGGGATGCTTTTTTCTCCCTCTATGAGGTTTTCTTACAACAGTAACACACACACAAACATTGGGGTCATTGTCATGCTAGTGAATGAATGCAGGATAAATCAGATGCCTCCTTGTTGGTACTGCATGATGGTTAAGAATTTGCCTGTATTTCTCAGCAGTGAGGGGCCTTAAATTTTGATCAAATCACCAACTCTATTTGCAGAAATACAGTCTTAAACCATCAGGGAACTCTCTGTTCTCTGTTGAATGCAGACAGTTATCCATATAGCTCTATCCAGCCGTTCTGTTACAGCTAAAATTTCAAATTCTGTATCATCAGTCCTGAGCACTTGCTGCCATTGTTCTGTAGCCCTTTCCTTTTTTTTCTCCACCTTGTGTCTTGTTGTTATGCTCACTCTTGCCATAGTGTAATATTTGAAGTGTAAACCTCAACTGCTAAATCTACCACAACGTTGCCATAGTCTCTCACCCAGCTTTAGTCCTGTTACAGCTGGTTCTGTTTCAGTTAATCAGTTGTGTTCAATTTGTATATAACGCCGTTGATCATGAGCACCGGTTTGTTATATCCATTTAGTCATGTACCAAGCTGTATGCCTACATGAGCAGCATGTTACTTACAATGTTACAATAAATTCTAAAATATGATGTTTCTTACTGACACACTAATGCAGAAGACTTTAAAACAAAAATTCTATAAAAAAGTGTCTAGAAACTTTTGCAAACTACTGTACATATATACATACTCACCATAGCTCCACACATCACTCTGATGTGTATATCTGCGGAACAAAATACTCTCAAGGGCCATCCACTTGATCGGTGTCTGGAAAGAAGGATAAAATCAAAGAAAAAAGAGCAATTACATGCCCAACTCACACAGAAGTATCATGTTGTTAGAAGTGCACTGTGAAGGTGGTCTACCTTGACTTCATTGTAGAAATATTTCTTGTCGTCTGGGTAGAGCAGATCAGCAATGCCATAGTCAGTGATTTGGACCATAAAGTCACTCTTTAGCAGGATGTTCCGAGCAGCTAAGTTTCTATGGACTATTCTCTGTTCCTCAAGATAATACATACCCTGAGGTAGATACATAGAGTGAGAGAGACAGAATGAAGTAGAATGCCGAAGACAGAGGAGAAAAGACTGCTTAAAAACAAACAACAAAATTAATACTTCACAGAAATTTCAAAAATTTCCTACCAAGGCAGTTAAGAATATCCTCTACCATATCCACACATACCCACTAGGGCTCAACTGATATGAACATGTTGTGGCCGATTCCAATTTTAGGGGATTAAAAATTAGATGATATAAACTAATATAATTTTATTTTTAGTTAATATTTTTACTTAGAGTTTTATTGACTGATATTAATGTTATTTTCAAATATCATAATCTTCAAACTAAAATAAATGGAAAAAACTCAATATTAAATAATATAAATACTGTAGCACTCTGTTTATTACCTCTTTTTTTTCAATTAATCTTTTCATAAAATTAGGCTTTTTGTGCTATAACTTTTAATTCTTATGCAAAACATTTTACATGTATATGTTACAATAACCGTGATGGTGTTTCAGGTTCATTTTCATCAGTTCTGTCTGTTTTGAATTAATTCAGTTAATCAAGGGGTGATATATACTGGATTCCATGGATGCACAGCTGTTTATGGGTTTGTCCTATCAGAAAATTGTAAGCTGGGATCCTGGCAATATCGCAACCAAATAAAAGTCATTATTGTCAGAGATATTTTCACCAAAATCGATAAAACCACTGGTTCTTACTATCAGTAAATATTGTCAGCCACCTGATACCCAATCACATTCCTCGCTCCTATCAAAACACATACTTTAAACTTGTCCATGGGAAAAATACACTTACGAAAAATGTACACACAGACCACCTACCTTGGCAATCTGCACACACCAGTTGAGCAGCCTCTGTGGGTTGAGGCTGTTCTTGTGCCGCCTGATATGTTCCAGTAAGGATCCCTGAGTACTGAGCTGGGTGACCAGCTGTAAAGAGGTGCCTGGACAAATACCTAAGAGCCGAACAACGTAGGGATGGTCCAAACTCCCCATCGCCAACATATGCTACAATACACAGAACATGGCCGATTGACAGACTGATTCTCCTTGCAAATAGGTGTGTACCATAACGGTATAGTCACATGGCACCCCTGGTGAGATTACAAAATTTTGTTGATTTATATATAATTATATAAAATAAATTAACATATCCTCTACAGAGAACAAAATTGTTCATTTAAATAAATGCCATAACTTGCACATGCCACAATTTTTTAATTCTGTTTCTAATATTACAATATGTTATTTTCACTTAGAAGATCAACAAAACATGTAATTTGACCAGGGATGCTTTTACAAATGAATATATGTAGATCAACAGCTACCTCTCTCTGTGTGTGTGTGTGTGTGGTGTGTGTGTGTTATGTCTCACATCAGTAACTTCTTGAAAAGTCTGTCGTCCAGTTCGGTCCTGAATAGTTTTTATGGCCACTGGGATCTTTATGGTTTCTCCTTCTGGAATCCATGCACCCTGAGACAGAGAGAGAGATAAACAAAGAGTGATAAACAAATAGAAACAGAGAAAAAAGAAAGACAAGCAAGAGAAAAAGTCAAATGAGCAGACACAATGTGCTGTTAGTGTCTGATGATTTAGGGGGGTGTATTATATCATATGACAGTACTACCTTGTGGACAGTCCCGAAGACTCCAGAGCCTAGAAGTTTGATTTTCCGTAGTTCAGACACTCTGAAGATGCGAGCATGAACCTTTGTCCCTTTTTCTCCAGGATCCAGTGGCTCAAAACTCTAGATATTTATACACAGAGGCACATATATATGCATATATAACCATGAATACAGGAATGTACACACATACTAAAAAAAAACACTTGCAATTATTTCTTTTGAAAAATACAAAAAAGCACACCTCTCCACTTTGGAGGTATCTCCTCAGGGCACGTTTGCGTCGGATGGCGAGACTCCGGCGATACAGAACAGTCATAACGAACACTGAGAAACCAATCAACACTGCAGCTATAGCGCCCAACACAATTGCAGTCACTGGCAACCTGTGCAACACATACACAGACCAGCATGAGAGTAATACTCCAGTATACTATTTAACTGTGATTTAATACTACTTCTAACCAGGAGGGGGAGATACTCACCCGGGCGCACTCCTGGAGGACTCCACACAGTCTCTCAAACCTGGCCCAGTGCACCTACAAACACACAGACATAAATCAAAAATATGGGTGTTGTTTTCATTTAAGCCTTAAGGCTATGTAGTGACATTAGGGCAGCTACTGCAATCTTTTTTCACAAGACAGGCCTGTCAGAGAAAGAGCTGGAGGAAACAGTGCTGCAATGTTGCAGCATGTCTATGGCAATTAGGTGTTTAGAGCTAAAGGGCTCAGCAGCATAAGTCAGAAGGCTGGGATACTGTAGCCATGATTGGATCACAAACTGCTACAAAAACAAGTTTAAAACAATTCATATCTATAGTATGATCAGAATGAAGAGATCAAAAAGAACTCACTGTAATACTGCCATACACTGAAAAGTTCAAAAGTTTGGAATCACTTGCCAGATTAATATTTTTTTATTTTTTTTGTGTGCTAACCATTATTTCAAGAACTTTGTGAACAAGAAGTGAATAAATTATTAGTAGTATATTGTATTTATCTATTTACACACTTTTTCGGTCTTGAGATCTGATCTCCATTTTTGAACTATAATGAATTCTGGATATACACTTTATTATAACTTAAATTCTCTACGCTATACAGCTTTCTGCCTTTCAGAATCTGTTCATCATTCTGGACACAAAAATTAATAATTCTTATTTAAGGCTTCCTAATTATTTGAAACTTATTAAGATAATTTTATACAAACTGGATTCTTATTGCTGAAAACATATTTCAAATTTTTAAACAGTGATAATTTTTACTTGATAGATTTGTGACATACAAGATGCTTTATATGAATGTAGGCTGAAGTTATCCATAATGGTAAGGTATGTATATCTCACCCAATGGTACAGTTGGCATGGCAGGGCTGGCATTTGCGTTGGGCATTAGGAAATTTATATATGACAAGGCCGTTTTCTCCCATGACTCCCTCCGGGCATGAAGAGACACAGTGTGGGCCATCCTGCAGCCTCACACACACCTCACACTGATCCGCTCCCTAAGCAGAGAAAAAAGAGAGAGAAAGAGGAAGAGAGAGAGTGAGAGAGAGAGAGAGAGAGAGAAAGAAAGAAAGAGAGAAAATATATTTTGGTGTAAGGTTGAAAGGTTGAAAGACAAACAAGAGAAAAGGAGTAATATATGTGCAAGAGAGAGAGACAAAAGAGAGGGAGACAAGGAGGGAGAAAGAAAGGAGAGACAGGAAGAGAGAAAGAGAGAAGGTAAAAGACAGACAGAGGTAAAACAAAAAGAGAAAGCTAGAAAGGAAGAGAAATAAAGAGGAAGACAGGGAGATATATAGAAACAGTGAGCGAGAAAGACAAAAAGAGTGAGAGGCGAAAAAAGAAAGACAGAGCGAGAAAGAGAGAGAGAGACAGAGACAAAGAGACAGGGAGAGACAAAGAAAGACAGGGAGAAAAAAGAAGAAAGGGAGAATGACAGAGGAAGAAAGACTGAGAGAGAGTGAGAAAGAGGAATAGAAAGAAAGAGAGGGAGGGAAAAAGAAAGAAATAGAGAGGTTAATTAAACTGAGGGGGGGAACAGTGGCAGAGAGAGAAAGAGAGAGAGATGAGAAACGGAAAGGGAAAGAGTAACCGAAAGCGGTTGCCGTACCGGTCCTCGGCACGTCAGTCTGCTCTCCTGCACTGCACACTCTGAGTGACACAGCATACACTCTCCATTCGGCCCTGCAAACTCCCGTCTCTCACTGAAAAACACACATCTCATCACTTCATCATCAATACTCTCACAAA
Source organism: Pygocentrus nattereri (assembly GCF_015220715.1). Classification (NCBI taxonomy): domain Eukaryota; kingdom Metazoa; phylum Chordata; class Actinopteri; order Characiformes; family Serrasalmidae; genus Pygocentrus; species Pygocentrus nattereri. The sequence continues at coordinate 14,397,228 of NC_051236.1, read as the reverse complement.
TATAGGTAGGTCAAAAATATATGAGAATATATGAGATACTAAGTCAAAATACTGACTTAATACCTCAAATGACTCAGTGCCTAAAACTAAGTATGAATATAATTACAGACAGGATTAAAACAGAAAGTCACTCAACGCAGTAAATTTATTATCATCTTTATGAAGGTTTTCCTTTGAACAGGGTATTGAAGGTAAATATTACAATGCGAAATTTAAATATCTAAATCTAATCTTCACTTTAACTTCAGTAACATGATCTTTACACTCTCATATGACTCACGGGAGTCAAGGCCAGAGGCTCCTGGGGTGTCAAGTTCCATTTCCCTGGTGGAGGTCACTGAGGTAGTTGGTAAGCTCCTCAGTGGTAAGGCACAGGGGGTGGATGAGATTCGTCCAGAGATGCTTAAGGCTCTGGATATTGTGGGGCTGTCGTGGCTAACACGCCTCTGCAATATTGCATGGACCTCGGGAACAGTAACCTTGGACTGGCAGACTGGGGTGGTGGTCCCTATTTTTAAAAAGGGGGACCGGAGGGTGTGTGCCAACTATCGGGGTATCACACTGCTCAGCCTCCCTGGGAAAGTCTATGGAAGGGTGCTGGAAAGCAGACTCCGACTGACAGTTGAACCTCAGATTGAGGAGGAACAATGTGGATTCCGTCCCGGCCGTGGAACAATGGACCAGCTTTTCACCCTCTCACAGATTGTTAAGGGGGCATGGGAGTTTGCCAACCCAGTCTACATGTGTTTTGTGGACTTGGAGAAGGCTTATGACTGTGTTCCTCGAGATATCTTGTAGGAGGTCCTCCAGGAGTATGGGGTGTTGGGGCTACTACTCTGGGCCATCCAATCTCTGTACTCCCGGAGTGAGAGCTGTGTCCGTATACTCGGCATTAAGTCAGACTCTTTCAGTGTTAGGTTTGGGCTCCGGCAGGGTTGTGCCCTGTCTCCACTCTTGTTCGGGATATTCATGGATAGAGTGTCCGGGTGTAGCCGGGGTCAGGAGGGCATTATGTGTGGAGGCCGGAGGGTGGTGTCTCTGCTATTTGCAGATGATGTTGTTCTTTTGGCGGAATCACATGAGTGCCTCCAGTGCCTACCGGACTGTAGTGGTGAAGAGGGAGTTGAGCCAAAAGGCGAAGCTCTCTGTTTACCGGTCGATCTACATCCCAACCCTCACCTATGGTCATGAGCTGTGGGTAATGACCGAAAGAACGAGATCGTGAATACCAATGAGCTTTCTTCGTCGGGTGGCAGGCTACACAATATGTGATAGAGTGAGGAGCTCAGTCATCCGGGAGCTCAGAGTAGACCCGATACTCCTCCGCATTGAGAGGAGCCAGCTGAGGTGGTTCGGTCGTCCGTGGGGGTCATCCTAGGACCCGCTGGAGGGATTATATCTGCAAGTTGGCCTGGGAGCGGCTTGGGGTCCCTGGGAATGAGCTGGAGGAAGTTGCAGGGGACAGAGTCAACTGAGATTCTTTGCTCTCCCAACTGCTACCGCAACCCTATCTGGACTAGCAGTCAACAATGATGATGATGATGATGATGATGATGATGACTCATCTGAAAGGTGCACTTTGTGTGAAGAAACAAAAAGCATTTGCCACCATAAACTGTTTTCCTATGAGCTTGGGGATATTCAGTCCCCACAAAGAGAGCAACACGAAGTACCTACAATCAAACACCTACAAAGACACATTTATACTAACCCTTCCAGAAAGTTACAGTGTGGTACACAGGTTCCTCCTCTGCTGAAGTTCTTGCAGGACAGACACTGATCTGGTCCTGGACCCCAACAGCCATCGGACGAACACAGCGGATCACACACATGGCCTTCATTGACTGCGTTACACACACACACACACACACACATTACTGTCAATCTAAATGTTGGAGAACCCTCACAGTGCATTAAACAAGAATTATTTCTTGTTCTCTATCTATCTATCTATCTATCTATCTATCTATCTATCTATCTATCTATCTATCTATCTATCTATCTATCTATCTATCCATCCATCCATCCATCCATCCATCCATCCATCCATCCATCTCACAGCCACCTCACAGTTAATGGATTAATCTTTGACTCTAATGCTGATCGCACAGAGCACCAAGTGCACTGATGAAGTAAGAACCTGTTTTTGTTTAAATTGAGGGTCTGAAAACATTAAGTTTAGAAATTCTAGCTTCTGCTGTCAAATAGTGCACTTCTTTTCGAGTATAATTTTTTTATAAATATATTTATAAATATATTTATATATTTTGATATTTTGTTGGGGTATTTAAATATGTACTATGTAGGGAGCAGGGAGCCTACATTTCTTGGCAGAATACTTGTTTATGTCGATTATTATTAATGATAGCTTAAATAATTAGTTAAAACATGTATTTTGATATATTTCATGTTGGCAGCATTGCATTGTCTGCGTTACTGAGATTTTATCACGGGGAAGGCAGTTTTAGGCACTTTGGCTTTGCAGTAACCCACAGCCTCTTACAGCTTATTGCTTTTATATAAATCTATATATATTATTGCTTTCAGAACAAGACATAATTACATTTTTTACATATTTTTTACATGCTATTTTATAACCTTTCTTTATTTTTTTTTATTTTATTTATTTTTTTTTATTTTTATTTATTTTTATTTACTGTGCCTTTAACAATTGTAAATGAGTTGGGCCTTGTGACATCAAAGAAACAAATAATTCAAAGCAGGTTGTTTTTGCAGCTTTGTTTCCATATACAGACTGGAAGGTGAACGATACAAGACTTTAAAATAACTACTTTATTTAAAACAAGAGGGAAATTTGTTTTTCCATAATATGAGGAATTTAATAACAGCATTAAGTCCCCGTCAGGTAAGGATTACATCAGTCTCTAGTCCGTTCTAGCCCACACTTTCACTAACTGGGTGCACATTTCAAGTTTGTATGTGCCTATTTCAGCATTTCACCTGCTGTTCCAAATCGAGAACTGGGATTGAGGTCTGATTTTGTCAGTCGAACTGTCCCAGTTTTACATCATGACTGTTGAACCAGTCACATACAGACACCCTATAGCTGTCATCCTGGAATGTGGGAGTGTCGGTGTTGTGCTCTGCTCAGACATGAAGCACACCGTTTGTGGAACAGTGGCTTAAAATGGAATCTTAATAGAATGAAGTAATCCTTACCTGACAGGATTGGCGCTGTTATAAAGGAGACGTGTAAGCAAGTATTTGTTTGTGCGTGTGACTTTGTTGCGTGTGACTAATTTATTTTTGCAGGGGAGTTTATGAGGTCAATTCATCAGTGTTTGTGTTAGTAGTTTGGGAGTTTCATTCATCCTTAACAGAGATTTTGGTTAGAATCAGAGTAAAACCAACACTGTAATAATTGACATTAATAGCCTTTCAACCCTAAGGGGCCTGTAAGTGCATCCATACCTTAGTTCCTCACCCTCTTATCTGCATAACCTGTACAGTAGTTTAGTAGTAGTTATGGAATAATTCATAGCAGTTACTGAATGATGCATCCCAAGACTAGGAACTGAATAATACGTTTTAGGTTCAGAGGGTTAATACATAATTAAGCTCTTTTTTCCTTACTTATGTGCATAGACACACAAAGACATACTTACTGCACTCATCCTGATGTCGATTCTCTTTGATGTCAATGCTTTTCTGTCGACGCTGGGCCCGTGCTCCAGTCCCGAACAGACGTGTCCAGTTGACAGTGTGGTGGTAGCAGAGCTTACTATTCCCAGTGATGTAGATGCCGCCATCACTTATCTTCTTCAAAGATCGCAGCCCTAGAGACTTCAGCGTAGTGATCCTCATCACCAGAAGAGCATAGCCCCTAACAGAGACATGGTTTGCAGCAGAATACGTTTAATCTGAATGTGTTTTTGAGCAAAATCCTTTCAACTTCAAAGTATAGATAAAGATCTTTTTATCTGTCCATGCACCGACACCAAGAAATAACAACAGCAGCAGCACATCACTGAGATCAGATACCTGTGCATGAACAAAAAACCTTGTGTTTTTATGAGAAATATTATGATTTTATGTGTGTACAACTGTTCAAAGCAGTTATTGCTAGTCTTGCTAGGCTAGTGTTTTTTGAGACCGAAACAGTCACTACTGAATAACTTGGTAAAGTTTTAGTGGTGTTATGATTGTACTGATCATGGCAAAATTGAATGTTCAGGAATTTGATTAAAAGTCCAAAATGTCTTTTCTGTGCTACATTTTTGTGCATTTTCCATTTATTAAACAGCTTTTTATCAAAATATTGCAAAACTGAAGTAAACTAAAAATAACTCTCCCCATCCAAACAGTCCATCTATTCCCTCTTTCTGTTAACTGTATTGCTAACGATATATTAAATAAGATTTTAATGAAAAGAATGAAAGAAATAATTAAAAGAAAGATGCTAACCTATTCAATGTGCATCATATAATTTGCTCCAATCTTTTCATCACATCAAAACAAATTGCCTCCATGTCTCAAGAATAATTGCTTAAGCATTACTGATTCAAGCTGTGGCCAATTCTAACATAACTGTGTCATGTAGTTGGGACAGCCAAGATTACGCACACTAAGATTATGTGGGGGAAAGTCATATCTTCCTTTGCATTCCTGTTAGCTTTAAATTGAAGTCATAGTTAAGCAATAATACAGCTGAATTCACAGGAATTCCTTTACCTACCAGGGCAGACAGTACGGTAGTGACATTTATCCAGACGTCATAAGCCTCCCCACACTTCCTCTTTGGTTACACTAAGGAGCTTTTGTAGGAAAGCGGTGGTAGCCAATATAACCTTTTACTTTACTAAAAAGTGGATCAACTGGTGATTGAACCAATTCGGGAGAATAGCCCATAAACAAGCTATCGTCACTGTTAAAAGAAAACTTCGCACTTGGGAGAATGGCAACTTAACTGGTGAAAGGAAAAAAGTTCTTTACTTTAATGTAAGTTAACATTATGTAAATAAAACCACGTAAAAAAAGTTGATTTGTGAGGTTTTCCTATATCAGCAAACACCAGCGTAGCAATTCAGTTGCCTTATGTAACAAACATAGAAGGTTAATCATTCACAAGATCACATAAGTTAATTGAAGCATAGGGTCCTACCTTTTAGAGGTTACTCCTCTGATGGGGGAAATGACAGAGAAAGGAAAGTGGGGTAGACAGTGACAAAGAGGAAGGAGATATTAATAGGTTAGACATTTAGGAAGAGAAACAGTTACAATAACAGCACAGTAAAATTGGTTGTTATGTGGAAAGTACATGTTACAAATTGTTACACATGTTGTTGTATACATACATGTTATATGGCATTTGTTATAAAATATGCTATGGTGAGAACACTGAATACATGGGAAGAAATGCAAAGAAACAAATGGATTGTTTTTTTTACAAGCACACAGACCAAAGGGCAGAGCAGCTCTTACTTGTAAAGACTTCGGCCCTGTATGGTCGTCAAATTGGAGAAGACAGACAGATCATCCATCTCTTCAGGCCAAGATTGAATACTCAGAAAATCTAGCAAATAGAAAACTGAGTGTCATGTGCTATAGAGAAGAAACAGTTAAGAAATTCAAGTATTTGTTTACTCAGTTTTCACAAACCTGTGATCTCCCTGACAGTGTTGAAGATTTGAAGCTTTTTGGGGTCCAGAGCTGAAATGTTGTTAAATCGATCTCTGTAGGTGAGAGAGAGAGGAATGTTACTGGAATGTTCTCACAAAACCCAACAAAATTTTACATATATCCAGCTAACAAAATCCATTTACTCATTGGCGTAAATCTGAAATTACACAATATATTTTTGGGGGTCATAGCATGGTTCAAAGTACATAGTACACAGCTGAACTGCAAAAGAGCTGTCCCGTATCAATTATCTGACAGGTCAGCTAAATTTTAAAACTCTAATTAACAGCAAAATAGATTTTATTTTTTTCTAGTTATATTCAGTAATGACAAATATAAAGAAACACTAACCTGCCCTGGAATCGTTTTCAACACTTCTTTACTGTACTATGATTGTTAGTTAACTTATGGCATCTATAAACAGTCCTTCTTCCTTCTTTTTGATAATCATATTAATCATTATTAAGGTATTTAGCTAAAGAAATGTATAATGTAGACCAGACTAAGAATTTTAGCAATGCGATGGAAAGAAAAATTATAGCAAAATACTGACATATAAAGCATGAGATATCAATGTAAGTGCAGACACACTTTGTGTAACCATAAGCTATAGCCTCCTGACACTGGTCCCTCATCAACACATCAGACCAAAAATTGACCCCTGCATCTACTTATGAATCTAATTTACCAAAAATAAATCTGTACATACAATATAAATAGATCTGTTTTATACCAGTTAACTGAGGTCCTACTTCTACTCACCCTTTAATGCCTGTGATGAGGAAGTGAAGGCTGCCTTGAATTTTAGTGCAGTTTATAAAACTGTCTATATTTTTTGAGTCCACTGTCTGTCTGTTGGCTGCCCCAGTACCTTCACACACTACATAGATAGGTCGATAAATAGAGAGAGAAAGAGAGAGAAAGACAGAGAGAACAGGACACTGTATGTGAGAACATAAACTGCTATGAGACTGTGTTAATCTCTTGAAACCAAGCATCTCACCAGCGATTTATTCTGAGAATTTCACTACTTAAAAGATGCAAAAGGCTTCCCTTAGTGTTTGGAAGATTTGCGCAGGATGGAATGTGATTTATTTCAGATGATTCAGTGCACAAGCATATGCACTTATTATTGTTCTGCTTAATTCAATTAACAATAAAACTTGACTAGGGTGTTATTTACATTTCTTATCGTGTGTTTTCTTGTCCAAAAAGGTAGTTTGTGAGACAGATGAAATATAAAATCCACTTAACCCTCCTGTAATGTTCAAGTCAAGAAAACAAATCAGTTGCTATCTTTGCCTTCATTCTCACTGCTGGGTCTAACAGACCCAAACATTATGTGTGTAATATGCAACATAGCAGGAGGCTTTAAAGCATGTTTGTGTATTTTTGTGTAAAGAGTACTAGGATTCACTCGTATGCAAAAGCTTGTGAAAATAATCCTCTACAGAGAACAAACTTCTGTACATTTTAATGCATAATTATTGTTTTTGCGAATTTAACATATTGGAAAAAAACAGAAATGAGGCCATGGTTTTATTTCACATTTTATATTGTATGTCATATTTTATGTTTTATGTTATACTTACAAAACAAATATAAATTGTTCACAAAACCTTGCAGAAAAACACATATTTATGTTGATTTATGTTTATTTTACATATTTCTTTTATATGACAAAATACTTTTGTATGTTTGCTGTACGTGGGAGTGGAAGTGCATGTACATACATGCGTGTGTGTGTGTGTGTGCTACCTTTAGGACACAGGCCCCCACATGGTTCACACCTCTTCACCCCTTTCTTATCTGCCTCTGTTTTATCTGAAGGGCAGCTGCTAACACATGAGCTTCCATCTACCACAAAGTTAGCTAAGAGAGAAACACAGAACAAGTCATGAAATCCTGTCATATTGTCATATTGAAAAAAGCCTAACACAAATAAATAATTAAATAAATAAATTTCAATACCGTTTAAAACAATGCTAAGCTACAGTAAATGTAGAAGAATAAAAGGTGACTCACGAGGGCACTGGGCCACGCAGACTGAGCCATACTGATATTTCGCATTGGGGTTTGGCTCCAGTTTAAACGTGACTTTATTATAGATCAGGCCCTGGGGACACTGAGGCACGCACGAACCAGAATCATTGAAGTTTCTACAGGCCTGAAAACAAACACACAAAGAAACCATGTTTCACACGTTTGCCTGTTATTTAAATCTTTACTTCATACTCTGAATCAGGTGAGTGAAGAGCGGAAAGCACTGCAGCAGCCTCATAGGTCCACAGTGTGCTACTGTAGTACCATAGATATAAACATGCATGATTGTTACTCACAAAGCAGTTGGTATCCAAGGGTCCAGTGCAGCCTCCTGCACACTCAATATGGCAACATTCGCTGGGGTTTCTCCCAAAACAGCGGCCATTACACTGAGGTGCACACACCGTCTTAGTCACTGAGAGAGATAAGCAGACTTGTGAATGTGTGTGTGACTGTGTAGGTGCTTGTGCAATGTGTGTTAAAGAAGCATGGTTCCCCAAACAGGTTCTCGGGGCCCCACAGCACACATTGTTGCTTTATCTCTATGTGTTGCAAAGTTAGGTTGGATCTAAAATGTGGACCATCTAGGGGGCCCTAAGGAGTTGTTTGAGAACCACTGTTAAAGAGGGAGAAAGAGAGATAAAGAAACAGAGAAACACAGCTAACAGAATTGAGTGTGTGTGTGTGTGTGTGTGTGTGTGTGTGTGTGTGTGTGTGTGCGTGCGTGCAAGTGAGAAAACTCACAGGTCTGACAGCTTTCTCTGCCAGGTCCCCAACAAGGACCATCACAAGATTCATGACATGGCTCTGTACAGGAAACACAACATCAACATGTTACTTGAAGCTGGATTTGTTTTACCAGGTTAGGTTCTATCATGTAATTTGTGGGATCTGTCTGGCTAATTTACTCTAGATAAAGTGTATAATTCAGAGGTTCTTGTGACCAAATGAGTGAAATGTAACAACAGAACAGAGTTCTCCAGGTAGATTCCCCATGTAAAAATGTATAGACATGCAAGATGGCTGAATGGTTTCTGTGAGAATACACACAAAGCACAGAGGGCATTCAGAGTTATTGCCTACTTATAGGTTGTGATTACTGAATTAAACAGCACATACATCCCATTTAAATCTTGTAAATGAATACATTGAATGTAATCATGCAAAACATAATGTTGACCCTAAAACAAAAAGGATTTGGTGTTGAGACATAAATTATTAAGTAGTGGGCTACATGAAATGATAACAGAGTAACAGAGATTTGAAATGACTGTTTCAGAAGTTAGGAATAACTATGTTTTTGGTTATGGTTTTATTCCTAGCAAAATATTGTTCGTTTCCAGTTTTCGTTTTCAGGTTCGGCGAATTACAGGTCATTCACTTCATATTCTAAAAAACTATCGACACTCCAGAAAAATATTTTGGATCTCGATGGCAATCCAATAACAGGTCAGAACTAATCCAGCAGAAACAGTTTATGTTCATATAATGTTGTCACTCACTGTCAGGCCCATTGTCTTTGATGATGACCTCAGCTCCGCTGTCCTTTACAATGTCTAGCCAGTTTATCTGTGGCACGTAGCTCAGGAATTTATTCTGAATGATCTGCACACCTCCTTCCAGAATTTCTGGAAAAAATGTGAGAAAATTAATTAAGGAGTATGTACATATGTAGAGATACAAACACTCATACACACAAACAAACAAACAAATATATATCTCCAGATACTCATTCAAATGAGCGAATGAGTATCTTTGGATTGACTTTTTTGTGAGAGCAAGCAAAATGTAAAGTCTTACATTGCTGGTAGCTTTACATATGACATTACTGTCCCTAACTAAAGTTTTGTGCATTTTGTACATTACAAGGTCCTTTGCTTACAAACATCTGGACATCTGGATTAATTCTCAAGTGTTTAAGCTACCTGATGGACCAAAATTACTATAATCTACAGAACCTAACCTGTGTCAGCTTACATTCTTATGTATGAAGAGACACCTTTGGCAGTGGGGAGATGTTGTTTGATAATGCACCCACCATGTACATAGAAATAGATAGACATCTTTACAATGCATGCACACACCAATTATATGACGACATAGTATGTGACTCATGAAACAAATCAGTTTATTTGGAGTCAATTACTAGAACTAGAGCACACAGACACGCAAGACAAGCACACATTAGGACACATTACTCCCTTAATCACACCCATGCACCCGTATGCACAAACCCCACAATGACTGATAGAAACTTTTGTTTATATTTCCTAGTAGCTGTAAAGTATTGACTGGAGCAGGCTCAGGCACGTCTCTGTAACTGTCTGTCTGGCAGTTAACTGTCACACTGAAGACAAATACCAACTGTAACACATACAATGGACCATACACTACAGTTCTGGTCAGATCATTATATGCAGCTGTGTGCAGATAAATTAGAATTTCCACAAAATGTAGATTTGCAGCACACTCACACATGCACTCACAATTAAAGTTTTTTGTCCACTGACTTTTCACTCCCAGTTAGTGCCACACTTTGAGTGTCCTATCATTATGGATACAGTAGGGGAGGCAGGCTTTGTGTGTTGTATGCATTGATTGAAAAGGAGTTGTGAAATGCGTGTCTTATGTGAGGCACAAAAAGTTAAAGAAAACAGGCAGAAACCGATGTGAATGTGTAAGTGTACCTGTCAGATGTGTAAGGCCAAGCTCTTGCAGACCATAGTCTCCATCCTTCTGGTAGTTGACAAGAACAGCAAGAGCAAAGCGTTCTTCATACAGAGATGTTCCTCTGATCACGCGTATGTTCTCCAGTGGTAGCTGCCTGAACTGGTTTATAGCTATCAGGACATAGCCTGTAACCTCACGAATAGACTAGAGAGAAACACAGTGAGATACAGAGAGACACAAAGAGAGATAAAGGAAGGTAAGAGTTCAGTGGTTATTATTAGGAACAATATCAAATGACCAAAATTGACTATTAGTGACACAGTTCAAACCTCAGTTATTAGTGGATTTTGCTTAGTCCTCTTTTTACTGCTGCTTAGCATATATAGCCCATAACATCTTTTAGGCTTACAGGAGTAAAGCTATAAGGATCCTGAGCCAGGACTGGGTAAAACGTTGCTCAACTGAGACAATTAAGTCATCGCAACAGACATGATAAGCAACCAGTTCAGTAATGACTCATACACACTCACACATATAGAAACATCACAAGAGATGTTTTGACTGCTTAAAATCACAATCAAGAATTACAAGAAATGGTAATGTCAGTATTGTAAAAATAGTGCCTTATTACTCTTTATAACATTTCTAAATAGGGCCTTGGCAGTAACAGAATCCTCTTATTCAGATAACATGGTTAAAGCGGGGCTCTTTTCTTTATATTATTTTATTTATATATTTCATTTGCACAAAGCATTTATACAAATAGTAATAATTATGATAGCACAGCAACATCATCAATAAAAATAATAACAGAAAACCTTTGTCTTGTAATCTGCTAGTTGATTTTGTTAAGAACATTATAATAACATGGTTAATTTGAAACTGTGGTTGCATTATACTGTTGTGTTTAATTTGGCCTCAATACTATAACTAATTTAGAAAGAATGAAGGTATTGTGAATGTCACACACATTTCAATCTCTGAGATAATGTTGTCTGTAGCCATTTAGCCTGACATCATTGTGAATCAGGCTGTTTCACCTGGTGCCTGGTTCTACAGGTTTTGGTAAACTAGGCAAAACTTTATAGTGTTTAGCTAGGCACCATAAATGTTGTATTAATGTGGAATATCAGATCACCCACCATGTTTTTTTTTTTTTTTAATACTGGTAGTAAATGAGTTTTTACTGTCACTGGGGGCTGACCAGCCACCGTTACTGTCATTGCTTGGTTAACTGTCACCTAAACCTAAGAAACATCTAGGCTGTAAGGTATAAATATATTTCATTAACAGCGATTTTATTTTTTTTGTCACTGTTGTAACTTCATAGGAAAAGGGGAAACGTGCCTTAATGCGCATCAGTGTAAGGTGTTATTATTCTAGGTAATTTTGGACTGTTCCTATCGGTCCATTCATCATGAAATCATTTTAGACGGTGTAAAAAATAAAAAAACAAACACAATGTCACTACAAAGTTTTGACAGTAGCTGTTGCAATGTTTTTTGTTAGGTTTTGATTATCATATGAAATTTGACCAGGTAGGAAAGACTACTTTTCTCTAATATTAAACCTGTCTTTCTCTATGTGTGATGGGAATATTCCCAGTGTGTCTGTGAGTGTGAAAGGGGCTTTTGTCTCTCGCTCTCTGTCTTTTTTTTTTTTTACACCTATACATTTCTCCCACCTGCAGGAAGGAAAAGTCACGGTAGTGCTCCATGTGGGTGATCTCCAGGTTGCCCATGACAATCTGACAGTCCATGTACATCTCTTTCATCCGCTGATACTGCACCTCCGAACTGCCTGTCACACTCAGCATGTTTTGGGTGCCTAAACACATTGCTGTAGACATAAAAGGGGGGAAAGAGAGAGAGAGGATTGTGAAAACTGAACATTGCCATATAGAAAGAGAGAAAGAGAGAGGCAGGCAGAGCGAGAGATAGAGAGAGAGAGAGACAGAGAGAGAGAGGGAGAGAGAGAGAAAGATAGACAAGCTATTCCACTTTGTTATTCAAATTTGCATTTTCATAGGGAGATGAAAACAGGCCTCAGACAGAAGCTCCTCAGAACAGAAAACAACAACCTGCTCCTGCCAAGGCAATATTTCTTAAAACCAGTTTTGGAGCTTATGTGTGCTTGAGAGCTTTATTACCTTCAGACTTCATACAAACAACAGCCTTCCAGGAAGAAACAGCATTTATGAACATATGACTAAAAACCTGGCTAAACGGTAGAGCACCCTGAACATATTACTGCTCTAACTTTGGCTGAATGTCAAGGCACAGCATCTCACACACACATACTATCTGCAGTATGAACAAAACTTACTGTTCCAGCTGTTGGTAATTTACTTAAGCTCATGCCTTCAACTGTTAAGGGATACTGTCTTTGTCTTTTTCATATATTTGCCGAGTTTTGACCCTTTTTTACATTGACATAAAAACAGAAAAATGGCAGATATAGAGACACAAACCATATACAATGTACATCAAATGTAAATGTAATACATAACCACATAACTATCTCTGTAAATATGCAAATTAATTTAAATGGGATAACAAAATGACAATAATGACTCCAGACTTCAAAAGCATTAATGATTAAACAATCTTCTGTGAGTGCAATGCAGAGACATCACCATACAGGAGAGGCTGATTAAAGTGACCAGAACTCACACAGTCTTATCTCTTGGGGTCTCTTGCTTATAGAAGGCTAGAGAGCTCTGTGTGCTCTGTGTGTGTGTGGGGGGGGGTTTGGGTAAGCAAACCAATAGAAAAATGTCTGTGGGTATGTGTGCTGGAGGAAAAAACTGTCATACAATGCTTCCTTTCTGGAAGAGCGCGAAAACAAGTGTAAAAGCCCGCCCAAATGACCTCCACAGTTCTCTCTTTCTCTCTCTCTCTCTCTCTCGCTCTCTCTCTCACTCTCTCAAAGAATTCAGAATCCATTTACTATGAACAGCTAAAAACTGGAATTTAAACAAATTAGAATTTAATTAATATTTGATTAATACACAGTTTGTCCAAACATTATTGAATTAGCACAGAGGAAAATAACATGTATAAACACAGAAAGAGTTAGTGATGAAAAGAGAGATAGATGAAGAAAGAGGGGAAGAAGAAAACAAAGAGATAGAGAAGAAAAACAAGGGAGACAAACAAGTTTGAATAAAACAGGAATGGTGATGGTGGTAAACAGAAACTTGGCTTCAGTCTCTAAAAGATTAGCACATACCTGAGAGGTGCGCGCGCACACACACACACACACACACACACACACACACACACACACACACACACACACATACTGAGACACTTGGCTTGATGACTTTGTTTTGCACTTAAGAGACACAGTTCACAGGTCAATCAGTTCCTAAGGCAAGAACAGGTGTGGTCAAATAACTCTAGATTTATCAAGTGTGTGTGTGTGTGTGTGTGCACTTCTCAGGTATTTTTTCCTTTGTGTGTGCGCTTGTGCATGTGAGTATGTGTGTTACAAGTTCATGTACACACGGTTTTCCTAGCTGGCACCAAAGCATTGCGTTAACATGTCAGATAACAACAAATCAGAAAACAAATGCAATAGGATGGGAGGATACAAAGACGAACAAAGACTTGTGATATTATTTCTGCTGAAACGTCTGTTTGGATGCATAAAGTAACAATATGAATAGTAATAAGAATAATCTTAAAGTATATGAGTAACATTACAGCATAGAGTAATTTTATAGTATATTTTAACCTGTATCACAGTAATTTTACAATGTATGAGTACTATTATAATTTTAATGAGTAAGAGTAATTTTATATTCAAGTCTAAACTAACAGCATCAGAGTCATTTTACAATGTAAGAGTAATGTTATAGTTTAAGAGTAATTTTACACTATAGACTAATCTTACAGTAAGTTTAATGCTACAGTATCAAAGTAATCTTACAGTATTAGAGTAATGTTACAGTTTAAGATTTATCACATATTAAAAGAGGACTCTTTCAACATAGTAACTCTACACTGTATGTGCAATATTATAGTACACTCCTAAATGTAAAGGTACCAGAAAGGATGCTTTGCTCTATGCCATACAATAACCATTTTTGGCTTCCAAAAGTACTTTTTGATGGCTGGTTCTTTAGACAACTGTTCTTGGAAATTAAATAAATAAGTGTGAAGTGAAACTTTTTAAAGTTTAAAGAGTCTCTTTTTCAAACATTTTAAATGTTTGCTCTGTCCCTTTTTTTAATAAAAAGAAAGTATAAGACTAATCTTACTGTTTAATACTAATGTTACAGTGTAGGTAATGTACCAGTGTGAGAGTAGTCTTACAGTGTTAGAGAACTTGTGCAAACGTTCTCACATTCTGTTGAGCTGTACTGTAACCTGTTTTTCTCTGAATGTCTGGGTCAGGTATTATTATGCTATAATTCAAATCTTATCTGGATAAACAACATCATAAAGACTCCTGCACTCGTTCACTTTCTCACGCATGCTCTCTCGCTCTGTCTCTCTCCCTCTCTGTCTGTCTCTCTCACATGCAAACATAGTAGTTGTTCTCTGTACCAGATTATTTAAAAGGCTTTACAACATAGGATATGGAACTACACTCTTAAATAGACATGTTAGGATTCTTTAGTAAAGACAACACTTCCATATTGAACTCTATAGACTCAAGAACCATCTGCATACTTATAGGGTTCTCTGCATCATGAAATTGTTCTTCAGATTGATGGAGAATGTGTTGTATATGGTTTATGTAGAACCTTTTTGAAAAGGGCTCTATATTGCACTGAAAAGGTTTATGTTACTCCTAGAAGCTATGTTAGAAGCCTTTTCGATGCTGTATACATTCTTTGAGCGTTCATGGTTCAAGCCAGAACTATTGTCTTTCTTAAAGGACCCTTGAAAAACAATCAGCCTCATTGTCCAATCACTCTTAAGAAGAAGTTTCTTCTTAAAAGCTATTCATGAAAATTCTAGCATTTTCTTGTTTGTTTTGTTATTTGGGATTGTTCTTAGGTAGATCAGAAAATACACTCACTCAGAAGCATAAAGGTGTGATCAGTGATCAGTGTGATCAGACTTTTTCTTACGACCTTTCTCAAAAACACATTTAAGAAAAAACTTAGGAAGACATTTGTGAACGAGGCCAATCTCCTTTTTATAGTGTAGCACAAGGGAAAAGATGATGTAATCTGAAAGGAGAAAACAATAAACAGCAAATCCAAGCAACAGTACAACAACCAAGAGGGTTTGAAAGTGAATTATTTAACATTGTCTAGGCAGCGAGCAAAATGTAGTTTTTCTTTTTTAAATGAATGTTTAGTTTGGCGGTGAATGCATATGCAAAGGCATACATTTGATTTTTGCCCATCTTAGCAAAAAACACTAGACCAAACTTAAATTAGTAACCCTGAAGTTAAACATACAGCCCCAGATACCACTGTTTGAAATACATTGAATTCTAAGTATTTGCTGCAATCCACAACATGCGTAGTGGAGTGGCATCCACAGTGAGTGGGTGCATCTTACACACACTGTGATGAATTAAATCCCTGCTCACAATGACTGCTTGTTTATATCAGCTACGGCACACACGTTCAGTGTTCCACTTCAGCAAAATAA
The DNA here is from genome assembly GCF_015220715.1 of Pygocentrus nattereri. NCBI lineage: Eukaryota > Metazoa > Chordata > Actinopteri > Characiformes > Serrasalmidae > Pygocentrus > Pygocentrus nattereri. Next base: position 14,381,260 of record NC_051236.1, on the reverse strand, counting down.
AGTACAATAATAATATCTCACTCTAAATACATCACTGCAGCCTTTTACAGGTCTTTAGGCTCTTGAAAAAGCTCTATTCTAGCTGGATTAGTCTTACCAGCTCTGATTCTGCAATGTGATGTATGGGATTTTACTGGCTGATTTGTATGATGCAGAGTATTTGTGTAATTTCGCCAAACTGCCACATACATACCAGATGAAAACATCACTGCACAAGTGTACATGCGAGTGTTGCACAACAGGTGTCGTACTTGATAACAACAACACAATGTGTAGCTTTTGCTGTTATATTATTTGTTTTTTGTTTTTGCTGCTATTACTGAAGGAACTCCAGGTTACCATTCCTTCAAGAACTGTTATAGAAAAAACTCTAAAGGTTCTATTTAGCACTAAAAGGGTTCTGTTATTGTTTTGATGTCAATGTTGTATCAACAGAAGAACACTTTTTGGTGCTATATAGAAACTTCAAAAAAAAAATTCTATATATAGAACCGTATACAAAACATTCTCCAACAAACTGAAAAACCATGTCACAATGTAAAGAACCTTTAAATATGCAAATCGTTCTTTGAGTGTTCATGGTTCTAAACAGAACCTTTGTCTTTACTAAAGAACCCTTAAAGAACCACCTCCCCCCATTACACACACACACATTTTCTAAGCCGCTTATCCCTCTGGGTCGCAGGGGGAACTGGAGCCTATCCCAGCGGTCATCTGGCGTATTGCCATCTCAGATCAGATTTAGTTCCAATTTATACATTTTATAAATGTTTCTGTATCTGCATCGGCACTGGCATCAGCAGATATGCAGACAAAATATACAGACATTGACCTACGGTTTCCATATCATTGCATCCCTAAGAAAAAACATCAATGAACTTCAGCATTAAAGTGTAACCCAAATGCTCAAAAGCTTGCACTCCTCAGGTTACAGATAAATGTTGCATGCATGTTGTCATAACTACTGCATGAATGGCATTATCCAGCACTTTATTTCTGTCTTGCTACAGTATACTGCATATCATCTTCCTGGCCATGGGCTGACGCTATCAAACAGAATACTACAGAATTCCCGTTACTGAGATGCACTGCACACTACCATCCCACAGTAATTCAGACTGACACCTACAAACTTCAGTCCAGAATGTTCCACTGAGGGTCAACACTGCTGCCACAGTGAAAACAACAAAACAAAGGACAGTCTTTGGTAATTTCCAACAAACCACTTAAAATTGTAGTACATTCAGAGTACATTCTGTATATCTAAGCAGACCACATTCCAGTTTTAACAAAGTGACTATATTATGTAATGTGTGGACTATACATGGGGCACCATGTTGAGTCCCATTCAAGCAGTGAATATATATATGCCACCTTGCGTTGGGCAACGTGACAAATGTACTGTTTCTGTGACAAATTTTGTCGCATCAGCTTGTTGTCTGAACATACTGTGGACATTCTCAGTACTTAGGACACTAAGGTGCTGCATGCTTCAATAGAAAGAGAGTATAATTAGTCCTGTTTGAGTGGACCTGGTGCGCAGCAAGTGAAATATCATTGTACTCATAGTTTTTTTTACAGTATTTTAAATGTGCCACTACAAATCTATCTTATTTGATCCAGCCAACATTGTGATGTTTTGTGAAAATATCTCATGACATTTTTGTACAACTGTCAAAGTTAGTGTGTAAATAATGAATAGATGAGCTGTACAAACAAAAACAAGATGCTATGATATATAAAGATGATGTATTAAGTCACTGGTTCATTGTGTTTACTCTACGGAAATCCCATGATCCACGTCCCTGTTCTTGTGAAGCCTGTGCTCATATGATGAAAATAATGCTATACCACCTCATTACCTCCCTAGTCCTCAATCATATCTATCAGTCCCAAAGGTGGGGTTCTAGCCTTCTAGTTGCAAGCAGAAGCTGCCTAGAACTCAACCCCAAGTTCTCTGAGTTCTTTCCCCTTCTTCAGTCATAGTCTCTCCTCATAGTACTACCAAACTCTGAAGGAATACTATAAACTCGCAAAATGCAACTGATCATTATTAACTAAATAACAAAATAATGCAATTAACTGATGCTGCAATTAAGCATTTTAATTTCTTGCTACATCACCCAGCCCTAGTGTCATTTACACATATGAAAATGATGGTTAAAATGATGGTCTTTAAGGGTTCTAGTGAAAAAAAAACATGAATGATTAAATGGTTCTTTGCATGGTGAACTGGCTCATTAGATTGATAGACAATTTGCTGTAAATGGTTCTTTTTAAAAAGGGTTCTATGTAGTAACAAAAAGGACTCTTGTATTGTAACAAGCTTGACACTGTAACAATAACAGAACCCTTAAAAAAAAAAAGGTTCTATATAGAACCATCTACAGCACATTCTCCATCAGCCCGGGCTGTAGAACCCTTTCACTCTTAACTCTTTCCATGCAAAGAACCCATTAATAATGCAAAGGGTACTTTGAGTGTTCATGGATCTATATCAAATTATTTTCTTTACTGCAGAGCTGATCAAGAACCATCATTTTTAAGTGTGTACAAAAAATACAAAACCATTTCTAAAAAGAGTAAGACTCATTAGAGCTTGGGCCTACACTTTTCAAGTCACACACTATTTAAAAAAGTCTTTATAAGACAGCAAACAATTTGCATGCACGGTATTGCAAAATTCTGCAGGACTTTATTTGATATTTGCTCAGCTTAGCAAAATCATTAAGCCAGACACATTAAACAAACAACCCTGAACTTTAGTTGTAATTTGTTACAGCCACATATATTATTATACCAGACAGAGCTGCAGAACTACGAGATGATCCAGTTCTGTATATTTTGGGGTTGTGCACCAGACAAAAAAGATGCCAGGAGTGTCTTGTGATTTGTGACTCGTACCAGTGGTGCCACCTGTGGTCAGTGACATCACTTGGACCACACACCTGTTGTTGTTGTACCTGAGGTGCTCCACCTTGCTTAATCAACACTATCACACAGGTCCAAAGATCACCCAGCATTTCCAACACTTCTCCGGTACAAATCTCAACACTTCATTCTTATCACTCAATCTCTGCTTTTTTCTCTTCTTCCTCCACCTCCTTCCCTCTATCAGTCATCAAAATTATTTAAAGAGCAGTTCAGGAGTGGCTGAACGAATACTTTTTGCAAGTGAGTAAAAATTTCATTGCGCTGTGTGCAACAGCAAAATGCATTTGGACACATACCCACATATAGTTGCCCCAGAAAGTACTTATTAAGTTCTTTCTGTTAGAAAACAAAATGTCAAACCAAGTGGCCTTTGTTTTAGTTTGTATATTTTGAGCAATTTCTTTGCAGACTTCTGCAGGTCTGCATCTAAAATGACTTAATGCATACTTTTACAACTTTGATGTACAGTATTCTTAGTGCAGTCTGGTTGGAATTCTTCCCTTGGCTTTCCTTCACAATGTCTACTCTCAGTTTAATGTTGTTCTTTAAAGTTAACAAGTTGTCACTTGTTAGTGTCCTAATACTTTTTGGGCCCTCTGTACCCAACACATATTGCATTTCATGCATACACACATAGAGTGCTGTGCAAAAGTCAGAGACCAGAGATCCTTTTCTGAAAACTGATATATCACTGATATATTTATCTTTGACTGTCCCTTATTCAAATTAATTATCTTGCATCTAGGTAGATACATAAGATCTGCTGGAAAAGGAATATATTGTATTTAAAGGGTACTCTCTGACTTTTGTACAGTAGTATACAAACTACTCTGAGTGGAGCTCAGTACTAGTACAGTTCAGGCAGTCAGAAAACAGGTTTGACACAGTCAACTGGTTCAGGCGGTTAGCAGAGTGGGCGAGCACTGATTTAGTCACACAGATACATCTTAACCACGACTACCGTCAAACAAACACACACGCGCGCGCACACACACACACACACACACACATATATAACAGTGAAATAAATCAGTGTAAATGTGTACTATGAAGAGACTGTGCTACCTATGTTGACCTACCTGGTTTGCCTTCCTGGGTCTGTGTGCGCGCAGATTGAGGGAACCACAGGAGCGCGAGACACAGCGCGAGCACCTGCAGTCGTGAAGCGCTCATCCTCGTCCTCCAAAACTCAATAAAGCATCACGCAGAGAGACTCTTCACAGCAGTACCTCAGCACTAACACACCTCCACAGAGTGTTAGCATAGCACAGAGCGAGTTAGTGAAGGAGCTCGTTTAATCCGAGTTTCTTTACAGCTCTTTGGTCTGAGTCATTGCGACGGGTCCATGCAGTGATTCAACAGCCGTTCCTCCCGCTTCTTCCTCGGTCTTACTCGGTTAAAAAGCAAGTTTAAAAGTCGGTTTCAAAGGATAAGACCGCAACAGGAGAGCTGATGAGACGAGAACACGCCCGGTGCCCACGAAGATTTGGTCTTAATTTGAGCGACCTGTTTACCACGCAGCCCGAACATGCCGCCGTCGCTGATTGGCTGGCGCGCTGATCAGTGCACCAATCAAATGCGTCAGCGTTGTTACATTTAATATCTAATAGCGAAACCATAGAAAAGACAATAAAATAGAATCAATGAATAAAGATGGGGGCCGTGGGGAGATTTAGATTTATATGTGAAATAGAATTACTCTGTCTGTCTTTCTGTCTGTCTCTCTCTCTCTCTCTCTTTCTCTCTCTCTCTCTCTCTCTCTCTCTCTCTCTCTCTCTCTCTCTCTCTCTCCATTTGTTTTCTCAATTCATAGTACATTTGATAGCATTAATGTCTCAAGTACAATGTTACCAAATCAAGGTAAGGGTGGTAATAATAATGGTAATAACAATGATGATAGTGATAATATAATAACAATATTATGAACTTTCTTTCTCCTTCCTCTCTGTCTTTCTATCTCTGACTTTCTCTCTCTCTCTCTCTCTCTCTCTCTCTCTCTCTCTCTCGCTCACATTGAGGGGGAATGCTGCTGTAAGTGAAGGACGTCATTGTGTCGAGTCTGGTTAATCACTGTTTCTCTGATAGATCTGGACTCCTGCTCCTACAATGCTCACATTGTCTGATGGGTCAAATTACTTTTGAGACCACAACGTGTTTTACAGTGTGGAGCTTCTTACCATTTTACAGTTTTCTACAGTTAGTGTCAAACTATCGCAAATAGAGAGGATGGGCTGTTCTGTGGTTCAGTAGTGTCTGTTGAGTCAACGTTTACTCATTCGGCTGTTAGTTTTGATATTGTGGGTGAAAAATAAAGAATGAAAACAGAAGTGACCTTGTTTAACAGTCTAGACAGTCACTCGGAGACGAAACCAGACGAAGGGAAACTTTTACTTAATTAGTGTTTTTATAATGGATTACTTCATTGTTTTATGCACACATACAGACAAAGAGACAAACAGACACACACACACACACGCACACACACACACACACACACACTCACACACACACACACACACACACACACATGCACACATCCTACAAACAGTAGGATTATTTTGCACAGCTGAGACATTTTGGGAATAACGTCACAACTCATGTTACTGACGTGCTCTGAATATTTAATGCTGCAGTGAATGAATCTTTCTGAGACCAACATCAAGGAGAATTTCATCCCACACTTTTAACAGTCGCCCTTTTTGAAAAAATATGTAGTACTCATGTATTTGGATAAATGCGTATGAAATATGTGTTCTGAAGCATAAAAACTCAACTGATGGATGTGGCAGTTCAGTAATACAACACTGATTTGGATGTAAAATATTAAAAATAACAATTATTCAAGGTTTTGTTACTACAAACAAGAAAAAAACAATCAAATGAATAAAAATGAAAATGATTGAATGAAATGAAATTATTTATTTCACTTGTAAATCATTACAGAACAATGCAATAAATTGTCAATGGTTTACGTGAGCGTAAAGTTTAAAATGTAATTTTACAAGTGGTCAGTATGAACCTCCTCCAGCTGTATGGACAACTTCAACGCCTTAGTCAAATTCATCCCATACTCGATTGAGCATGTCGGGTGTCACTGCACTCATGGCTCTTTCAGTGCGATTTCAGAAATCCAGTGTTGTGGAACCAATGTCAAATGCTCTGAGCTGTTGGAGGTTCACTGCTGACAAAAATCACGTTGCACAGTTATGACAGATTCACTTTCAGTGAAGTGGAGAATGCAAAGCGCTTTCTGCTCAGGAGTCTCTATCTCCTTGCGGGTACAGTCAGAAACTTTATGACCCCCTCTTTCAATTGGTATAGGATTGGTTCCTAAGTGCCTCACAGTTGCAAAATATTGTGATTTGAATTTGGATGAATGTTTTTGAATCACCCTAGTATGTCAAGGTTTTAAAATGTGCTATTCACTTCACAGTCCATAGAGTCCATACATATATAACCAACATCTTTTGCATCCATTCAGTCTACGGCAGTTTAGCCCCATCATTCACACTGAAGTAATAAGGAGTGTTCCTGAATGAAGTGCAGTATAATTTAGCCAATCAGAATGTAGATCATTTAAATATATTAATCTTAGAGGTACAGCACCACAAACATCCTGTTTATTTCTAAAGGATAAAGAGAGGTTGTAAAAGGCTCATGTGAAAATGAATCAGGGCTGTTTTCGACACACAAATCTAGACAAACATCACAAGTGGAAAAATGAAATGAAATGACAACAAAAATGTACAATATGGGCAATTTAAAAGTGTGCCACTCTCATCGTTGGGCAGGAGAAAACAGTACACCACACACATTAAATGCTGTAAACAGCATATATAAACGGCTAAGAATAGAGACAGTGAGTTGATCTATATCTTAAATGATGCAGTGTTTTTTATTATTTTAATTTTTTTACAGTCAATCATAAGCTGTAATCTGTATGATTGTGGTACTACTGCTGTACTCAGTGATTGACATACAGTAATATGGTTCATGTTGCTGCATTTCCAGTGGAATTCGTCATGGAGCAGCTGTGCAATACTGAATACTGTGTGGATATTTCTGTAAGTACATACACGACCAGTCAAAGGTTTTAGAACATGCCCCGTTTTCCAGGTTTATGGATATTTAAGCAGTTTAATGTTTCAATTAAATTGAACAAAATGTTTTTTTTCTACAAATTGCTGTGGTAGCCCATTTGCTTCAGGATGCTAGTCACTCTGTGAAAGTCACTGACTCTGAAATCAGCAAAAAGCCCCAGACCATCACACTTCTCCATGTTTGACAGGTGCAGACACACCTGGCATGATGAACCGCAGATTTCAGATTTTGATTTGTCAGACCATAAGACCTTCTTCTAGTCTTCATTAGTCCACTAGCAGTGCTGCATGGCCCAGGAACTCCTCTTTCCTTATTATATTGGCTTAACAATGGCTTTCTACTGCCACTCTACCCATCAAACCTGCAGTTCGAAGTCTACTCTTCAGAAGTGAAACTGAGACTCTGAGGTCTCAGAAACATGTCTTCTGATTTTGTTGGGGCTTTGGATCAGCCAGAGCTATTCCTGTCAGAGTTTCCTCCACTTTCCAAGAACCTTTTGTAGGAAACGGCACTCACTGACACCCTGGCTATTTTTGCAGTTTCTCTAAGGAAAGACCTACACCTCTGAGGTTTATAATGGCCTGTGTGTTTTCTTTTTGTTCGTAATGCATTACTGCAATAGTGCAATTAATGCATTAGTGTAATACTGTCCAATTTCTGCCCTGAGGGTGCAGTCTGTTTCAGCACTGCTTTTACACAGACCAAGAGTTTGAAAGTAATCAACAAATTTGGGACCAACATCTGACCAACTAAAACCCACTCACTATTCCACCTTTTTTTAAATAAAATGATTTTAAAGAAAAACAGCTCAATCTCTGCTGCTACTCTCATTTTAGATGATATTTTCAGCACCACCAATAGAAAGAAACATTGACCAGTGATTGTCAGTGATCTCTCCAAAACCTTTGATACAGTTGATCATTCCCTACTATTCAAATGCATACAAAATATTGGTTTTGACCAAAGTACTACCAACTGGATTAGAAAGGATCGTTCTGATATACAGCAATATGTGGCCCTGGGGCAAAATAAATCAGGCAGGTATCCAAGGGGGTTTCCTCAAGTTTGTTTAATATTTATAATAATGGCATTGCCCCTGCTCGATCCCAAAGTACATTTATTTGCCAGCGACACCATCTTGTACTGCTCAACTTACTATATGTGGTACTGCAGTGGAAGAACTGCACCACTGTTTTAATGCTGTTCAATTGGCTTTTTTCAATCATAAACTAGTCTTAAATGTTGAGAAATTCATGCTGTTACCTTTATTTATTAAGTTACCATATTGTTTGGAATTTCAGTGATTTACTGTTTTCCCCCCCTTTTTACTATTCTATTTACTATTATGATTATTATTACTTTTTTAGAGTTTGATATGTTTTACACTCCAATTTTCTAATCCTTGTTTTCTGTATAGTCTCAGTTACATTGTAAATGAGGGTCTCAGAGTTTTAAAAAATGTTGATTAATTAACTTAGGATGACCAATACTTTTGTTTTTTGTTTCATTTTGTACAAACTTTTACATTAAAAATCCAAATTATGCTTTATTTATCTTTTGGAGACCCATTTATTTTAAATACAGGGCATCAAACACTGACACACCATGCCAATGTCACATGGACTGTTTTTTATCGCAAATGAAAACTGCTTCAACTTTGAAAGCTTAATTTACTGCCGTTAATGCAGAACAGCTGTAAGTTGTTAACTTGTTCCCTCTTTTTGTATGACTTATTTGTTGAAAAAGGCATTTTTTATAACTCTGAATTTTTTTAATGATTTTTCAGTTCTCAGTTTGTTTTTCAGTTTTTTTGACCTCTGGCAGTTCATTGCTTCCCTTTGAACCTTTTAGGGTATTCACTGGAATTGCTTAACTGTCAAAAAAAACTTGAAAAATGTGTTCTAAAACTTTTGACTGACATGTAAATGTATATATACATACAGTTGATAAAGATAAATGACACATTGTGGAGTTTACCTCCACAGAGAACACACTTTGTTTTCTTTTCAGTGTATACCTTTCTGTTTAACACATGGGAAACAAATAAAACGTAAAATGTTAAATTTAGCAGATAAACAATTTGTACTGTAAAATGTGATGTGGAGTCTGTTTTAACCTATTTTCACTTAGAAAATCAACAAAATAGGTCATTTGACCAGGGCTGCACAAACTTTTGCATATGACCGTGTCTAATAAAGAGGTACAAAAAGTAAGTTCATGAATTTCACTTACAAACCACTTATCAAAGCGTGTAGCTTAAAACAAACCCTCAATGCTGCAGCGGAGGAAGATAACATAGGCCAATACTTTACATAATTAAACACAGAAGAAATGCTTTTTACACAAACAGTGTTGTGTTCCAATATTTAACTATAAACAGAATCAGGAACAAATATACTGGTAGGCTTATTTCAATGCTATTTCTCTTAAACCGTGGATTTGTTTAGCTGTTTACTTGCTTGTATTTATCTACTGTCATTATGCTTTGCTAATTTGGTGCAGAAGTTGCTCTGCCGCTGTTCTGAGATTACTTTTCACATTTCCTATTTAATGGTTAAGAATTCCAGAGCAGGTAGACCCTCATCAAACCTACAAGCAACTGTTAAATTATTCTCATGTAATTACTAGGTTTTAACATATACAAAAACAAACAAGCAAATTTTAACAAAAAAATTAAAAAGCAAGCAATCTGTTTTTTTTTTCTGGAAACAAATATATTTTTGGTTGTATTATAAAGATAATCTGTAAAGTTTAAAAGTTTGGATGAACTCCAAAAAGTGTAAAAGAGTTTACATTTAATTCTTTAAAAAGGTAAACAGGAAATGATCTGCCATAATGTTGCGGTTGTTGTTGTTGTTGTCTTGTCTTTGCTTGGGTATCAGGGTGCACACTGTGCAGTGAGTGGCCTTTGTTGGCGTGCTCTATTCAAACAGGAGCCGTGTGTGAGTGTACAAGAGGAGAGTGGATGAACAGGTTTAAAGGACTGGCACTTCCTGCATCACCGGTTTGAGTGAAGCACTGATTGAAAAACACCCACACCTGCATGTACGCACACACACACACACACACACACACACACACACACACACACACTTCCTACTGGTTTACAAAGACATTTCACTTCCTTGTCAAATGTCACAAACAACATGTACTCATCATTTCTTCTGTGAAGGAAAGAAACAGATCTGTTATATGATATTTGCATGTCGCAGAGCTTTGTTACTCTCAGACCCTGAAAACATCACCTAATTCACAGATGTATTACTACTGTAGTAATGAAACATGCAAAAGTCAAATGAGATGTTTACCCGATTTTCTAGCTAAAAATAAGTCAACATCCTCAGAAAACACACTTCTGCACATTTTAATGCAGTATTACTGTTTATTTGCTGAATTGAACAGATTGGAAAAAATAAAATATAAAATGTGGCCTGTGCAAATGTTATGGCATATTTAATATTAGATTTTTTTCCAATATATTAAACACAGAAAGTAAATACAAATTGTGTGCTAAAATTTACCCAAAAAAAGTACAATTTAAGTGTGTTCTCTGTAGAGGATGTCTTAACTTACTTTCACTTAAGAAATCTTTTGTGTGCGACTTAGAAAAAACGTTTACTTACTGTGTAAACATCTGAGGCACCTAAACAAATTGTTTAAAATCATTTATCTTAGCACTGTGCAGCAAAAACACCATATGAATGCAAAAATAGCACAGTAAAAAAATAGAAGAAGAGAAGAAAGAAAGAGAGTGTGAGAGAGAGATAGAGAGAGAGAAAGAGAGAGAGAGAGAGAGAGAGAGAGAAAGAGAGAGAGAGAGAGAGAGAGAAAGAGAGAGAGAGAGAGGGAAAGAGAGAGAGAGAGAGGGAAAGATATATATATATATATATATATATATATATATATATATATATATAGAGAGAGAGAGAGAGAGAGAGAAATATATATATATATATATATATATATATATATATATATATATATATATATATAGAGAGAGAGAGAGAGAGAGAGAGAAATATATAGGGATGTTTCTACTTAAGTATCAGCTTCAGTTCTAAGGGAGATACATATACTTCTGCAGAGTTGAGTGAGCAGTTAGTAGAAATTTATCTTCCTGGAACACTAACAGTCACGACTTTGAAAACTCTTTTCAACTCATAGTCACCTGGGCACTAAAGAACATTCCCAATAAGTTAATGTCTGACCAGGAAACAGCCCAAAACTCTGTGTATCTCTGTTTCTTTCTGTCTGTCTAGGGCTCAAACTTATCAAAAGTCTTTTGATAAATAGGGGTCAGTAGTTCACTCAGACATTCTCCCTAAGCCCATACCAATTAAGGTTATAAACAGCGGGAAGTGGGTCAGTGTGCACTAAACTTTATAATGGACGTGTGATAGAAGAATTACGTTTGGCAAAGTTGGTAAGTACTAAACTGCAAGTTCAGTTTACTGTTCCCTCAAATCCATCATGAGCCTGTAGTAAGAACAGTGGCTCCTCCCTCAGGCCGACAGAAAGAAAATTCTGTATAACAAAGGCAGCAGGCAAGATCTGTATAAAACTCATATGTAATATGCATATAGCATTAGTGAGGTCAGATAGTAATGTTGGACAATTAGTTCTCGTTCACAAACACCACTCCGACTCATCTGAAGGGCATTGGATGGTGCTCCATCACTCCAGTTACACTTTTCCACACAGCACTGAACATGGTGACTTTAGGATCATATGCAGCGCATTTTTTTGGCAGTGCTTTTCTGTTGAAATTATATTTCACAAGTATTTTGGAAAAGTTTAGGAACCTGAGAAAATTACAGTTAAGAAGCTGCTTATATGAGCATAATAAATAGAAATAATAATAAGACAGTAAGTAGTGATTTTACATGTGTTTTCATTTAAGCATTTCCAACTCTCCTCATAGCAGCCCAGTTTTAATTGTAGTTATCACCCAACACCTGGTTTAAGTAATCAAAACTTCATTATGCTAAACCAAGTGTGCTTGTTAAGGGGTTTCGGACTTTTTATGTTTATTGGCATTAATTCTAATGATATATGGACATGGGAAAAACATGGTTTCGTTTCAAAAATCTTGCTTAGGTATTTAAGACTTTTCTTTAAGTACTGTGACAAAGAAGTACATTATCACTATATTATTTAATACATTGTATCAATATTTATCCTTTATTTTTTACATTATTTTATTTCTTTTTTGCCAATATTTCTGTAACTCTAGAAGGCACTGTATATATGTACTCAGTGGTACTCAATTTTGCAATCCTTGGCATGTTAAACTACAACCACATTTTCAAAAAAAAAATGGGACACTGTGCAAAATGTAAATAAAAACAGAATGCAATGATATGCAAATCATTTAAACCTTATATTAAATTGAGAATAGTACAAAGACAAAATATCAAATATTGAAACTGAGAAATTTTGAAGTGTTTTGTGCATGACCATTTTGGATTTGATACCAAAAAGTTGGAACAGGGGGCATGTTTACCACTGTGCTGTATTACTTCTTCTTTTAACAACACTCTGCAAGCGTTTGGGAACTGAGGAGACCAATTGCTCTAGTTTTGAAAATGAAATATTTTCCTGTTCTTGCTTAATATAGGATTTCAGCTGCTCAACAGTTGACACTCCTTTGTCATATTTTTTGTTTCATAATGCACCAAATGTTTTCGGTGGGTGACAGTTCTGATCTTCAGGCAGGTCAGTTTAGCACCCAGACTCTTAGTAAAGAACCATGATGTTGCACTGCATACAAAAGAATGTAGTATGACATTACTTTGCTTGAAAAAAAATGTTGTCCGGGTGGCAGCATATTTTGCCAAAACCTGCATATATCACTCAGCATTAATGGTGCTTTCACAGATGTGCAAGTCACCCATGCCATGTGCACTAATGCACCCCTATACCATCATGAATACTGGCTTTTGAACTGTGCACTGATAACAAGCTGAATGGTCTTTAGCCTGGAGTGTCCATGACTTTCAAAAGAATTTCAAATGTTGATTTGCTGGACCACAGGACACTTTTCCACCTACCCTCAGTCCGTTTTAAATGAGCTTCTGCCCAGAGAAGGTGGCAGCATTTCTTGGTACTGTTTATAAATGGTTTCTTCTTTGCATGGTAGAGTTATAACTTGCAGAGAAGAACTGTGCTCAAAGACAATAGTTTTTGGAAATATTCCTGAGCTCATGCAGTGATTTCCACTACAGAATCATGTCTGTTTTTAATGCAGTGCTGCCTGAGGGCCCAAAGATCATGGCCAGCAAATACTGGTTTTCAGCCTTGTCCCTTGCATACAGAGATTCCTCTGGATTCTCTGAATCCTTTAATGATATTATGTACTGTTGTTGATGAAAAGCAGAAGTTCTTTGTTATTTTACACTGAGAAATGTTAGGTGGATGTTACAGACCTGTTGCCAATTAACCTCCAGGTGTTTTTTTGGCATTAAACAACAAGTCTTTTAAAGCCCCATCACAACTTTTTTGAAACATGTTGCTGGCATCAAATTCAAAATGGGCTTATATTTTTCAAAAAACAATAACATTTCTCAGTTTCAATATTTGATGTATTGTTTTTGTATTGAATATAGGGTTTAAATGATTTGCACATCATTGCATTCTGTTTTCATTTACATTTTGGACAGCATTCCAACTTCTTTGGAAATGGGGTTGTACATTCAAAATAAGACATTATTTTGAATCTTTTTATTAAATCAGATATTGATTGCCCTGGCTATGGAAAATCCTCTTTATTGTGGACACAACTGGATGGTAATTCTCATGGTTTTATTTGAGAGTCATGTTACAGTCAAAGGGTCAGAGAGAGAGAGAGAGAGATTCTGGTGACTACAATACATCATAATAATCAGCAGTTATCTTAAACTAGGAGCATCGTTACAGATACAGCAGATTTCCCCATGATTTTCACGCTTTTTTTCTTACTCAGTGAGAAGTTTCCATTTCCTTTCCCCCCAAATTTTCATTTCCACAGACAATGTAAAAGCCATCAAAATGATTGACCTATCACACAAAAAGAAAGAAAAAAGAAGAATGCTCCACAATGGTAAAGTAAGCAAAAGCAAAAACACAGAAGTAAGAACTAAAGCCACCCTTACAAACTCATTCCCGGCAAAGCAATAAGCACACAAAAATTTTAAACGCTATGAATATATGCTTTTGCAACATCACTAAAACTCATGACCCAGTCTCTTTCCCAAGTATAAGAGCCCAGCCCCTAAATCAACTCATAACTCATTAAATCGATAACTTGGATGAGTATTTATTTATTTTTTCTAATACAGAATATAAGGCCACAAAACTTAACTGACTGGACACATAGGTTGTGAATCACACTGTACAGTATGTGTGGACAGCACGGACAAATGTTCTAATATAGTTAGACTTAGTAGATGCTTTGTGTAAATGGTACCTTAAATTAGAGAAACTACTTCTTTGTTGATGAACTGCTGTGCTTCGGGTGTACCGATGTACGTATTAAAACATAAGAACTGACCTGGAATACGCTTAGCTCAAACATGGACATTAAGGTTGTAGAGCAGCTTAATACATGAATTAGGTAGTGTGTGTTGACAGTAATATAGTAACAAAGTAGTACAGTTCACCAGTAGTGAAATGCACCAGTGCATGGAACTTCTGTAAATGGAATCACATTGTTGTATGTTTGGTGGTGTTTATTTTTGAGTTAGTATTTCAGTAGACTGGCAGTATATGTTAGTCCTATAGTGTGAATGTTTTGTATTACACTGAGTTAGTACTGAATGTGGGTTCAGAAGCAATTCTCAGTAAATCCCTATTGGAGTGGATTTCTTTTTGTCTGACATTAATGATTACTGAGAATTCATGACCAACGTTTTGGTCTAGAGGGTTTGAAAAAGTACAGAATCACTAAGAGTGTCATTCGTATAAGTTGGGTTAGTATTTATTTATACTGTGTACTATGACAGAACAATCAGTAATGCAGACTGAGTATAGCCTATAGCACAGGACTAGAGACTGCACTGTTTCGATACCTATAGCTCATGTTAAAGCTTAGTAGTCTTTAAGGAAATATTGTTCCATTGGTATCAATATTGTGCTGGAAGTATCAATATTGGTACTGGAAAAGAAAAAAGGTATCGTGCCCTCTCTACACAGCACTAGTAGTCTAGTTGTATCTACCAATGAAGTAGCATGCATTACTAATGAATCAGGATTAGGGGATGCCTCAGTAAATGCTTAGTGTTTTATAAGAAAATCTTTAATCTACACACAGTGTGGATTGTATTTCATATTTAAATTAATTTACTGTGTGAAATATATAAGCACTGTGTGAAAATGGATTACCTAACATTTAAAAACAGCAAAACTGGCCTGATTTGCATAAATATTCATCATTCTCTAATCACTTGAACACAACATTCAATTAAATAAATAAAATAAATAAAGACAATATGATACAATATGAGCAAATAAATAATAAAACTAATTTCACATTCATTGGGGGTGATATGTTACTCCAAGCCCTCACATTGCATACTGGAACAGAAATACTGACAGGCAACACAGGGAAACACAAGATAATGCAGCTTGTCTCAAAGCACGTTTGTTGGTGTATATATGTGTATTTTACTTACATTATACAACCCCTCATAGCACTAAGGCAAAAGCTAGATGCATTTTCTTAGTTTGTCTGTAACTAGAAACATGTAACACATGTTAAAGAATCTAGAATAATACACCATACAGTAACCATGCCAATTACAGATTAATAAATAAATTAACAACAGCAGGGACCACAAATGTCATTCCGCATCTATCTAGGTATTTGTCTACCTATCTTACTAACAATCTATATAGCTATCTACCTACATACCTACCTACAGATCTATCTATCTATCCACCTAACTATCAATCTAGCTATCTATTTAACTATCTATCTACCTATCTACCTATCTATCTATCTATCTATCTATCTATCTATCTATCTATCTATCTATCTATCTATCTATCTATCTTATGGGCCAAGAGCACAGCATGCAAGCCATGCACACAAAAGCATGATGTGAACAAATAACAATGCAATTTTTAAAATATCTTTCCATTTTTATTCCATTATTTTTTCCATTTACCAACACCATAGAGAACCATACAGAACTATAATATGCCTGACTGAATTGTACAACTTTATGACAGTTTTACTGACGTGCTGCAGATAGACCAGCCAACAGTAGTGTTAATACTGCACGATATGTAAGGGTTGTATGCTGACATGCACTTATACCACTTTCTATGACTTTCCTTTGTTTTTCTATCTATACATTCACCTCAATT
The DNA here is from genome assembly GCF_015220715.1 of Pygocentrus nattereri. Lineage (NCBI taxonomy): Eukaryota > Metazoa > Chordata > Actinopteri > Characiformes > Serrasalmidae > Pygocentrus > Pygocentrus nattereri. The sequence goes on along the minus strand of NC_051236.1, from coordinate 14,364,880 downwards.
CTACCTAACTTTACATCTAACTGATCCAGCCAGCCATTCATGACACCATCTTTCTAATACAACATTGCCACAAAGCGGCATGCAACACCGACCAGCTCTATACTTCTAGATCACATGCATGCAGTCTACTGTCTACTGAGCCACAACACCAGAACGGCAACAGTCAAGGAGCAAAGCCATGCAGAAAAGCACAGCAGGGCACAATTCAGCTCTAACTAACACAGTTACTGACCGACAGGAAAAGGAGCGAGTTGCTTAATGTTAGTTGGTATATGTGTATGTGTGCAATGAGACAAACAGCAATATTTATATTCTTAACAAAAAATACTTCCTACAAAACCTGAACTGAAAATACAAGACTGACACGGATCAATCAGACGATACTGCTTCAGCTCATAACGCCCTAGCAAAAAATATACTTTTCCACAGGTATGTAGAAAACACGTTGCGTCATCATTAACAATGAAAGACAGAGTGATGAAGGAGGGGAAAACAGCACATGAATGAAAAACACTGAGGAGGATGCTCTACTGATGCTTCACTGATACTGTGTTAAAAAGTGGCTTGTTGTTTACACTGAAAATCGAGAAGTGCACCAAGGAAAAGCGACACCAATGCTTGTCTGTTGTATCGGTATGTGTGTGAACGTGCACATATGTATGTGTGCATGTGTCCATATGATATATCTAGATATGTGAACATGTGTGATAAGTCCATTTACACAGACCATCTGATGGGTCTAGTAACCACACATTTGCAAAACAGAAAGAAACAAACAAAACCAAACCAAACCAAATAATACGGTAACCCCAACTGACCCCACCCCTTTCCCTAAATAAGCCCTCACACCCAACTGAGACTCCTCACTTCTTGTTCTTCAGCTGATTGGCCAACCAGTCAAGGCCCTCGTACAGGCCGTCGCCGCTGGTCGCACAGGTGGCCTGAATATACCAGTTGCGGTGACGGAGCGAGTGGAGGCCCAGCTTGTCTGTGATCTCAGCTGCATTCATTGCATTAGGCAGGTCCTGAGGTGACATGACCGGGAGAGAAAGACGTTACATAAGGGGACGAAAACTAGTATCATTAAAAAAATTAACTTGTTAAACTTGTTACTCAGGGGCCCTGCCACTATGGGGGAAAAAAGAATAGAACATAAATTTAACAGTATTGTTCCCACATTGTTGATACCAATGAAAAAATAGGGTTCCTCACCGCTGAAATACCTATTTAATCCCTGTGTACACCGCCATGCACACATTAAAAATGTAAAAGTTAATTTACTTCAGCATTTCAATTTGGTCGACATTATCACTGATGATCAGTTTAACTGCATTATATATGGGAGTTTAGGATATCTGAAAGTAGAATGATACTAATTTGAATAAACTAGAACTGTGTAATCTGTGGTTGATACACAAATTTGGTCCAGCCATGTTTTTGTAAGGCTTGCTTATGTGTAAGTGGGAAAAAATAGCACTAAGCTCAAAATTTTCTTTGTGTGGTGCAACTCATTTTGATTTACTAAAGTGTAAAGTTTAAAAATACATTCAAATATGGCTGTAGTTTTACTTATTCTTCAGCTGACTGGCCAACCTGTCAAGCTCCTTGAACATGATCCAAGAGCTGATGCAACCATATTGTTGACACATTATCTGTTATTAATGTTATCAACCCCTTACATTGCCAGGTTTTATTACACACTTCTATAACCAAAGAATAGCTCAACCAGTTTGCACTGAAATCCCTGTAGCTCCTGAATAATAAGCCTTAGGATGTATTAAGCCTGGAATTTTAAGGGATTATTCTTATTCTGGTATTCATCCTTAATCTTATAATTCACTAATAACTATGAAATACTGAGTAACTTCTATTAAACTAGTACGCACGTTATGTTATTATGAGAGTGAGAAACTGAAATATTGAACCACCCATGGTTGAATGAGGTTTGAGTTTAATAACACTGTCTACAGCTTTATTGATGTTCATTGTAGATTGTGGAATATTATAAGATTTGATATATTTGCCCTAAAAATAAAAAGGCTAACGGATGGCAGGTAGAATTGATGGATGGAAAGAAGGAGTAAAAGATGTGGCACACCTGTTTGTTGGCGAAAACCAGGAGAACAGCATCACGCAGTTCATCCTCTGCGAGCATCCTCATCAGCTCCTCCCTTGCTTCATTCACACGCTCTCTATCATTACTGTCCACCACAAAGATCAAACCTGCAGCAATGCACAAAACAGCATTAGACACCATAGAGAACCAGAGTGTGTGTATGTGTGTGTGTGTGTGTGTGTGTGTTGGGGGTTGCTTTGGGGGTCTTACCCTGTGTGTTTTGGAAGTAGTGTCTCCAGAGGGGTCGGATCTTGTCTTGGCCACCCACGTCCCACACAGTAAAACTGATGTTCTTATACTCCACTGTCTCCACGTTAAAGCCTGGGGGAATTTTTAATAATTTTTAGGAAAAATAAATTTTGTGTCCTAGAAATGCATAATTTTTAATACTCCTGTTGTGTATTATTCAGGTACTATTAACTGTCATACTTTACATAGTTTGCCAAAATAATTCATTAAAAGACTGATTAGAGTATTCACACTCTACAGTATTAGAGTATTATGATACTTCTTCTGCTATTTTACTAAGATGGTTTTGGAAAATTTCCCAAGATATTCCTTAAACTTGCTGAACAGCAGTAATTATCTAATGGTGCGTCATTGAATTTGGAAAACCATCCTGTACTGCTGATGGCTTTAGTGTGTAGTGTCACATTAGCTTTCTAACAGAGAAGCTGGCAGGTGGCCATCTTTCAGGTAATGTGTGCTAATATTCTTACACTTAATGTGAGCTTTCAGTGGCTGGATGTTCGACTGAGATGAACACAGGATGATGCCAGCACTGACATAGTTTCCCAGCAATAAATTGCAATATGCAGTAAAGTAACCTGGCTGCATTTGAGTCAACCTGAATTGAAAATAACATATTCCTCTTGCAACTTTTTGACTCAGTGAAGGTGTGGGTAGTGGGAGAGAGAGACAAAACCTGATATTATTAATTAATTGAAAATAAACAAAAAAAAAAACTAAAGATATTTTACAGGTAGACAAAAGTCATTACGTTTTGATGAAAGATTTTGAGAAAACATGAATTTTGTTTTTCAAATGATATAATTTTTTTAATTTATTTCAGGCTGCCTTTGAGTTCACTGAACCTCTGACAGCAAGTTAAAAGAGCAAAATGATCTCTGTTTTACATTCTGTTTACTTACATCTTAAGGCAGCCAGGTTACACATTTAGTACAAATAATTATTGTTTTTGACAATGAAGGTAACTGAAACATAGCTGCGCTCTTACCAATTGTTGGGATGGTGGTAACAATCTCACCCAGCTTGAGTTTGTATAGGATAGTGGTTTTACCAGCTGCATCCAATCCAACCATCAGAATCCTCATCTCCTTCTTTCCTATCAGACTCTTCAGCAGATTACCAAAAATATTCCCCATGATTCAGCACCGAGCTTCTTCAGACCAGCAATCTGAAATGTACGTGTGATTGTGCTGTGAAGCTCTGTGTTGGCCAATCCACACAGGTAAAATGATGATGGACTGAAGGGTTGGTCCAATCAGATTTAATGGATAAAAGAAGAAACAAAAATGGCTGGAGAGAGAAAAGCAATAAATAACTTAAGCCGAATATTTATATGAATGCAACACATACAAACATGTATATGTACACCCACATTTGGGCTTGCACACACAAATATTTAATGAGCACCCCCACTACACACACACACACAAACACACGCACGCACACACACACACACACACACACTGAGCTCAGACTCTGCCATTTCTTCAGGCTGTACTCCAATCTGTTCATCGTTCTGTTTCTCTCTTCCTTCACACAAATGTCCTCAAAGAAGGCACAGTTCGATACGATACAGTTCTCTAATCTCACACAAAACACCATTTCATCAACTGACCCAATTTAAGAACAATGAAGTATAAAACATTTTAAACTAATATGATATTGAAATAATGTCAGGCCTATCTCCCATCCATTCTGAAATCATGGTAAGACTGCTGTGCTATTATTCACAATTTTCTGAGGGCTTATTACTAGAAAAGTATTATACACATACACTGTCACTGTTTTGCAATCCTTTGTACTGTATTATAATTTCATGATGACCAACAGACAGTGTGCAAAATTACTTGGAAAAAAATGTGTTACAGTAATTTCCACTACGGGTTAAGAATGTTTTTGTTCTAACAGTGACAAAATGTTTTGGCCATGTAAACAAAGTCATTCAGCGTGATGAGACGTGAAATTGTGTCATCCACACAGAGAAACTTTTTTGGATTGGATTTCTTTACAGTGGTGGTGAAAGGAACCAGGGGTTGCATTGTCTACACGAATATAACAGTGTGTTCTGAGTTTTACGTAAAATGTTGATAATGGTAAAAAAAAAAAAGTGGTAAATCTGGAAAAAAATATCTCAGCATTTAATTTGTTTGCCTTATAACAGCCTGGAAGTACCTTTCCGCCCTGCCTGTATTTGAGGCTAGGATATTCTATGTAAACTATTGGAAAGGCATCGTGTAATGTATTTATGACTGTTTTTTTGTAATATCATCTGCTTTCAGAGACGCTGCTGATGTCTGGTTCCTATCACTGGTGCTGTAACCTAATCTGACTCGATTTGTCTAGAACATCAAACCACTCTGAATGGCTTCGTTTACATCTTATTGACTGAAATACCAGGAATTGTAAATTTCCCTTTAACAGAATCACGTATCGTCCTGTTAACTTTATACTTGAAATTTAAGGTGGCCAGATGACCTTTTTGTGTGTTTTCTAACATGTATGTACAGTAAATGATTTCCCTCATTTCTCTCATCACACTTCTCAACATCACTCCATGTGATGCTCTGCTGTTGGTGCTGGTTAATATGGCTGAGCTGCTGCTGCTGCTGCCCTGTCCGTGGTGCTGACAGCGCCGCACATGCGCTACACCTTCAGCCTCGCCCGGTTTTATACGGTCTGCAGGGGCCAAATACTACAACTTAACACCTAAAAGGCGATATATTTTCCAAAAACTCCGTGTTTGCTTGTATGCTGCCTTTGTAACCGGTCGCGACCAGCCTGAACTGAGTACCAATAGTCTGTACGTGCATCACGTACGAAGGCCGTTTCTCGTCTATCGTTAGCATGCAGAGACTGAAAATAACGATTTAAATGAACACCTACGAGCATTATTGTCGCACATGGTCCGCATCTGCACATCCATTAGTCCTTTAACAGGCTAATACGACAGACAGGGCGCTAATAAGTCGATAGTTGAGCTTGTGTTATGCGTGCTCACACAGCTAACCGAGGTTCTGCTGCTATCTGGAGAAAAGCCTCGGCTGCGCTACGGCGGTGAACACCGGCTCTTCTCCGGAGCCGGAGATGTTTTCATTACTTGCTTTTTTGGTATCGAAGAATACACACGTAGACGAGCTTAAACCCAGATATAACTCAATTATTTAAAAAGGAAAGAAGAGGCGCAGACGCTAAGACATCAGATCAGGTAGGTTAGGTAGCTTAGCGTGCAGAGGAGACTGACAATTATCAGCCTCCGTTCATTCATTCGGCGACATTGAGGAGCTAGCAGACTGGCTAAGTGCTGAAAAGCCCCATACACGGCCTGTGTGACTGTACAACCCCACATACGGTTCGAAAGAACGGTTTTCCCCTAGCATAACTTGTGTTTTCGATATTCAAAACGATCTGACGTGTTTTAACCGCTTTAGTACTGAAATATTCCACATTCTCTCTTACCTCTGAGGATGACACCAGCCGTTTTTCAGGTTCGGTGAGGTAGGAGGAAATCTCGCTATAGGCCTGCTAAGAATGCGGGGTTTCTCGCGAGAATTAAGCCCACTCAGCCAACGCCACCTCACCATTTTCCTTCCAGTCTTTACTATGCTGAACAGGTCTCTGGTGGACTATGGGAAGGACTCCCGTTTGAGTCAGCATTTAAGTTTTTTTGTCCTTAATGTATGAACCTCAGCATTTAGTTGAATTTATTTGAGGTTCTGCACACACCTGCATGTATGAGCACAGAGGCAGGTATTATGGCCTTTCAGCGTTTTAAGTGCCTTCTTAGACAGAGGAATATGTTCAAATAAAATCACAATAAAGTGGTCTGAGTAAATGCTAATGAATGAGATTGATCTTTTTTATGCATTTTGCACTCATTAATTTAACTTATGGCAATGTTTAACTAATGAAGAAGAACAAGGTGCAAGAACCTAACTTGCTCTTACAGCCAGTAGGGACAAGAGGGATTAACCTCAGAACAGAAGAGAAAGACGGACACAAAGGAGGGTAGGAGGAAAAACAGCACACAAAGGGTAAGTGAAACAATGACAAAGGCTTGTCCAGTATGTAAATATGGTGCCAGGACATGTGATTGGTGTAGGTGTGAGTTTTACTTAACAAGTTTGCGTTGACCAACCAAACACTCAAGTAAAGCAGACAAGTTACTGCATTTCACACAGTTCATGCAGCTTCAGCCTAAGAGTCAGGCACCTTCGGAATAAAGAAATTCATTTGTACTGTCACTGTTAACCCTGGTACACATTTATTATAGTATAATCTTGTTCTGCTGCAAAATAACTTGTGTTAAATGAGCAGAGTACCCCATAGGAATACTAATTCAGTGTTGCGCTGTCACAAAAAGACAAACTATTTACAATGATGATTGTTGTAACAGCCAGTGGACTTTATTAACAATGGTAAATCAAGAGTGTTTAACTCCTGTCCACTACAGTTTGGGGAGTTACCTGCTCCAACACGCCTGATTCAGCTAATCTGTTAATTGCCAGTGTTAATGGACATGTTTGTCATGCTGAAAAAACCCACAGAAACTATTTAGTGGCTTTGTTGGTTCCTGGTGGTTTTATAAAATATTTTTTTTAAAATGGTTGATATCACAATGTAGAGGGCCCTAATGGTTTAACAGGTGACCAACGGCTGTTTCTGAATGTATTAGATGGTTTCCTCATTGGATCTGAAGATATTCTATTAAGCCAATTCCCATTAGACAGCAAAACCATTAGGTTTTAATCCTAATAGATTCTAATTTCTAATTCTAATTCCTTTTTCAGCCAGGTGAGTAAGGGAATTACCAAACCATCCTGGCCCTCCAGGATGCCTTTAATTGCTATTAGAAATAAATAAACAGTACATTTTTAATTAAAGTTTTATGTAACCAAGCAGATCAAGAACAAACAAATGAATTGCAAACAAGTTCTTATTTACAGCAGTAGCCTGGCTGGTACCACAGACATTTGAATACCCCTGATTTAAACTATGTAACTGAGTGATAGTATGTTGGTGTACATTGTGAAATCTCTGTTTGCTGGTAGGCTACTGTGAGTAAAGTTTTTATAAATTCGTCTAATTCCAGAGAAATAGTTTTCTGCTTTTAAATCAGCCATTCTCTACGATCACATTCTAGAGTCATATGCCAAAGTTTCAGTATCCCTCGTCAAATGACATATTTTGTCAAATTTCTAAGTGAAAATAAGTTAACACATTCTCTACAGGGAAAATAAACATGCGATTTTTGAAAATGTTTCTATTTAACTACTGAGTTTAACATATTGGGAAAAAAACAAATATAAAATATTGCATAGATTTTGCACAGGTCACTTTTTTCCTTTCAATTTGTTAAATACGGCAAATAAACAGTTAATTGTGTATTAAAATGTGTCCACCCTTGTGTGGTGTTCATGTGTTTGTTATTCAGTGGTCTGGTGGACACATCACATTATTGTTTTTTGTAATCAATACAGCCATATAAATGTATGTTTAAAATATCACATGTGGCCAGTGTAGGGCTCCCCTTTAGCAGCTGTAGCCAGTCAGCAGCATGTCCACATTGTCATAGAGTTTGTAAATATGTTGGTGCTAAAGAACAGAGACAAACAAATGCTTGAAACACACAAGAAAGAAATTAGAAAATGGCTCTGCGAGATCCTGAAATGAGTTAAAAACATAGGGCGTGTCTGAAGTGGTGTGTTAAATGACTCAGTGGCTTAGAAGGCAGAGTTTTTTTTAAGAATGTAACACTAAAGGAATCTTGTTTGAGACAGACTGCCAAGGCAAATAAGTCATGATATTGTTGCAGCTGTCGTGAGCTTTAATTACTGTTGTGCAAATGGTTGTGTAATGCTACTGTTCTTCATGTGACAAGCTGTGTTAAAATGATATTTGGCAAGTACCTCACCCCTTTGGGATGGTACTAGTAAAATAACATACTCTTATACACAAATGGGTCTTTATCCACTTCATCACTGCAGTTGTGTCTCCTTATGAATCACAAAACAAAGTCAAGTGACCTGATGCAGACGTAAAGGGGACTAGAGTTACTGGAACACTGGGACATGCAACCCTTCTGGATTGTTTAATGTAAATAAAAAAACACATATAACCATAATGTTACACATTTGAGCTGTAATAAAGTTATATATGCCCCGCAACCCTGAGGGAGAAGCGGCTTAGAAAATGTGTGTTTGTGTGTGTGTGTGTGTGTGTGTGTGTGTATATCGCTGTTGTCGGAAGTAAACCTCATATCTCCATTTTTGACGTTTTTCAGTTTTTGCCATAAGGTGAAAATGCCTGTTACTCTTTACATTGTGTGTAAATTTTATGATAAAGATACAAGGTTTTCTTCTGACAGCAGTGATATATATACACAACCCCAATTCCAATGAAGTTGGGACGTTGTGTAAAACATAAATAAAGTCATCAAATTCAAAATGAGTGAATATTTACAAAAAACAATAAAGTTTATCTGTTTGAACATGAAATATCTTGTCTTTGTAGTGTATTCAATTGAATATAGGTTGAAAAGGATTTGCAGATCATCGTATTCTGTTTTTATTTATGTTTTACACAACGTCCCAACTTCATTGGAATTGGGGTTGTATATATACATACATACATATATATACATATATATATATATATATATATATATATATACATACATACATACATATATATACATATATATATATATATAATTGATTTTTCCTTATGCTGAATGACTATGAAAAAAAATTCTTAATGTAATTTGACTGGAAACTAAGTAAATAATATAATATATAATATACCTGCCTATTCAGTCCATACAGAAACTCAGCTCAACCTGTTAGTGTTATTAGAACAGAGGCCATTTACATATGTCACACATATTTACATATATTAATGGCATAGTAGGTAATAGAAATACAAAAACACAACGAGCGAGAAATCCGACCAGCTCTGCGTTAAAGCTGGGTTAGATTAGGAGTCACAACCCATGTTCAGAAGAGACATTTTGTCCTTTCAACAAAGTCAAACCACATTGGGATTTAATTTAATGTCCAGTATGTCTCAGTGTGTAAATGTCCTAGTATAAGCTAAAAATATAAAAGAAAATGCGGATTTACTTTGCTCTGCTTCAAGCTTTAGCTAGCTCAGCTATAGTTTCCACCCATCTCCGCCAGAAAACCTTTCCTCAAAACTAGAACAGTTTCTTGTAAAATGTCTCTCATCGTTCGGCTGAAGTCGCTTCTCATTCAAATTTTCCTGTTCCATCTTAAATTCTACACGAGGCGCTGAAAGTAAGCGCTGCACCATTTAGTTAAGGTGGAACGGGAAAATTCGAAAGAGAAGTGACTTCATCTTCGCAACTTTTAGAGAGAGACAGTTTCTTGTTGCAGAGTTAACTTACTAGGAAACCAACTGTGCTTATAAATGCGAATAAGTCCATTCGTCTCCAAATGTACGTCTTTTTGTTCGCTGCTGGCTAGGTGAGACTTCGCTGCTATGTGACCTGCAGTCTGCTTCTCCATCGCTGAGAACCAGGGCTTTCGCGATGTACTGCACAATTTGGAGCCGAGGTTCAGCGTCCAGTCTCGAAGATACTTTACTGACTCAGCGACCCCCCAACTCTCTACAATGAGACCAAAACCGAAGTTATAAAATCACTAAAGTAAATGGGTAGGACGGCTGTGACATGTGCTGCGTGGACACCCGTTGTCACTGGATCTTATTTCACCCTAACAGTGCATTTTATAGCAGATGAGTGGCAGCAGCATCTCAGTAAATAAGAGAATTAAGCAAATGAGAGTTCACTTGCCACATCACTTCCATTTGATTTATTAATAAAAGATATTTTAGATATTTAAAGCAAAGTGTTTGCAATGATTCATAATGTATTTATATACAAGTCCTCAGACATTAGGAAAATAGAAGTCCTGTATAGAAAAAAGATCGTGAGGTGTCTAAAGATTCCCACCCTTAATAGGTAACATGGCTACTCCCTCCTCACACAGCATGACCAGGGTTTGATTCTCTGGTCAGGCATGCTGCACAAATAATAGGAGTCCTTGGGCAAGACTCCTAACTCTGCATTCACCTACTTCTATAAACATGATTAAAACCGCAAGTCGCTCTGGGTAAAAGCATTTGCCTAATGCCATGAACGTAAAATAATAGATTGTTACACCCATTTTGTATCTCCATTTTTGTCATTTTTACTATATTCGGAAATACCATCTATCAAATTTTCATGACAATTGGACAAATAGAAATAGTTCGAAAGAGCTTCTTTGCTTAAAATCTTGATATGTTGACTTACATTGCAAGTTCTGTAAAGTCATGCTTTCAGAGAAGCAGGGTTCGTTATCATGATCAATTTTAACCCACTGTACAATATACTTTTTGAGCATATCATGGACATCGTCCGTACTGATGCTGCGTGTTTCATTATAAGAGAAGCGTTATTGCTTCTGTTTAATTCTTTAGCAGTTTTTAAATGTTGCACTGCGAGTACATTGCTCAGGCGTGTCAAAATATTATGACACATATCATGTATTGTGAAAATGTTAAAGTATTGTGGTGTCTCTGTTGTGCCGAATTCGGCACCCCTGCCTCGAGATGCACCCCTTCATGGGAGCGCGCGGGCAAAAGGCTTTTGTTCGAAAGCGGAGGTAATACGGTTTTACTTTAGACATATCGATTTGAACAACTTGCAAAAACATCACTTTCATTTTGATGAGGGGATGCATCACCAATTTAGCCAAAACTGAGAGTTTTTACAAGTAACTGCCTTTAGAGTGTAACATCTAAAGAACCTGATTCAGACTGGTGAGAAACATGACACGATAAGCAGGTGAAATTCATGTGTATATTTTGTTGACAAATAGCACCGTATAAGTTTTGCTGCATACAAGCTCAATGCAGAATCCTATGTCTTATGTAGACTACACTATACTTTTGTATAACTATTTACGACTCACTGTACCTTAGAAGAACATTTGGGGTGTTTCTGTTCTGTAAAACAGCGATTTATTGTGTTGTTGATCAAAATGAAAGTGATGTTTTGCAAGTTGTTCAAATCGATATATGTAAAGTAAAAGCGGATCACCTCCGCTTTCGAGCCAAAGCCTTTGCGCGCGCGCTCCCGTGAGGGGGTGCATCTCGCGACAGGGGTGCCGAATTCGGCAGAACACCGCCACTAGACTTCAGGTTTGGACCAGGGCAGGGAAGGGCATGTAGAAGACACGTTCAATCAGTATAACACGTTCTCAGTTAATCTGAAGAACCTTTACAGTGCAAAGAAGTCTATGTCAAAGGTTCTCTAAGTGTTGGGTTATGTATAGAACCACTCACTTTACTAAAGAACTCTTGAACCACCATCTTTTTTAAAGTGCAGTTTCCATCTTTGTCTGCTGTTTTAGTAAAGAGTGTTTTCCTGAAAAGAAAACAGCAGAGTTTGGGTGATTCAGCGTCGTGCCACAGTATTTCTTTGCCATATTGCGCACCCCTAACAACATATATCAGTCTTAAAGGCACAGTAAACAAAACAGCCTCTTTAAGGAATGGTGGCATTTTAATATGCCCTGTTTGTGAAACACAAACCAACACAGACGTCGTAATCAGACCTCATGAGCAAAAATTGGAGCCGGGGAGAAAATAAGCGCTGAGGTGAAATAATGAGACGCTGCTTTGCCACCGCCATCTAGTGTCAGGAGTCGGAAGTTCACTTGTCTGTCACACGGCGGCCTGCGGAGACTTGTGGGATGCTGGCGGAACGTCTGAGGCGGAGACTCCGAGGATCCAGGTGTCGGGACAGAAATCTCAGCTCGACCGGCCCGTTATCACCCTGCTAGAGTAACACATCAGCCTTAACTGGCGTCGAGCCGTTTAGTATTTAAGCTGAGAGGGTGACCTGTGCACTCTGTGCGGTCTAGCTGTCGCCTTTCATTCACTCTCCGTCCTCTTTACGGAAGTTAGGCAGCTTCAGTAGTTTGCTTTTGTGGATTTTTCTTTTTTTTTAAATTAATAGATACAAAAATGAAGTTTCGGAGTGGGATTCTTATAGTCTTGCTAGCTGCGCTGACATTCTCTGCAGCTGAGGAAAGCGAGGCGGAGAAAACTGTGGAGGAGTTGGTGGTGGAAACCCTGGTGAGTTCTGAAGTTTTTCCCCTTCACTGACTTCTGCTCTGCACAGCTTCTCCAAGAGGACACGTAGCTCCAGCTCCGAGTGCCATTCTTTCTCCTTATTTCACTTCTGTAGCTTCCTGCACCGACATACACGCCCGCACAGTCACAGAGAGTGCAGTGCTCACAAATCTGCACATTTAACCACTTAACTAATTTGACAGTGATTTACAATGAAACACGTTCATGTATTCAAATGGACCATTTGTGTTCACCCTTGTTTAGGCAAAGCCAGAAACGTGTACAGTAACGTCAGAGATGGGAGACACGCTTCGTATCCATTACACGGTAAGGATAGCACGTTCTCAGCTTCTTTTTTATAGAAAACATTTCTGTTGTAAAACCAGGCACCGCCCTGGCAGGGCTGAAGTTGAAGTCTTATTCGAATTTTCAGTTCCACCTTCCGTGGTGCAGCTGTTACGTTCAAGCGCCCGCACCACTTAAAGATGGAAAGGAAAATGCGGATAAGACGCTGGCGAAAAAGTAGCCTCCTTCAGTTTCGTTCAGTCGTGTGTGAGCGACCACGTTAGCCCGTTCAGACGGACGTGTAACGCTAATCTTGTGAAATCCAGATGTTGACGATGTCCCTTCCAGCCAAACCCCATTGTGTCCACTGATTATGCATTATTAGCGGCGAAGGTTGTGCGCCGTACGTTATGAATGAGAGAGAGAGTAGGAGGGCTAGCCTTAGCCACGCTTAGGACTGAAGGGTGACGTGTGATTTTAGAGTTCAGAGACAGATTCACTGAACAGCAGACAAATGGTGATGTGTCAGCAGTATGGCAACGTGACTTGGCCAAAAAGCTACGTGTTTTTAAAGAAAGAAAGAAAAAAACGGTGACGGATTGACAGGCTTTCTTCTTGACCGCGCTAGAAGAGGAGGAGGAGCAACACGTCAGCATTCTGCTCTGGGCGGGCCGGAGTCCAGGCACCTCCAGAAACTCAGAGAGGAAGCCAAACATGACTTAAAACCAGTGCTATTGATTATTTGACTTGATTTTTCCCTCAGGAAAAGGATCTATAGGGACACTGTAGGAAACGGTAACATTTCTGTAGTGCTGTGTAACAAATAGTCAGTCTAGACTCTGTAATAGTCAGTCTAGATGATTTAGACTAATCATCTAGACTATATAATATTATAATGTATATCTATATAATATATCAAGTAGAGTGACAATATATCTAATTGTATAGTAACAATACACTCTTTAAAAAGATGGTTCTTCAAGGCTTCTTTAGTCAAAGGGAATGATTCTACAAAGAACCATGTACACAACAATTTGCATGATGAAAGGGCTCTTAAGAATATGCTGGAGATGGTTCTATATGGAACCTTTTTTTAAAAGGGTTATATATAGCTCCTAAAAGGTACCTCTATTGTTATGATCTTAAGCTTGTAACAGTAGAGCAACCCTTTTGGGTACTATGTAGAACCATTTCTATGTAGAACCTTACATCTTATTATGATGTATCATACAACTGTATAATATATGAAGTAGATCTATAATATATCTACTTGTGTAGTAATAGTACACTCTTTAAAAAGCTGGTTCTTTAAGGGTTCCAGTCTATATAGAATCTTCAAAAAAGGTTCTATATCAAACCTAACATAACATTATAACATCTACAGCACATTCTTCAAGTCTTCACATTCACAAGTCTGAACAACCATCTTTTTTTAAGAGTGTACTGAATTGTTTCATGGTTAAATGGCTCTTTGCATGGCTTATATCCATCTAAAAGTGACTCTGTGAAACTGTAACGGTTACTGTAATGGTTACTGTGGTGTGTAGGGGCGACTACTGGATGGGAAGGTGATAGACTCCTCTCTGTCCCGTGAGCCTCTGGTTGTAGAGCTGGGGAAGAGGACAGTCATCTCAGGTATGTCCTGTTCCATTGGGTAGGTAAGCAAAAATATGGAACGCTTCCATTCTTTTCACCAAACATCCTGCTTTTAGTCATATCCTTACATTTAACTAAGACTTACAGTGGTATTGAGGCTCAGTTTTAATGCCCAATACTAGTAGTAGTAGTAGTGGTGTTCCCCACAGTATAATGTTCAGTGCTCAAATATGTACAATGACTATTTCATGTCAGCTTCTCAAACAGCATTAACATGTCTTATTTATCTGACAGGCCTTGAGCAAGCCTTGCTTGGTGTCTGTGAAGGGTAAGTGTCAAACTGTCTGATTTTAATACTCTCAGTTTTAAGGAAAAATAAGTAATTTATTGCAGAAGCCCCAAAGCTTTTGGCATGCACCCACAAAGTCGTATTAACCCTGATGTATTTAAGCTTCTGGTAGAAGAACACAGTTTCTGAAGCAAGAACTTCCAAAAAACCCAAAGTACTTAGCTGGCCAGCCTATGATCCAGAATTTGTCCCAGGATCTCTGGATCATAGATACAGGCACTGGGCTCGATGTGGTGTTACTGCCTTGTGCAAGATTTTAAACAATTGGGAATTGAACAGCTTCCGGTCTCTGTGTCAGGGGTCTGGATTGGGTAAACAGGATTTCTATAGGTATTTGCAGCTGCACCACTACTTCGAAAAAGTGGTTAAAAGTTCAAACATAGAAGAACCTTCACTGTTTATTCAAATATTTATATCTGCATATGACTCAGGAAGTAGTAAAGGCCTTATAGGACGACTGTATTCAGCCATAAGATCTCTGAATAACAATTCAACTGATTATATAAAACAAGGATGGGAGAAAGAACTAGGCATATCTCTATCAGAGGAGACATGGATAAATGCCTGGAAGACCCAATCCAGTTCTACTAATTCCCTCGTCTGGAGGGACTTCTGCTGGAAGAATCAAATTTGTTTTTTTATAACGCCCAAACAAAAGACCAAACAAAAGGGTTCCATTTGTGAATGTGGTGTGGGGCCAGCAGACCATGCCCACATTTTTTGGTTGTGCCCTTGTGTCCAACCTTACTGGAAGGGGGTAAGAGAGATAATTTCAGAAACATTAGATTTGGTACTTGACACCTCCTTTGTCATGTCGTACCTTGGTATTATTCCAAAATCTGTAAATAAGTGTGATGCTTACCTGCTAAAGGTACATTTAGCAGCTGGGAAAAAAGCGATTACAAAGTGCTGGCTGAAAAGAACCCCTCCCACTATGGACCTCTTCATAGAGACTGTCAATTATCTACACCGGATGGAAATTATGACATTCTCTCTGAGACTACAGAAAGAAAAAGGATCTAGGTACTGGCGGAAGTGGGCTAATTACATAGCCAAATTATCTACAAGTGAAGAACAATGAACAATCTGTTTGTTCCCATCCTTTTCCTCCTATGAGTATATAAATAATGGTGTACTTAGAGATGTATGGTATTCTTTTCCTTTGCTGCTGCCCTACTTAACCTCTGTTTATGTCTATGTTCACATTTATGTTGTATCGTTTGTGTTTTTGTATTGTTTAAGAAAACTAAATAAAAAATAAAGTTAAATAAAAAACCCAAAGTACTGATAATATCAGATATCGCATAGTGTTGCTTTTGTAAGAAAAGTGAGTTACGGTTTAAAGTTTTCTTATGACTGTGACTTTATGCAAACATTATGCAAAAGCTTGGGCAAATTGGGCCCCATGTGATCTAATGATGTAATGTTTAATTCACCCCTTGTATTATATTTAAGTCTGTCCTTTCTGTCTCCTTAGACAAAAAATCAAGGCCACCATTCCAGCACATCTAGCATATGGAAAGAGAGGATACCCTCCAACTATTCCAGGTACCATAGCAATGTTCTTACCCTGCTACTCAAGCCTAATAGAAATATGACCACCTAATAAATAAAAATGAGTGGCATTAAAGACAGACCTTGGAAATTAAGTTGTTGGCTTTATTAGTGCATGCTACAAAGTTGTAAACAGGCCGTTTTTTTTTTTACCTGTTCAGTTGGAATTACCACAGACTTAGGTGCACTTGCAGCACAGCACCTGCATAGTTGCCCAAATTGTCACATTTGTGTCCAATTAAAGTCATTATTATCTACAAAACAGATAGCAGCTATAGATTTTTGGCAGCAGGGATTGGAACACCTGCTTGATGGTCCATCAGCGGCCGATATGTTTACTGACATTAGACATTTCTCAAAGTGAAGGCTGTAGCCCCAATAGAAGACCTTTCAAGCACTGGCATACAAAGCCTTTTCTTCAGTGCTCGTTGATGTACATTAAAGACAGACTTTGTAAGCAATGCGCCATGTTTAATTCTTACATATAAAATTTATATTAAAATGCTGCAACTCTGTTTTTCCGCTCGCAGCTGTTTATATCAATTTTGGAATGGTTTTGCTCTGCTCATGAATGTTTGAGTGACTGAAGACTTAAAGGATATACCAGTTTAGTCCTCCAATTTTTTTTAGAAATAATGGGTGCATTTGTCTGCTGCATTTGAATGAACCTACAAAACAGCACAGCTTTCAGTGGTGCAAAGTCTAACTCATCTGTATTCTTGACTTGGAGACACAACTACAGTTCCAGGACACATCATTGTTTATCCAGTAACCCTTTGTTAAGGGCCATTCATAGGGAGTAATGTGCAGAGCTGAAACAATAGCCATAGTGACTGTGGTTGTTTTCATGTTAAGATTAAGTGACCCTTATTAGTCCTACAATGGGGAAATTTCACCTCCGCATTTAAACCATCCGTGCAGTGAAACACATGCACACTAGTGAGCACATGCGCTAGGGGGCAGTGAGCACACTTGCCCGGAGCGGTGGACAGCCCTATCCGCAGCATCCAGAGAGCAGTTGGGGCTTAGGTCAGAGAACTTGTAGAGAGGATAATTACTACTCTGCAATGTCTTCTTGTTTTCTCAGACGCTAGACGGTGCTCCCGAGTGAGTCCAAAATAAATGGGTTGATATGGAGCATTTGAGCGAAATCATAGTTTATAAATGCTTAAACATTTTTAATGTAAAAGAATGCGATTATTTCCTGAACCCTGGATATCATAAAGCATTTTAACATCGCTATTATATTTTTAAGACCTTTTAAACTCGAGTTATAGGAATTTAAAATGGCACCTTATGTATGTCCATGACGTCAGTGAGTGTGAACAGCCAATGAGCTGCTCCACTTACCAACCAATCCTCACGCTCTAGCAGTAATGCCCACCTTCTGCTGCCCAAAACCATTTGCTTTAGAAAAAGAGAAATATATATAGGTGAGTTTTCTTTGCTTTTTTAGTGAAATACATCCTTCTACTTTCTAAAATTAAAGAAACTTTCTGGGCAAGTGATTAGGAACTGTTTTAACTTTTTTGTTTTTAGCCACTGAGCCCCATTCGCTCCCATTCTCGGAGAACTCATTCGTGGGCACCCTCTGCTGTTGGGCAGTCCTGTTTTTGATATAACGGGGGGGAATAGGAAGTGGCCAGGCTCTTCATAAACCAGCTCTGGTTAGGTGCCTTGCTGAAGGGCACTTCAGTCACATACTTTCAGCCCAGGGGATCGAACTGGTCACAGGGCCGGTTCCCTAACCATCAGCCCATGACTGCCCCCAACTGTTTCTACAAGTTTCTAAAAGTAAGCAGCGTTAACTAATTTCTTTAGCCACAGTTGAGTTTTATCCCATCAAACCAATGAGTTGTATCAGGTGACTTAAAGATGGAAACAATAAAACTGCAGTATTGTAACTCACTGGATCTCTGACTGTATTAAAATAGCCATAATAAAGATAAGGGCTGCCAACTGAACATTCAAATGGTAAAGAGTGTAGAATTACACCACTATATTTCTTTTATCTGTGACATGCTTGGACAAAAAAAGTTCTGATTGCGAATAAAACTTGACAATTACCAGCATTAGTGTGATAAATTCTACATCTTTCTTTCTGTAGGTGATGCTGCTCTGGAGTTTGAGGTGGAGGTGGTCTCCCTTGTGCAGCAGACTCCCTGGCAGAAGCTGGTCAATGACGTATTTCCTCTTGTGTGCCTAGCACTAGTGCCCACTTTACTGGGACTGGTTGGTCTCTACCTCTACAAGAAGTCCACTGCACAGCCCCAAGGCAAGAAGAAGAACAAGGACAAGAAGAGCAAAAAAAAATGAGAAGAACGCCAAAGGAAAAATAAACTATTTAAATAAAAAAATGAGAAAAATGTGATAAAAAGGTGTCTGGAGGTCCTTGTGGAAGAATTGCCTTTGTGTTTATTTGTTATTTACCTCATTTGTTTGATATCACTGAGTGTGATTACAGTACAATAAGGGTATATGTTTACATCTTATAGCTGAATAAGTGTTTTGAACAAGGACAAAGATGCTGATTAATTCAGTATTTAGGGAATGTAATGAGAGAGTGTATAACATCAGAAGTGTGCAGTATAATACCTAAACATTTTTAACTGTGTGTGGTGCTCATACGTGTGTTCTTTGTGTTCTGTGTGTTCTGTGTGTAAAGTTTTACTAACTCATTTGTTCAAAATTGTCTGTTTAAATGTTCTGTATGATACACATCAGCCAGCATTGTCTTTGGAACAATATTGATTTTATATTTATTTTTTGGTGTATATTCTCTACATCGTGTGTTGCACCACATGAGCTGCCTCTATAACTTTGTGCCGCTTTTGAGTTTGTGCCTCAGAAGTGGGAGTGGCTTGTAGTGATTGGCGGGACACCATGAGCAGTGGATTCCGCTGGCATAGGACTTCATCACTGACAGAGATTCCGTCCAGATACTGCTTGAGAAGAACCCTTAACTGCTGGTTCTCCCGACCTAGAACCATCTTCTCACGCTCCAGGCACAAACGTTCCAATAGAACCTTGTTGTAACGTTGCCAGAACTTTTCCAGAACAGTATAGTCTAGCATTGCCTATAAGTAAAAGAGATGTGAAAGATCTTAAAAGAGGAACTGAACTAATTGGTCCATTCAAGCAGCCTCATGTAGTAACTGCTCTTTTATAAATTCTAGTCTGTAAAATAAAATTGGTCAGTCGTGCTTTGGGAGTCAGTAGGATATAAATGGTGCTGTATGCTTTGTGAGCTACAATGGTCCAACAGTTAAGATTATATTGTGGAAATATGTATTTCACCTGTGCTAGTTCTTCAGACGGTGGCTCCATGACACGTTCTCTCTCTTGATCCAGCTCCTCAGCATTTAACGATGATGTATAGAATGGAAGAACTTTCTCCTTCTCTGTCTCAAGCTTGCGACACATTTCAGCCAGACATAGCAACTTCTCCCCCTGAAGTAGAGCAACCAAGGAGGATGAGAGTATAGTTGGTCAGCCAAATTGGCAATGTGTTTTAAGCGCTTAAAATGCCAGGATTATTCATACTAAGGCTTATTATTTAGTAACTACAGACTTACAGAAATGTGCAAAACTTTGGGCCTATCGGTGGGCACTATCCATTTAAAGGGTTAACTTCCTTTGAAACTTACAAGAGAGTCTTTGAAATGGGATTGCTGTACTTATTGGCCAGCTGTGCCAGTGAGTGTCATGAGTGTGCGAGTGTGTAATAAATGGGTGTACCTTTGCAATAATGTCCTGGAGTTTCTTGGTGGTGTTATTGCTGTGCATTGTGAGATTAGCTAGCTGTTTTCTCTCAGCTGCCCGGGCCAGACTGAGCTTAGCTTTGAGCTGTTGGACCTTCTGGGTGACCTCCTCACGAGCTGCACGAAGCCCTCGTGCAGACATCTCGCTTTCCTTCTGACTGGAGCTCAGCCGAGAACGGAGAGCGTTGATGGAGTCCTGCACACACACAAGCATATATATATATATATATATATATATATATATATATATATATATATATATACATGCAGACAGTGGTCACTCAAACCTGTTAGAAATTCACTTTATTTCTGAATGCTCTGTAGTCTGAATATATTTAACAATAAACTTTAACTTTCTGTAAAGTCCCGATGGCAGATTCAGTGTTCCACTCCTTCCTCTCATAAATGCGTATCTTACATATTAGTTTCAAGGTACTTACTAAAAAATTCACTATGGTTATTTCATATCAACCCTGAGGGAGAAGCGGCTTGGAAAATGTGTGTGTGTGTATTTCATATCAGGGGTGCAACAATGCATGTTGATATTGTGATACTGCAGTGCAAAAATGTTACAATGCACATCATGAAGATGTGACAGTGCATCATGAAAAAAGAGTGATCTTTTAATTTTAGCATTGAATATAGCTGAATTGTTTGAGCACCATAATAATAAGCTATGCAAAAAATGGGATAGAGTCGCAATTTTTCTTTATGAGAATTTTGCTCAAAATATTGTGAAACTATCATACTGTCATAGGCCAAAAGTATTGTTACACCCAGTAGTTACATAATAATAAGTCTGGGGTTTAATTGGATTAAGATATGAGATGCTGCAATAAACACAGTGACTGCAACGTGTTTACAGAACATGAATTTTGCAGAGATATTCATTCTCTTACCTGCATCTTCTGCAAGCGTCTCATCTGCAGATCTATCTCCTTAGCACTGCGCTGGTCTTTAGCACGGAGCGATTCAAAAGTGATGTGCCGGTCCTCTGTGGCTTTGTTGTAATTTTGCAGTGCTTGCTGGAACTGCTGCCAAAGCTCCTCCACTGTGCCTTCCAGTTGGATACGGAGTGCATGCTTTTCCTCAATGTTCTACACAAATCACAAAAGAAAACCCCGTCGATCTCTCAAAAAAATAATTCACACTGAAACTACTGTGGCTCATTTTTTAAGATGGCAAAGGCTACTGTGGTTGCCAAAGACTATGCTGTCATTTCCCTGTTTCTAATGTGATACTGTTCAACAATTGTTTTTTGATTAATTATTGATGATTTTTAATTACAAATGTTCTAATTCATGTTTCTTTCTATAACACATGGAAAGACACGGAAAAATTACCCGGTTTTTGAGTTCATCACGGGTGCTCTGATAATCCTGCCTTGCCTCGCTGTCTATTTCAGCATAGTGCTGGTCCATTGCAAAGGTGACATCCTCCAGATAGGCACTATCCTGTTGGTGCTGCATCAGAATCTGTTCCCTGAAAATGCAAGGCAATCAAAGCACTGACTCAGGTGGCTGTTTCCACACATGCCAAAGTACAGACTGGCATACTGAACATACTATCAAAACAACAAAAAAGATAAAAATCAAGCAAAAGTGCAAGAGTGAATGTGAATGCGTGTATACCTCTCAGTGTTGTACTCAGAGCTAAGTTCCTCAAGGCTGTTGTTCCAATGTAACTTCAGTGCAGCCAGTCGACCTTTCTGTAGCTCCAGCAGACGATCTAAACACTGAAGGTAAGCCCGGAGAGCCAGGGCGGACTGCTGTTCTGCTTCACTCAGATCTGACACCAACGACTGCAACAGAAACATACATATGTTCAGAGAAGCTGAGATGGAACAATGCTTTCATATGGTCATATGCAAATGTTTGGGGACCCCTGGTAAAATTGCATGCTTTACTGAAGTGAAAATAGATTCACATTCTCTATAGAAAAACACACTTCTGTACATTTACTGTTTGTTTTCTGAATTTAACATATTGGGGAAAAAACTAAAAATATGATGTGCAAAAGTTAAGACACATCTTTGCAAAGTAGTTATGGTATATTTTACATTAAACTTAGCAAATAAACATGAATTTGCAATTAAAATGGCAAAAAATGTAATACTTAAGTTTGTTCCCTGTAGAGGATGCGATAACATCTTTTCACTTAAAAAATCAACAAAATATTTAAATCAAACTTATGCATAAGACTGTACATGTTCTCATAGTCGGGTCAAATCAGGATTTGACAGAAAATCATATTTATCGTCACCCCAAATGAAGTGGGTTATGCAAGACGTTTGGCATAAAGTAGCTTCCTTGTTCAGTTTGCATTAGAGCTACAAGGCTAATCAAGCAAACTATTTGAAGCTCTTACCCACCAAATTAACATCATGCAAACTGGATTCCTTAGTCATCATACGCTCACCATAAACATAAGCATGAGGTTATGAAGTCCCAAACAAACTTTGTTTTGTGTGAGGAGAAGGTTGTGTAATTTAGATTTTTCACCGAAATATCACTTTAATCTTTCAGGAAAACATGCTCACAGTCATTAGAGCCACAAGTATCAGCCTACAGCCCTCATGCCCTTTGAACTACAACATCTAAACATGGTACATACACATGTTGACTAAAACACTTATGTGGATGTTGTAACAATCATTGAAGCAGGCCTTTGCACCTTAATGACGCTGTCCTTGCGGTCAAGTACTCTCTCAAAGGTCTGGCTGAGAATGGCAATGTCGCTGCGGAGCTCTGCTGCTCTTGTCTGCCGCAGGACTGCACGCCACTGTTGTGTCAACTTGTGCATATTTATTGTGCTGTTACGCTCTTCTTTCTCCAGCTTATCCTGCAAAGACACATAAAATAATGCCAAGTCTGATAACCATCAAAACAACAGGTACAGATGATGGACAGAATTCTGGAATATGAGTTTACACTGTTACCGTTAACTGTTAACTAGAGTTTTAACAAACAAGTTGAATTCATATTTAAGTTTCAGTATTTTTTGTGAGTGAGGAGATTTCATTTAAAGTAGAATTACTTCAGCTTTTCTAAATGTCTGTATAAATGAATCAATAAGATGCAAATAAAGTGATTCAGATTGGTCTGATGTGGAATGCACCCATTCTAGAGAAACGTATTGATTCAGAAGGGGTAGTAACAGGAACCAGAAGTCTGATTTTTTTCAGCTACCCCATACAAAAGTGACATATACACTGCCTGATGCCTGAGGCATTGTTTTACTGTAGTTTTGTGACGCAGTTTTGGACTAAAATGCACTTTTTAATACATGCAAGGTGGAGAGGTATGTGCAGGGTGTCATAAAGCAAAAAATGTTTACCATTATTAACATTACATACTAAATTTTAGAAGGGTATTCACTAGTTATTTTAGATAGTGAATAAAAGGCTATTATTTTTATTATCGTAATCCCTGGTTCCCATCACCACCATTGCAGAGAAATTTGAGTAAGTACAATGAACCATTTCACATCAACCTACTCTGAGCTTGTTTACATTTAAATGGCTTAATAAATACACATTTTTAAAAATACAGACACATCTGCACAGTCTCACCTTAAGGAACTGAGTAAGCATGTCTTCTTTTCTTCTGGCCATTTCTTCCTCAGCCTGAGCCTTCTGCTGCATGTACACCAGTCTCTCCTCCTCCGTCACCGCGGCCTGCCTCCCTCCTGCTCCCTTCTTTCCTCCTTTCTTCGGCATGACTGCTTCACTTAAACTCTCTTTTCCAGAGCACAAACCAACATCCACTTTACACTTATAATGGCACTTAGGCTGACATTTTAAATAGAGATAAAACAAGAAAAGTGGGACAAATCAATTAAAAAGTTCTGCTCGCAATGAACTTGAGTTTGTTGTGAAACAGATCCCAGTAACGTTGACGCAGGAACTGCATACTAAATAAACTAAATAAACATACTGAAAACAGTGAATATCTCGGTATTAAACTTACCAGACACAGTATCGATATTATTCAGAAATATGGGCCTACACGTCTGAGAACTATAGAGCAGTTTATCGCTTCACGGAGCTTTAGCTAATTTCTCCGAGCACAGAAGCCGCTCACCTCAACGCTGCTGTTGACCGTTTCCAAGCAACAGGACTCCACTGAACAGTCTCCGGCAGGTCCTAATGTCCCGCGGCTTTGGCTCCTGACATCCGTTATCAGTTCAGAACTGAGGTCTGCGGGTTACATTCTTTATATCTATTAGGTGAAATTAAAGGAAGTGAATATTCAAATGAAAAAAATATTATTATATTCTAATGCAGTACAGTTCTGCACAGAACGCTCTATGCTAGAAGCAACCTATGTGGCCACTCCCCAGCTATATTCATTTTAGGCAGCAACGAAAAAGAAATAATTCTTAATTCACCGTGATCAGTAAAAATAATAAGGTAAACAAAATAATTAATGAAAACATTAAATAAGTATTCATGTAACTGTGAAATGCATATATAAATGCATACCACGTTTCTCAAATAAGCAAAATGAAAGTTTTGGTTTAGGCAAACTACAGGTGTTAAAATTTGCCTAGACAAATTAAGCGTTCCTGCTCATAGATTAAACCATCTCAGTCAAAACTTCTCTCCACACATATATATATATATATATACACACATTTCATATGCATTTCTCTAACAAATAATTTGGCCCGCAGATTAATGCAAACAAAAGATGACAACATTATGAACAGATTTGTTCCAATGTAGTAATCTACTTGGATTTTTTGTTTTCATCACATGACACATGATAATGTTATTGTGTACATTTTGAAATACTGTCAGTGTGAGTTTACATTTTTTTAGATATGCAGAGCAGCTCAAGGGGAAAACAAAAGACAGGATAGTTATTAAGCAAAAGGAAAAGAAAAATTTCCAACAGGATTCCAAATACAGAAGTCCCCAAAGTGTGTGACCACCAACACATTATTGCTGTTATAAATGACATTTAGAATGCTAGACATATGTACAGTGCCGTATACAAAAGTATTTACCCCTTCCCAATATCTTCTATTTTTGCATATTTGTCACACTTTAATGTTTCAGGTCAGACTACTTTTAATATTAGACAAAGATAATGCGAGTAAACACACAATGCTGATTTTAAATGATGATTACATTTATTGAAGGAAAACTGCCGAAAATGCCCTACCTTGCCCTGTGTGAAAAAGTAACTGCTCCCTTTGCCAACCAGTTAACCCAATTCAGTTGACTATCGGGTTCAGTTTCACTCTTCAAACCCTGGCATGATTACTGCCAGACCTGTAAACATCATTTAAATAGAACCTCTCTGGCAATGTGAAGCTAAAACATCTTAAAAAGCAGCACATGATGCCACGTTCTGAAAAGATTCAAAAACACATGCAAAACAAAAACACTGAAATCCACCAGTCTGGTAGGGTTCAAAGCCATTGCCAAGGTTCTCCAGCGAACAACACTATCCATTATCCACAAATGGAGAAAACTTGGAATAGAGGTGAGCCTTCCCAGGAATATCCATTACATCTAAATGACCCCAAGACTTTTGGGATAATATTCTGTGAACTGATGACCCAAAGGTGGAACTTTTTGGATAAAGGTAAAAGCTACATTTCAACATGAGAAAATCACACCAACAGTCAAACACTGTGGTGATATTGTGATGTTCTGGGGCTGTTTTGCATCTACAGGGCCTGGATGATGTGTCATAATTAATGTAACCATAATTTCTGCTGACCGTCATAAAATCCTTAAGGAGAATGTTTGCATAATAGTTTGTGATCTAAAGCTCAAGCATAGTTGGATTGTGCATCAGGACAACAGGAAGCAAGCAAGTCCATTCTGTATGACTGAATGACTAGAATTCCATTGAGATGCTTCTTCCCTAAACATTCAGTTCTTTCTTAATAACACTCTAATGCACTTAACTAATTCAGTGGCATCTCTGACTGGTACAACACATTACCTGATAAACACCAAACACTATACTGAAAGTCTAACACAGTGGTGTATTTCCTGGAACATCGGATGAATGAAATCTCAGAATGAGAAACTTTTTAAAAATATATTTATATTATTATAATTTCTAATATTATTTATAAGTTCATAAAATGCTATCGAACATGAAAACAAAACTGCTGAATGCAGGTAGACAGTGCTGTGTGTCCATAAACTCAGCCTGAAATCCATTCCACAAAATTCTGTAGCAGTGTTCCCTACATTCCTGGCCCAATGATCACTGGGTGTTTAGGTAACTACAGTTTATTAAATCCCTTCATTCACAATGTCCTGCACTGTCATTAAAGAAGCACACAATTAACTATTTAGTGACAATTAAACTAATTAGTGACAAACTCTTATTCACTACTTTCTTAAATGGCATCCCCCCTCTCTACGCCTACAGTAATAAACTAAAATGAAAACACAGACATTTTTATTATAAGAACTGTAAAAGTAATGCAAATCAATAGCCTAAATTATATTACATTTAGTAAATTTACAGTAAATTTCTGGCTACTGATTTTCTTTACTTTTACAAATTAAAAATTCTGTTATTTTTTTTCCAGACTTACAAATGCTTCAATAATGAATATAGTATTTAATAAAATAATGAATATAGTATTATTAAAGTGGAACATTTGTCTTATATAATATATAACATTGTGTTATTATTATTATTATTGTTGTTGTTGTTGTTGTTGTTGCTTGAGGCCTTTACATTGTGCTGTGATGTTCTTGCAGGTTTCATGAACTATGGGACGACACAGAACAATCCCTCCGCGATAAGCTTCTTTTTAGAAATTAAGAGCTGCTGTTCAAATTCCAAAAGAAAGCGCAAATCTCTACACAATACTAATATAAATATGTTTTCCTGGTTATAAAACTTTTCTCAGAGACTTTTTTCTCTTTTGCTTTTGGCGGAGGAAGAACGTTACTCCGGCCCTGCTCCGCCTCTTCCGGTCCTCTTTCCTGCCTCCTATTCAACATGGTGAGTGCCGAAACGTGTCGGCTATGAGCACGAATGTACTTTATTGTACTATATTTCGGTTTAAAGTGAAGCAAAGTATACGTCAATAAAGCATGTTGTTGTGGTAATGTGTTGCGCAGCCTCGTGCCAGGAGTAACGACTGATTTATTCGGTTACATAGAATGAAAAATTGAGTGGTTGGCTAACAACCATGCGGCTCCCCTCAGGCTAACAGCAGCAGGCCGCGGTCTGTCCACAACGTCCCGAGATTTACAAGAAAATTAATAAATGTTCTAGTAATTATGATCCAGGGCGGTTTTATTGTTAATGGTTTTGCACATAAACGTTTCATTTGTATATTTGCCTGCCGTTAAGGGGAGCGATACGGTACCTGTGGGCCAATCTGAGACGGAGAAGCTGGCGTTGTTAGCGTTAGCTCAGGCAGTAGTTCTTAGCGATTCTGTCTCATGAAGCAACGTGTCTGAGTTAACCACATAAATCAAACGCACAAAAGCCGACCCGTGAGCCCTCGCCTTTCGTCTAACTCAAAACAATTACTCCCTTGTCTTATTTAACTTAAGTGTATATCCGTTTGTCAGGCACTGACACTGCCTGCAGGGTACACGGTGTATGCGCAGTGTTATTAAGGCATTTGTCGATGTCCAGTTATTTTTCTAGGAATGTTTACAAGTTATTATGTATTATTAAAATACATAGGTTGTGTCATTGTAAATTCTCTCAATATGGACATTTGCCACCCTGGTATCGCAGAAGCGTGCAATATGCAGATGAGCACTCTAATTGTAGTAGTCAGTTTTAGATGAGTGTTTCTGGGAGTGTTCCATTGGAACAATGTTAATTCAAACTAGCGTTATATTGCTCAAAGAAATACAGGCCAACCTTTAACTGTAGCACATTTTAATTCACCAGGGTGCCAAGGTTTTAACTCAGCAAAAAGTGTTAAAAACAGATTTTGTTAATTGTTGGCCGCTGCTGTTTTGAAAATAACTTTTTTTTAACCTAAGTGGGACACTCTTTATAAAGAAAAGTAAAAGATACTGGTTCAAGTCCTGCAGACACACGTTTGATCTCTGCACATTAATCCAGAAGTCATTGCAATGTAACATTATGTCCTAAAGACTCGCATGTAACCTATATATTTAACGTTTGCCTTCTTGATCTACATTAAATTTGTATATATTTTTTTAATTTTAATTTTTACATTTTTTTATGCCAGACTAAGAAGAGAAGGAACAACGGACGTGCCAAGAAGGGCCGTGGACATGTCCAGCCCATCCGCTGCACCAACTGTGCTCGGTGTGTGCCGAAAGACAAGGCCATCAAAAAATTCGTCATTAGGAACATCGTTGAGGCTGCAGCTGTGAGGGACATCTCGGAGGCTAGTGTATTTGACTGTAAGTTAAAACGCTAAGATTTTGTATTTTCCATTGCTTTTTGCTTAAGTTATTAGTGGTAGACCAAATTGGGTAATATGTACATAAGTCTTATTTTGTTGATGAATATAGGACTAAATATTGAGTTTTCTCACTGAATCCACTAAGTTAAAGGACTTTGTTAAATACATCCTATTTTGCTGTGTCTGTCAGTAGATATTTGATGTCTAACTGCTTATTTACTTCTCACATTCCCTTACATAGCCTATGTGTTGCCCAAGCTCTATGTTAAGCTACATTATTGCGTGAGCTGTGCCATCCACAGTAAAGTGGTGAGGAACCGTTCTCGCGAGGCGCGCAAGGACCGCACACCACCTCCACGCTTCAGGCCCAGTGTAAGTGTGCATTACCTCAAGCCTTCATATGCTTTGTGTGGACATACACTTTAAACCTGCATTGGAATTTATCACACCAGCATAGTGTAGTTGTATCTGAAAGGAATGTAGTTAAAGAGAAGCATCAAAACAGCAGAACCTTAGCATTCTATGCTTGGCTTGACATTTATTTCAACACGCACTGAAAAATCTGACAGTAATGTGAAACTGCTTGTCTTTGTCTGATTTTTATTCTGGTCCATTCTTTTTTTCCTCCTTTTCTTTACTACAGGGTGCTGCTCCCAGAGCTCCTCCTAAGCCTATGTGAAGAATTGGTCATAAACTGTACATTTCTGTACAGACAAATAAAACCTCACTTTAAAAACCGTTGTACGTGTAGTGCTTTGTAAAGATACTTTCTGAGTAACAGTCGAAAAATGGTCATGGATGTAGTGGCACGAGTTTGCATAGTAATGTTTTCTGTATTTTTTTTCTCAGTTAATGTAAAGCACTTTTACACCATTGCTAAAACTCTTTGAAGGGAAGAGTATGTTTAAAACTATAGGTGTATAAAAAGGATGGTAATGTATAGTTTTAAGAAAATACATGGATTAGTTCAACTATTGAGAATTGGATCAGTTTTAGCCTCGGTTTCATTTTCTTGATTAAAACTTAAAGTAATGGGATGTCACTGCTTAACATCGCTGTGATAGGCTTCACAAAGCGTAGTGCATTATGTGCTCATCCAGAACCAGGAAATTTGATCTGTTTATGGCAACAGTGGGGGCTGAGGGCCAGAGACCAGCACAGCATAGTTCTAAACCTGTCACTTGACTGAGCAAATTTGGGTATGTTTGAGCAGGGAAAAAAAAGATGCAGAAATGTGGGCCTTAGACTGAAGTTGCCCATCCCTGGTTTGTGCTTATGGTTAGCTACAAAAGAAGATCAGATTCTAGAGCTATCCTGTATAGAAGAATTTCCAATGAGTACGAATTGATTAATGCAATAAATGACCTACACTATAGTTTAATGACTTGGAATTCTATTGTTTTTCTCAAGGCATGTGTTATGAGGCAGTCTGCATAGTTAAATCATTGAGATGTAAAGTCAGTGACATAAGGAATAGTGCATTGCACAGAGCCTATGTGAATACTTCTGGGAACATTACAACAATGCATGCAAATATAGATCTAAATGTAATTGAGCTTTAATGTTGATGGTGGTAAAATAGTGGTATTTTACTTTATTAGAGGCCAAAAAATGAAATACATGGAAAAACGGAACGAAATTTATCTCACAACTAAATTAAAACTCTGACATCAGGCAACATGTCTGCAAACATTTAATGTAGTAATCGCTTTCTGTGAGATATTTAAGAGTAATTAAATGCCTCAGATCTCTGGTTTTTATTACCACCTCTTTGAATCAATTCTGATTCTGTGAGCTCTTCTATGGTTGCACATTGTAAATCATACCACTCTGAATGACCGTTTACATCTTGACCCAATTAAGAATACTTAAATGCTTGTATAATTCCCTTAAAACACCTTGCTGTGGTGTACAGGGATGAGGGCAGTATGCGAGTTATTCTTATGAAAGGTCTCGTCAAACTTGACTGTTTTTCCATAAGGAATACTATGGAGCCCTGCTGGTGACATTCTGTATAAATAAAAACAATGTGTGGTCACTACTTAGTAAGGTGTGGGAATGATATGATTAAATCATGGCCACAACTTAGTAAAACATGGGAACGAGATCCTAATGTGTGACCATGACTTAGTAAGCCGTGATCTCGTTCTTACCAAGTCATGGCCACGACTTAATCATCTCATTCCCACCCTTTACTAAGTCGTGGCCACACATAATTTTTATTTATACAGGACGTCACCAGCGGGGTTCCATAGAATAGTGTTTATAGCTTAACACTCTTAAAATATGGTGGTTCAAGAGTCTTTAGTAAAGAAAATACGATTCTATATAGAACCATGAACACTCCAACCCTTTGCATCATTAAAGGGTTCCTCGGTTTGATGGAGAATTTGTTGTAGATGGTTCTAGAGCTCTTAGGGTTCTAATGTTACAAGCCCTTTTACTGAATGTAGGTTATAGGGGTTTCAGATTGAGGAATGAAGTCATACTGGGTGCAAATGTTCTTTATACATCCATGGGTAACTGTTTCGTACGTTTACTGACCTCAGATCAGCAGACCATTGCTGTCTATCAGAACAGCCATCTGTTACAACCCAACAACATACATAAAGGCCTTGAAAATGCTGAGTGTCACTAAGTCCCAGTGATCCTCTTTGAGATGTGTCGGTTCCTAATCGCCACTCTCAGACAGATGCTCATTCTGCGTAGACTGAACATCATGACCGAGTACAACCTGCAGTTTCTGTCCAGAGCCGGTTTCTGTGTTTATTCAAACAAGGTGCTCTTCGAGTGAAGAGTAGGGTTTAGGTGGAAGGAGAACAGCACAGAAAAGAGAAAAGTTCAGTGTTCTAACAGACACTTGTGGGCTATCAGGTGAGGAGGAGCAACAGGACAAAGAGCCAAAACAGAAATCCTCATTTTACGTGTTGACTTGCACCTGTAATAGCTGAAGCTATTGAAGCTGGTTTTGTAGAGCTGGTTAAGATGGCTGGTGCTGATGGAGCCGGAGAGGAAAGGGAGATGGAGGAAGCGCAGGAATTTAACAGTGAAGAGGAGGCGCTGCTGCATTTTGGTCAGTACAGCGAGGCCCGAGCTGCTCTGCCCTGGGAGCAGCGCACACTGAAGGAGAAGGTGATGCATCACCTCGATCGGATGTTCCTGGTGTTCCTCGCCGTTTTCCTCGTGGTCGTGCTCTCAGAGGCTGTCTACAAGTTTTGGTACATCACCAGCTTGAAGACGATTATGGAGTTTGTGCTGGACTCTGTGTCCTACTTGTTCACGCAAGACAAGGAGGAGGTGTTGCTTGAACTGTAGGCCTAATAACCGTTTGCACGCTGTATAAATTCGCTGTATAGTCTAATGAATAAGATATAGAAGCTGGAGTTTTGCAATACATATTTTTCAAATCTCTGGTTCATGATAAAATTGTGACAGAGACAATGTGAGTTTTGTTGTTATTGCCATAACTGAATAAACTGTTATCATTACTCCTGTGCCTATATGTCATGTTCGTCTTCCAGTTTTTATATTCTGTATATCTGGATGGCGCTGTGCGCTAGCGGGCAAAAAAAGTGCACAACTACGCCATCTGCTCGATGCGACCAAAACATTTCGAATAGCCATTAATTTCGCCATAAAGAAAATGTTGATAACGAATTAAAAATCACTTAATGCTGGACCTTTTTTTGAAACAGCCATTCTGCGATCATCCAAGCATAGTAGCAACGAACACAGTTTAGGAGATCATACTGCGGACCCATAATGACGCAAATAGAATTGAACTACAAAACCCATAGTTCAGTGGCGGCGCGGCGTTGTGGAATAGGGGATAGTGACGGCATCCACGTGACAGACTTGTAGACCATTTTTTACCATCGTTCAATCATCTGCTACACTGAAATATAATCAAATATATAGGTGGCACGGCAATGTGTAGCACTTCCACTTCATCGATAAAGGGGGACTCAACCAAACTTAAGCCCCCCCCAAAAAAAACAACAACAAAAAAAAACAACAACAACGAGAACAACAAAAAACAAAACAAACAAACAAAAAACAACACACACACACATTTTCTGAGCCGCTTCTCCCTCAGGGTCCGGGGGGGGTTGGGGTATGGTGCTGTAGCCTATCCTAGCAGTCATCGAGCGGAAAGCAGGATACACCCTGGACAGGTCGCCAATCCATCGCAGGGCAAAAGAACAAACTTGTTTTAAATAAAACCCACGACACACGTGGCGCTTCTCTCGCGCAGCTATATTTGTGCTGTAGACATCGTGACCTTTGGTCCCTATCCCCACCACTGTAAAAAACTGTTTTCCTACGATGAGCCACTTCAGAGGACTGAATTCATTCAGAACTTTCGAGAAACATGGGGAGTTCATCTTTACCCAGTTTTAACGCAAACTGCAGGGGGCGATCTCTGCCCTGTATTTAAAAGGCTCCCTATGCAGGTCATATGACTCTTTGCTGCCCCCTACAGGGTCCGAATAAGATCTGCATTTTTTACTGTTTTCTGACACTGTCCAATCACAGTGTGCGATTTTGACGCGGCACTCTGGGCACCCAATCAGATCCCTGAATACTGCGTCACACCGCGGCTAATTTCACTCGGCCTCTCTCTTCCGTCCGGAAATCGCAGCGTGTCCGACGTTTCGTGTCTTTCGTAGACTTAAAGTAAGTTATTTTCACAGTTCTGCCCCAGAGTTTGGTAAATCATAGTGTATTAATACTAGTTAGTACACATGACGGGTATGGACGTTTAAATCGACCAGGAACGTGGTAAACACACGTTGGCCTTGCTGACAGCTCGTAGCGTGGTCGCGATACCAGAGTAGAGCGCGCTCCATTTTGTTTGGTTCTCGGCTGAATACCGAGAACATTGACGCCGCTCTGTCCAAGTAAAAACGCTGCACCTGTCCTGAATAAGCGTGTGGGGTGGTAGTGCTGTATTTACTGTCTAGTTCAGACGAGCTGTGTCAATAAATGGGCTGAAATAAACAACACAGGCTTATATGCCAACACAGAACTGCGCAGAGAAAGCAAACCTCCAAGAAGAAACAAACATCCACATTATCAAACATTTCTCCGGTTTAGTTAACTTGGTTATTTTTTTAAAGGGACGATAAATGACTCATTTCAGAGTAAAGTTTTAATGCAGCTGATAACACAACTCTAAACAGGCGCAGTCGTAGTTGGACTTCAGCAGGAGGAGGGGTGGTGATCAGTGGGGGAAAAGACAGTGGTGCCTCATAAAGTGCACTACACCCTCCCAAGATTGGGGGAAGTTTACGTTCTAAGAATGAAACGTACAGTAATGCATACAGTAATATGCAAAAAGTGTCAAGGGCATCCAAGTAATTAATGTGAAGAGTCATTTATCTCAATAGTGTTAATCAGAAAAACAGACCAAACATTAGGATAAATACAAATAAGTGAATTAATAAATACATTAATGGTGATTTTTATGTGTTAGAGTAGTGTAGCCGTTTTCAAAGCACTCTTTAGCAAGCCCAGTGTTTACAGTTAGCATCTGGTACCTAGCTCAGTTAATCAGTACTTCATTAAATTAATCCAGGTAAGTCACTGATGTAATACATTTGTCAAATCAGTGTGATGCTTGAATTCCACTGAGAAGTCAGTGACCAAACCAGTGTTGATTTAAAAATAAATAAATAAATAAAAAAAGTGTATATATATATATAATATGTGTGTGTGTGTGCATGTGTATTTATTATTAATGTATTTATTCTAATGATGGTGATTTTAGAGGTGAAAATGCTTACTGCCAAGTTTTAAACTTGGCTAACTTTCCCACAGTACTGCATGTGCAAATTTTAATAGCAAAACTGATTGAGCTTTTTTTTATTTTTAAAAACGGTGTCCTGCATTTTTCCTTCCAGAATGCGTTACGTGGCCGCTTACCTTTTGGCTGTGCTGGGTGGAAACACCAGCCCCTCTGCCAAGGATATCAAGAACATCCTGGGGAGTGTAGGAATTGAGGCTGATGATGAACGTCTTAATAAGGTATCTGTTTAAAACATCCACATTTAAAGCACCCAAGCATCTTATAAATGTTATCTCTTTGTGGGCCTCTTACTAGTGCTATGCAGGGCTGGTGAGTAAATGTAATGTCTTGTGCATCTCCACAGGTCATCAGTGAATTGAATGGCAAAGACATC
The DNA here is from genome assembly GCF_015220715.1 of Pygocentrus nattereri. Classification (NCBI taxonomy): domain Eukaryota; kingdom Metazoa; phylum Chordata; class Actinopteri; order Characiformes; family Serrasalmidae; genus Pygocentrus; species Pygocentrus nattereri. The sequence goes on along the minus strand of NC_051236.1, from coordinate 14,330,272 downwards.
AATGAAGTCATGAATTCCGGTATGTTTATATTGAATTTTGCTTTTTTGGTTGCTTATTGAGTGGAATGTCTCTTTGAATAAGGTAATTATAAGGTATTTTCTCTGTAGGCCTCGCTAAGTTAGCCTCCGTGCCAGCGGGTGGTGCTGTGGCAGTCTCTGCTGCTGGTCCTGGTGGAGGTGGTGGTGGGGCTCCAGCAGCTGGGGAAGCACCTGCAGGTAAGTGACTGACCTTCTGTTTAAACGATCTAAACCTCATTGTACTGCCCGTTTTTTTTTCTTTTTTTCTTCAGTTTTTTTTTTATAAACACCTCTTATTGACTTCAGTGGTGTTCCGTAGGGTCTCATTAAAATTGACTAATGAGAACTGTTACCTTTTTCTTCTAGCGGAAGAGAAAAAGGAGGAGAAGAAAGAAGAATCTGAAGAGTCAGATGAAGACATGGGCTTTGGCCTCTTTGATTAATCTTTCTTCTTTTCAAAACAATAAAAACGAAAACGTATTTGTGTTTGCTTTGAGTTTCATTAATGGTCAGTTTGCATTTTGACTCAAAAGATTACTTTTGAGGCATAAATTAGCATTTATGGCAAGCTTCAAGTCTTATTCCTCTAATTTGGTGAATACTATTTGTGCAGTTATGTGTGCAGTAATAAAGCAGAGTGTAATTGCTCTGTATATGTTTAATAATAGTCATAATGTAAACATAAATTGGGGTATGAAAATGTACTGTTTCTCTAACAGTTGCTTGGCCTTCTATGGTCAACTTAGGTTTATTGCTATTAGACTATAACTGAGGATGTGCACTGAAAAGAAGAGGGGGGCATCTATTAAAAACAACATTCAAATGCGTATCAGAGCCTAAAGGAACAGCTTTGTGTAGCCCTCTGTGTTGGTCCACACGGTACTTCAACATGACTTACAAGTTGTAATTCAAAGATTTACTAATGACATCAGTTCAGATTCAAATGACTTCAGGCTGCTGGGGAAAGTATTTCATTTGTCAAAGGCACTACAGAAGCATTCATTCATTCATTAGAGATGGAGCAAATGCATGGGGACCACACTGGTTATAGTGCCTTGATCAGTGGTTGCTAGCATGACTCATAAGTGCTGTCACAGCTGTGCTGGTATAAGTACCTTAACCAAAAAAAAAAACTACTGGTAAGCCTTACCAGTGAACAAGTCATGGTAAAGACTGATCTACATGTTTGAGTTACTTTATATTTACCATTGTTTTTAGCACAGCATTCATTCATAAATGAGTAATGGATATTTATTTAAGTATCGTAAACAATCCAAAAGTAGGAACACAATCATTTCTGTGCCTCTGAAGGGTCTCTCATATTCTCTCACTATGATCATCGCTGAAATTTAGATTAAAAGCATGTAAATTAGGATAGTGAATGGATTAAATGTAAAATATCAATCAAGTATTAACCCATTTAATCTCTTCAGTTGTTTGAGTACATGAACTTCGCTCCTTGGACAGCCTCGACACAAGCTACATGCCTTTTCAGCAGATATTTTGGTAAAGTTAAAATTATTATTCATGCGTTTAATCAATAAGACCCAAATACACAAGAAATGAAAAAATGAATTAATTAACAATTGACCAGGTAAACATGGATTCACTGGATTGTCATGTTCTAGCATGTTTGAAACAGGGAAATTTGAGATATGTGAAAAAATCGTTACGATAACAGCAAATACGAGCCACTGTTGTTATCCCATTGGTCATGATTTTGATTGTTTATGTGTTTACATCTCCTGTGACATCTCCTAAATGTGGTGGTACAGTCAATAATAAACCTTAAAATAATTATGTGCACCAAATATGGTAGTTTTAGCTGTATTCTAACATTTTACTGAGTTTCTTTTGTGGCACGCTGAGGTAGACATTGTCTTTCTCAGATGCATGTCTGAAGTAAATGGCATTGGTCATGTGACCATTTACCCCAACTGTGTAAAAATATTAATATGAAATCAAAACAGCCTGTAATTTAAAACCATTTGCTATTCAGTAGAAAACATAACCGTTTTGAGCAATAAATAAATGAATAAATACATGAATAAATAAGTAAAAATAGTTGGTGGGATTAAATGGGTTAAAATCACAATCTAAACATATAATTCAGAGCTCAAAAGAGCAATGGTCATCTATATTAGAGCACTGGTTGGCATGCTGTGATATACAAAAATAGTTTGGCAGTTAATTGTCATTCCTGGCTGTACCAGAGCAATTTGAAGCTCTGTATTATATGGGGAACCAGCTCCTCTTTCTCTACTTCTCATTTTTTTTCAGAGAACAAAAAGCAAAGCTTACAGGCAAGTACTTGTTAGCTTCTATTCATTTGTGTGAGAATTCAGTTTGTGTTGGCTTTTACCAAAGTACCATACTTTTACCATAATAGTGTGGAACATCCAGCCTGTAAGTATTTAATCTGTTGCTTCTTTTGTTCTTGGCAACTCTGTAATGTTGCTATGTAATAAATGACACATTATTTATAAAACCCCAATTTCAATGAAGTTGGGACGTTGTGTAAAACATAAATAAAAACAGAATACGATGATTTGCAAATCCTTTTCAATCTATCTTGAACTGAATACACTACAAAGACAAGATATTTAATGTTCAAACAGATAAACTTTGTTGTTTTTTGCAAATATTCACTCATTTTGAATTTGCTGCCAGCACCCCCCCGCGACCCTGACGGAGAAGTGGCTTAGAGGATGGATGGATGGATGGATGCTCTGTGTAAGATATGGCACATTTTTACACATTGTTAATTTTTTTTGCTGACATATTAAACTGAATAAAAATGAAATTGCACTACAATTTGCAGAAATATATCACATTTAAGCTTGTTATTATTACTTTCCCATCAACAAAACATAATTGGACTAGGTGTTAAAACTTTGGAACTGTATGTATTCTCTTCTACTAAATGACTGCCACATAGGACAAATGTGATCATTTTCACTTGAACGCACTCATAGTCCTAAAAAAATCAATGAATTGTCATATGTAGTTGTGCATGAAATCACATCATTGAAAGTGACAGTTCAGCCAAAAATCTAATGTAAACAATTGTATCACTTACCCAAAATGTAGTTAATCAGCAAAAATAGTCTAAACTTTGCTTCTTTAGTTCACTTCTTCAAAATTAAGGTGAAATTTAAAGTGTGTGATTATTTGGGCATGTTGTTTGCATGATGCTAATTCCATGTTAGCTACATTTACCACTTATTTTAGCTGAAATTTACTTGTAAACACATGCAGTTTTTAGACACTTCACGTGAATTCTAAGTTACGTTTCTGTAAGTGTATGTAAATGGATTCTTTTTTGTGAAATCACTAAACAGTAAATTCAAAACTGGCTTGTTTTTACAGCTTATTTTCCAAATATGAACTGGCTAATGGTGACAAAGTATGTTTTGAAATGTTTATGTATGTCGTCCAAGTCTTTTATTTGAAGAAAATATTTGTTTTTCCCATGTCTAGCCTTGCTCCATAACCTGGCAGGCCAGTATGGCATCTGGACTTTCCACAACAACTTTGTCCTACTTGTTTCAGCCCTATAATTTACTTGCCACTTTGATTGTCTCGCTCTGCTACACCTTAGAATTCAAGACAAATATTCCATTACATAAACCTTTCCAATGTTCTATGAGAGAATGTCACATAGAATGTCACAAAAATGCCCTTTAGCAACAGAACATAGGCTTTAAATAATGCTTTTGTATGTGAGCACTAAATAGGTTGGTGCGCTGGGCGAGGCACACTCTTCAAAAGGCTGTGAGAGTGTTGACAGATATGATGTGGGCTATGGGACGGTTGCCTGTTTTTTTCATGCTTCACTTGAAAAGACACCTTTTGAGCAGGTAAGTCCTGTGACAGTACTGTAAATGTTGGTTTCAATCACAGTCTCTATATAAGTGTGCTTTTTCCACCTAAAGAGACAAAATTTCTGATTGTTTTTTTTTTAATATAATTGCACAGCTAATCTAAATCATAGCCTTAAGATGTTTTTTTTTCAGTCCTATCATTTTTCCTTAGATCTTATCCTTGCATTTTTCAGATTCCCACTTTTGCCTTTGCTGGTTTTGCTGTTTCCACCTATACTTTGCTCATTTGCATTGTGTGCGCCATCTTTACCCCCTGTCTCTGCTACATGCTTTCCTCATTTGCCTGCCCTCTTTTTAAACCCTCTTCATTCCCTCTGTCTTGGATTGCACTTTGTTCCATGGTGCAACCTGGCCTTCACTTCGAAGGAGCAATTACAGCCTGACAAGCAGACGCAGTTCCTTCACTCACAACAGTGCTCTGTCTGCCTCCAGCTGTCCACCACCAATTGCTCCTACATTAAAAGCCCCAAACCTGCATCCTTTGACTTCTTCCTAATCTTAGAACTAGAAGTTGACTGCTATTCTCAAGCAAATCTGCCATGTGAGAAAACCTTCCACAAGCTACTGAGCTCCAAGTAGGCCAGTATAGTAAGCTGCAGGCTGCTGAGTGGTAATGATGGTGTTAATTATGTAGAAATCCTGCTTCACCCATGTTACCTAATATACCTAAGGACAGCCCCAGCACTGGTTATGATTACCTTTCTAAAGGTGACCTGATACTCAGCTGGTATGAATCTTTAAGCAGTTTTTGACTGGTTCTGCAATTCTTTATACATTCATTATTGCAAAATGTAAAGTGCTTGACATTATCAGATGTAGAATCTGATTTCAAATGTGTCATAGAAAGAAACAAAATAAATATTCACAAAAATATGTTTATTAATAATCTTTCTTTATAGCTAAATCATGTGTACGCCGGCATACACACAGAGTACATAGGGTATATATAAAGAGCTTAAGTGCTAACATTAAACAGCATTAAATAATTTTGTTCTTTCAGTACAAGTATTATCAGATGCTTCCTGGGGAACTCCATCGATTTTTCGAAATATATGCATAATTAAATAAGATTAAGGATGTACACAAAGTCATTCAGAGTGGACTGATGTGAAATGCTCTATTCTAGAGAAACATGCTAGGATAGGAACCAGATATCTGAAGTGTTTAACGCCGCTAAAAACTACCTTACAGAAAGTCTTCCTGATGTTTGCCATGTTGATTGGGGATAAGGTTTTTGACCTAAAACATATTAAATTTTAAGTGCATTCATCATGGAGAGGTACATGCAAGGTATTTTAAGGAAAGGTGGTACCCAAAGAATACTTTTTTTCATAGTTACTTGTATTTTACCATGTCAACATTACATAAAACTCAGAAGATATGTAGGTTGCCTTGTCATTTTAAATCGTAAATGTCTATATTTGTGATGTGGACATCCTTTATTTTCTCTCACTGCCACTGTAAAGAAATTTGAGTCAGGAAGTTTCTTGACAGTGTCATTTTGCAGTCAGGCTGAATAATGCAGTGATTGAAAAAAGGTGGAATTCCCCTTTAAATGTTAGTGAGACCTTTGGCACATTCCAGTGAGTTAACCTATAAATAACCTATTAGGTATCTGCTGAAAAACTTGCATGACAGGTACAATTTGAAGTCATGGTATTGCTTTACAGTCAATTCCTTGGCTGTGAGGTAAAGCTTTTACTGCCTACTTTTACATAACACTGTTGTCGGAAGAAAACCTTGTATCTTCAAAATGGAAAAGGAAACAACATACTTTCCTTTAATGTACGTCAATGGAACCAGACTTTTTTCCAAGTAATTCTGGGCAACTTCTTTTGGTCCAGTCTTCATGAAATTTACTATTACCACACTTTATAAAGGGCAAAAGGCATTTTAAAATTATCCCAAAAACTGAAAAACGGCAAAAACTTAGATTTGAGATTTTCTTCTGACAGCAGTGATATGTTTTTGGTTGTGGCAAATGTAAAAGTATATACTTATATACAGCTACATACAATTATGTTGTTTTTCCTACTTCTTGGCTATTGCTCACGGAACAATGGACATTTTGTGTTGTGTCCTGCCTCTGATAGCAAAAACCCTTGCAATCATCACAACTCACAAAGTGGCACTGCATATCTCATAAAATAGTACACACTAAGTAGTATGTGATATGGTTAATATAGTAATATGACATCTGTAATTATTAAGCTTTACAGCTTTCTCTCACAGCCTTCATCTAGATAAATATTTCTATGAGGTTAAAGCTCAGATGACATCATGACGATTTTCCACCACCCCCTGGAGGCTTTCCAATCCTCTGATGAGGTCATGAAATGCAACCTGATGTCAGTTCTTCTTCACATTATGGCTTCTGAAAGAAAACAAAATCTTTAAGCCTTTAAACTGTCAGGGACTTGTGTGTGTGAGCCCACACATCAGTTTATCATTCTTATACCTACAGGACTTACATATTAACAGTAGTTACTGAATAATTAATTAATAGTGGTAACTGAACAATAGGTCTTACATATTTTACTGAATAAAACACTTAGGGGCAGTTTCCTAGATAGGGATTAAACCCAGTACTGAACTACATTTTATTTTTAATGGAGAATCTTCATTTAGAACGCTTTGTAGTCCAGAAACAGGCTTAATCCCAGTCCGGGAAATCAGCTTGTACGGTTCAAAAGATTAAACTGAACTGCTGCTGACATTATTACCACAGACTATGCTGACTACATCTTGTGAAGGTAGAAAAGAGCAAAAGTTTTGCTTTAGAAAACAACTCTGACTCACCATTCTCCTTTGTCAGAGCTCTTCTTCTCTTTCTCTGATATTATGTCAGTGATGTGAGGATGGCTCTCGCTTGTATGACTGAACCGATCCTTTAGGTACTGGTTCCCAAAACCAAGGATGTGCCCGGGAGCATGGCGAGAGAGCCCGGCCACTCGGGCTGTGAAGTCCAACGTAAACGCAAACTTCACCAGCTCTGGAGCTGCCACAGGAGGTTGCTTGGGGACCTCAGTACTCAGTACATACTGATCTGCCAATTGCTGGAAGGAGCCATAGGAGAGCTTCATGAAGTAGGAGCTAATGGCGGGATTTTCCTTCAGCTGTGGGGAAGAGTAAAGAGCTTCAGTTTTGTCTTCCAAATGTTCAACTCATGTAATATTGTTTTCAAAAGGACTCCTTGTGGGGTTTTTGGATGGAATTGCTCTAAGTCAGTGCTCACCAACCCTCCTCTGTAGATCTGCTTTCCTACAGAGTTTAGTTCTGACATAAATCTAACATGCTGTCCTCCGCTTACCTTACACTAACGCTTCTGATTTGGCCAGTCACACACTTCTGAGGAAGTTAGTTAACTGCCACAAGTGTAGAAGATTTTGGTTTGAATCAGATTCTGCAGGAAAGTAAATCTAAAGGACCAAGGTTGGTGACCACTGCTCTAAGTGACAGTACTGACATATAATGTGATGGAGTGTAAAGCCTTCTAAAGCTTATTGGAAAAACATTACCTTGGAATCTATGACATCCCCGTTTTGCTTTATCAACGTAATGATCCTCTCAATAACTTCCTCTTGAGTAACTGACAAGACAAAGAATATTACAGAATTATGAGGAACTATAAAAGCATGTCCTGTTTAAACTCTCCAGTATTGCATTATCAGTTACCAATCTAGCACTTTTCAATGCAAATACGTGTAAATGTACATACATACATTTTCAACATAGCTATGTCTTAAGCAGCAGACTTTATTCTCAGTCTAAGCCAATAAACAGTACTCACTGGGTAAGCCATTTATGTCCGTAGGTTGAACTGCATCAAGGATAGTTCTGTTGTCCTCTGATGGACTATTTTTCACCTCATGTACAATCTTCTGTAGCTCCTCTGACATTTTCTCATAATAAGCACTAGTAGGCTCAACCTCCTCGATTGCTGCAAAAATGATTGAAATTAACATGTGTCTTTAGCTTTCATTTAAAAAAATAATTTGCATCAGAAAAATAAATGTTATAAACATATCACAGGTGTTTTAAAGCAAACACATTATACATTATACTTGCTGAGAGTGTGTTAGTGATGCTTACATGCATAATATTAAATCATAACAGTAAAATATTAGCATTAACTGTGACAGCAGCATGTAATCGCTGTCAGAACAAAGCGTTGCATCTCCCTTTTGCAGTTTGCAGTAAATATAAAGATAACCGCTTTTGCCAAAAGCTGAAAGTGAGGAAAAATATATATAAGTAGCCAAGCTCCATATTTGATGTGTGACACCAAAATTCTGAAAATTATATACCAAGCTCCAAAGTGGTCTTATGATATCTTCTGAAATGCAATTTCTGTCTTATTAATTTAATGCTTTCCAAGTTATAACTGATTTATTCCTATCCATTAGAAAAGATGTACCAAGCAATAATGATCAGGTGATTAACTGAAAACTTCTGTAAGGAAGTAAAAGTGGGCCAAACATTAATCTCTCTTTCTTTTATGTAGCTTCTTTTAGATGATGGGTAAAGTGTTTTAGGCATGGAGTGAATGGAGTTTGCCCAACTGATGCTCGACTAGATTTCTCTTTTGGATGTATTAATCCAAAGTAATTAATGTATTTTTGGAAGTATTAATAAGTTATCTGAAATTATGCACTTTTGAGTGTGAATATGTAACTACATTTTACATGCAAGACATATAAGAACTGTTGCTTTACACAACAGTGTTATTATTCTACATTTCCTAAAATGTTTGAACATATACCTACATTTCACCATGGTATCAGAACATAGCTCTAGAGTTAATGGTCTCCCAGTGGCTTTATCTTGTCCCATGTCCCTGCTGTATCTCTTCAGTGATAACCTCCTCTGGGACCGCCTTCTTCTAAATGATCTACGACGCAAGCTGATGGCATCACCACTGCTGAGAACATCAGGTAAAGGTAGGCAGGAGGTTGAGGGACTTGAAGCCTCTGGAGGAGTGAGGGCTCCTTCAGGTCTCATGTCCTCTCCGTCTTGCTCCTCCTGTTTGTCACTATTCCCTCTAGAGAACCACCCCATTACACTCTTCCATACTGAGGATTTCTTACTCTTCTTGGTCTCTTTGGGTTTCTTTTCCTCTGTTGAGCTTTCCAGTTGGTCAGCTAGAGGTACCTGTGGTAAAGCTTCATCCTTGATCTCTTGTTTATAGGCTTTATTTGGTTGTTTACCATCTCGCTTGTCTTTATCAAAGTGTAAAAACCACTTCTTGGGCCTCCCATCAGATTTGTGAGATGCATTGGATCCATCATTTCTACTGAGAGTGCCTCTTTTCTTCCACGGTTTAGATTTGATCTCAGGGTTATCTCCTGTTGCCTGGAGCTTGCTCTTGGTTTCTGGCTCAGAGAATGCTTCGTTCTCCATTTTACTAAGGTCCACCACTGCATCGGAGGCATTAAGGTGAATGGAAGTGTCGCTAGAATGTTTATGATTCCTCTTATCTCTCTCAGCAAGAGTGACCCACTTGTGTGTCCGGCGCTCTCGGTAACGTGGAGACTGTGCTCCATCATTAAGGCTCAGGCTTCTCTTCACATACGTCTCCAGGAGCCGCTTGCTGTCCTTCTCACCCACTAAGAGCACCTGGGGACTGGGCTGTGCAATATGCTCAGTCAAAGTCATTCTGGTAACTGTGTGTAATCCTGGTAGAAAGTAAAAGAAGAAGAAATAAATAAATATTTAACTTCAGTTTTCATTAACTAGACACACAAATCACCTTTAAACACAACAGGCACAGTATATTTATGCATAATTAAATTGGTAAGAAAATGTTAAGTTAAATAACAAAGTCATTCAGATTCCAGAGAAGCTTGCAGAGTCTGAATTGTTCACAATGTTGATAGGAACCAGACGTCTAAGCTAGAAAACTATTTTATATCATGTCATGCCTGAGACATTGTTTTATGATATTTTTGAAATAAGATTTTTACCTAGAAGTTTAAGTTTCAAGTTTCAAGTTTATTTGTCATTTGCACAACATGTCAAGACATTTATGCATTGAAATGCTTGTGCTGGGGCTCAGGTAATCACTCTACATATATATATATATATATATATATATATATATATATATAAATAAAAGTAAAAATTTGAAATATATTAAATATACACAAAATATAGGGAAAATGTATGCAAAATATAGTGAAATATACACAAAATATAGAGACAATATACACAAGACATAGAGACCGTATACATTTTAAAGTGACTTGTCTGACTGTGTTATTGTTCTTTGAAGTGGCTTAGTGTTAAGGTGTTATTGTCCACAGCAGAAATGATATGATAATAATACTGATAGAGAGACTAAGTGAAATGATAGTTGGGGACGGACCCACAGCTTCACAGCTTGTTCAGAAGCCTGACAGCCTGTGCATAAAAACTGCAATCGCTGTCAGAACAAAGCTTTGCATCTCCGTTTTGCAGTTTGCAGTAAATATAAAGATAACCGCTTTTGCCAAAACCTGTAAATCTTGTAGAAAGTGAGGAAAAATATATATAAGTAGCCAAGCACCATATTGGTGATGCCTAATTTTGATGTTTGACACCAAAATTCTGAAAATTATATAAAAAGCTCCAAAGTGGTCTTATGATATCTTCTGAAATGCAATTTCTGTCTTATTAATTTAATGCTTTCCAAGTTATAACTGATTTGTTCCTATCCATTAGAAAAGCTGTACCAAGCAATAATGATCAGGTGATTAACTGAAAACCTCTGTAAGGAAGTAAAAGTGCGGCAAATATTAATGTCTCTTTCTTTTATGTAGCTTCTTTTAGATGATGGGTAAAGTGTCATAAAGGCATGGAGTGAATGGAGTTTATTAACAGGGTTGTTCTAGCCTGGATGCTGCGGAATCTCCTGCCTGATGGCAGGATGGTGAACAGGCCGTGTGCTGGGTGGTTTCTGAATGCCCTGCATGTAGAGAGGTGCGTGCAGGGCGTTCCAAGGCACCAAATATTTCCCCAAAAAACCTGGTCTGTTTCAGAGTTACCACCATTTTACCTTTATCAACACTACATATTAAAAGGCAAGAGACATGTGTAGGTTGACTGGTTGTTTTCAATACAAAATAAGATATATAAGATATATAAGTCTATATTTGCTCTGTAGTCATCATGTCAGCACTACTGTAAAGAAATTGGTTCTCTGCAATGAAAAATTTCACACCAAACCGCTCCGACTTTGTTTACATCTCAACTATGGAGTTATGCATCTATTATGAAAAATCAGAGGAATTCCCCTTTAAAACAGATAATGTGGCACAAAACGTGCTGTTAACACAATTTATATGGGGTGCATAAGTAACTTATATGATAACTGCATAACTTACTATATTGTAGGGTGAATAAAGTCCGTCACATTTACTAGACTGAGTTCTACATTTGTTACATTCATTTCTAGATTGTGTTAAAACGAAATATTGTTTCTTACCACAGTTTTTACGTATTATTGCATCTGTCCACTCTTAATATAACTAAATACCAACACTGTCATTTCTTATTTTTCTCATTTTACAATTGTCATTGGATGGCTTCCTGCAGACAAACAGATTAATAAAAACATGAACAAACATAACAAGAACAAGGCTGTTTAGGAGCTAATCTAGTGTCCAACTGCAAATAGGACCATTTTACATAAAGGGTTGCACAGCAATACATAATATAGACATCCATACATTTCACCTTTTTCATATCCTCTCAGTTACTTGTGCTAATGTTGTAGACACTTTCATTACCACGGTGTTCAACAAGTTGTGCTCCTGGTGACTCTGTTTACCTTAACACCGTGCCAACAGGCGAGCCAGCACAGCGCAACGTGTAGTATTTAACAGGTCTTATTTTTCCTTTAGAATAAGAGAAACCAAGTAAACTAAGTGTGACTGTTTGTTATAATGAAAAGAGATGAGGTCCTTACCTTTTTCTGAGATGTCTGGGTTTGCTAACCGTTCAGAATAAACGAAACTCGGCGACAAGCTGCTTCATGTCCACTTCTTGATGCCTATAGACGTAACTCTATTGTAGTCCCGCCCTCAACCAATCGCTGGCTGCAGTTGTCTAGCAACTCGATGTAATTCCAGCGCAGGTAAATGCCGGTGATAGGAGCTGTGGAGAGTCAGGTGCTGTGGGGGATTCAGACGCTGTTGTTTACCGTATCTGTTCACTGCTCTGTATGAGGAAGTGCGCTCACATTTAGAAGAAACTGCTCCATAGTCCAGGCAGGCTTTACAAGCCGCTAATGACGCTGTAAATAGGCTTTGAAAGTTTGACAGTACTTTCTGTCTGAATACCCCTGTAGCTCTCCGCTGCACTAGCTTTGTCAAAGCTAAGCTAAGGCAAATTGTGTTGGAATAAATCGTCCACGCGACAACATAATAAAGAAAAGTGGGATTTAGTTGTAATTTTGCTTTTGAACAAAATCTTTTAGTCGTTGCTTTCTTTTAATGTCTAGCCAGAAGAACCAAATAAGTAGGTCACACACCCAGCCATTATCCTGTAGGTTAAATGTCCAGGATTTGGATGCCTTTTAAGTTGAGTCGGAACTAAAGTGGGATTAAACTCTGTAATTCCATGGAACAAATGGTGCTTTGAATTGACATAATTAAAATGTGTCTCCCTTACATACTGTACTGTATACTGCACATATTTGAGAACTTAAAGTAGAGGCACTTCAGAGCACAACAGCACGTGCTATATTTTACTTACAGATTATTTGTCTGTTTCATGTATATCTTCAGTATATGTTTTTCTATGACACCGGCACACGAGAAATTCTTTGAACATAGAGGAATAAAGAGTCTGATCCTGATGAATAAAATGTATTTCACAAGCACATTTATTGCCAAAACAAGTGATCTTAAAGAAAGCGATCGTGTTCATAACATGTAGCTTATCGTCGTGTCCAAAGAAAAACATGTTTCTTAATTATTTCTGTTTTTTACTTTTCTCTATGATTTGAGCACAGCAGCAGTCCTTTATAGTGTCTGAAAATTTCATAATGAATGAGCCAGTGGAAATGCTCCAAAAATGTCATGTCCTTACATTAAAAGTAAAGAATGTTTTTGCTCCCTCCTGTAAAGAGATATTTGTGTTTTAGCTATGATATTGTCTTGGAGTGCAACCACTGTACACAATCAAATCACAAGTCATTTTGTCATTGTGTTCACTCTCACAACAGATGTGTCATAATTAGCACTTAGAGCCTTTCCTACACATTTGGAAAGGCTCTATGTTTAATAGCAGACAAAGATCAAGAATTGTAGTCTCTTTTGGTGTTGCTCCAAGCAGACAAACAGAATCATATGAAACTTTTTCAAAGCAAAATCAAATGAAACTGAAATTCAAACAAGGTTTCGGTAGCATAGCAAAACTGTTATTTATGGTCAAGTGACCATAAAGACTGTGCCTCTCCAGGTTGCCCTGTTTTCTGTTTGGGTCTTCAGGCTTCTTAAGGGCTCATTCATGATTGCTCATTCATGATATTCTCCATCCATCTTGTGGCTGATTGTCCTCATCTTGTTTTACCTTCAACTGTTTCATGCGTAATTATCTTTTCCCAAGAACTGAATTCTCTCTTTTGTCTGTGAGAATGGCTAATCTCCCTGACGATAATTACAAATTTTACAAAGACTTAAAAGTGGAGTTTTATTACATGATCTTCTCCTTGTGTTTTGATAAACCTCCCAATTGAGTGCTCATTAAAAAAGAGGTGATGCTTCAAGGGTTTTAGTAAAGAAAATGCTTCTATATAGAACCATAAACACCCAAAGAACCCTTTACATGCTTAAAGGGTTCTTAGCATCATGAAATGGTTCTATAGATTGATGGAATATGTACATGACTGTGCTATAGATGGTTCCACATAGCGCTGTAACAATAAAATAACCCTTTGGGTGCTTTATAGAACCCTGTTGAAAAAGGTTCTATATAGAACCATCTACAGCACATTCTCCATCAATCTGATGAGCCCTTTCATGATGCAAAGAACACTTTAATCACGCAGATGGTTCTTTGAGTGTACAAGGTTCTCTATAGAAACATTTTCTTACTAAAGAAACGTTGAAAGCATCATCTTTTTTAAAATTGTAGTATTAGCTTATTTTACCCCATGATCCATCTATTAACTCATCATTCTAGATTTCTGAACTGAGACAAATGCAACGGAACCTCATTCTCAGAGTGTTCTAGCATGGCCACCAGATGTCACTATAGTACGTTTAGAAGGGCGGAGGCTGATCTGAATTCTGAATAACATTGCAGTTATTTAACACAAATTCTGAGGGATGAGTTGTTGTTTTGTCCTTCTGGCTGACTGACTGATTTAACGGATCCTGTTGAGCCAAAAGTTTCTCGGTGACACCTGGGCACTTTCCCTCTGGACTCAGAAACTATATCAAAGGAAAAAGGAAAAGGGAAAGACCAGAATATCCTTCAGCACGTTCACCTGTCAGCAGGACTGTATACCTACATGTGATAAAGCTCTCTTATTGGAGTGAATGTTTGAATTATTTTAGAAAAAAGAAAACAATTTGTGATGTGCAGCCTTTTTCTCTTGTGATTATCCTGTTAATAATAGCAGGTGTGCTAATCATATAAAAAAGTAAAATTACTGTTTGTAGATTTTCTACAAAACTTAAATTTAATGTCAATGTAAATTTAATGAACTAATATTAACCTGCAAAACAAACTGCAGCATTGGCAAATATGTAGATCTGAATTTTAATTTTTTTTTTATCATTGACCTGAGGTCAAAATTGAGCAGATGCATATAAATCATGTGATAGAAACTGCTGTTGATGTAAATGGCCCATTTCTGGGAAACACACCTCCCTACAGGTGGAGCCTTGCATGAGGAAGTAAGACAAATGGACTGGGTTTTTTTTTACTGCAGAGCTTGTGATCATGGTAAAACACTGTAACGGGGGTTTTCACAAAACATATTTATCATGAGAATTCTGGGTAATTGTGTCTTACCCAAGGTGTCTACTTGAATAAATTGAAAAAGACCAGACTGATGAAAAATTATTAGTGAGCATTGAGTGTGACTGTATGTTCCAGTAAGCCTGGCCTTGGGTGAGGAATGATCAGCTGAGATTAAATGAAGCAAAGCAGGTGAAGAGTAGAGCATTTATCTCCCGAAGACAAGTGGAATTATGATTTAGTGGCATATGCTTTAAAGGTATGGAAACATGTAGGGGAAAAATCTAGCAGGGAAAAGTCCACAGCACAGCTGAGATCTGATCTGACTCACTAGACACACCTTGGCTTTTGTTGTCTGCAACATGTAGTTACCCTTGCTTACTGTAAGCTTTTCTGTTTGAACCGCTTTCAATGATATATTTAAACCATTTATTATCTGACATTTTACACATCCTTAATCTATAAGTGTTTGAATCTAAGTGTGCCTGAACACTTGAAGAAATAAGTCAATAAAATTTATATTTCATATTCATCTAGTCTTTAGTCACTTGGTACTTTTATTTGATTTGAATTTATATCAAAACCAAACCAAATTTGTTTGGGAATGAAAGTATGAAAATGACATGGGTGGAATGCATGGAATGTTGAATGTTATGTTATATATATTATATATATATATATATATATATATATATATATATATATATATATATATATGTATGTGTGTGTGTGTTTGTGTGTGTGTGTGTGTGTGTGTGTGTGTGTGTGTGTGTGTGTGTATGTATATACTGTATGTGTGTATTGGAGCATTCAACATTCCATTCTCCATAACTACAGACCAGTGTTGTCCTCTACCACCTCACTTACATTCATTATTACCCCACTTATCAGGCTGTTACTTCACTTATCCCTTTTTTTGCCACTGTACCTCCTTTAACTGCTGCTACACTCAGCACTTTAATATAAAATGTATACTTTGCACAATGCAAGGTTTACAGGTGTGACTGTGTGTGTGTGTGTGTGTGAGTGTGTGTGTGTGTGGTAAGAACTTTTAATATATTTTTTTACATTTTATTTACTACTGTAAAATGTAAGTAATGGTAATTCACATATTTTTTATTTGACCTTTATTTAAAATATGTATATAAGAACATGTATATTTTTTGGCTGTCCTAGATAAACATTTGAAATTTGTGAAAGACATTCCAAGTTTAATTTTAAGCTTATGACAGACATTAACATATATTGATCATATGCCAAA
The DNA here is from genome assembly GCF_015220715.1 of Pygocentrus nattereri. NCBI lineage: Eukaryota > Metazoa > Chordata > Actinopteri > Characiformes > Serrasalmidae > Pygocentrus > Pygocentrus nattereri. Next base: position 14,314,162 of record NC_051236.1, on the reverse strand, counting down.
TCTGATGTTTTTTTTGATGACCTTTTTTTTCATGAAATTTCTCCCATTCATTGAAGATGAAAATACCATTGGTTGATTTTCTGTTGTAATTTGTTTCCAAACTGAATTTGAAGTAAGTGTGTTGTAAGACTTGCGGAGCTGATCAACACAACAAGTGTCATAATTATATTAAATTAAAATGAACTAAAGATGACAGACTATTTTATTTCACAGAAGTCAGTAGGCCTTCTCTGAAGGCCTAGAGAGTCCGGAAAGTGTGGTCACCATGGTTTGCTGTTTCATTGTATTCAAAGTAATGAATTAATCAATTTTTTTGTATCTTTAACAAGATGAAATCATGGTGTTTCAGGTGCTTATTTTCCTTGTTGATTTTGGTTCATGTTTGGAAAAATGTGCAAGGCACGAGTCTCATGTTTGCTTGTAATATCACAAGGTGTACTGAGTAGTAATGGGGGACTAAGTCATGAGATCAGCCTGTGACCATTTGAATTATTGAGCAAGACCAAAACGCCAGCTAAATAATTAACAAAGTGGGTATAACAAAGGTAGGTGAGAGACAGAGAGCAAACGTGTGAGCGTGAAAGGGAGCAGAAAAAGGAATGAGATAGAGGCGGAAAATCGCCGAGTGAGGCAAAAGTGGAAAATCCTTCATGATATCAGAGCTTAATCTTCTTGTTGTTTCTTGTCTCTGTGCCTGAACTGCACTATGAGATAAGAACCTTTATGCATGAGTCAGGTAAAACGTACAACATACCGTGGATAATTTCACTTACTGGAAAGCAGTGCTTTTCCTGTAATATAAACTCTAAATGATTTGAAAGTTTCTAAGAATTGGGCACTGCTTTTTTGTTACTGAACTGCTATTTTGCTTTTGAATTTAACACAATTTGATGGTTAAAATGTAAACAAAGCCATTCAGTTGATTTGATGTGAAATGCAACATTCTGGAGAAAATGACCAACTGAAAATTATTTACAATAGTGGTGATAGGAACCAGACATTTAAAGCATTTATTGCCTCTTAAAACTCCTTCACAGACAATTATTACATGACTTTTTGTACAAATGCGCTGCTTGGTGACCAAGACATTGTCCTACAATAATGTTGAGATAAGCTTTAGGCATCTATTCTTGGTGGAAGGGTACCTGCCACGTGTTCTAGGTAAAATAGTACCCAAAGAAAACCTTTTCAGATTTTCCACTATTGTAACATCATCATCATTCCATATAAAAATTCACTGGCTGTTTTAGGAAGTAAATGAAATGTCTATATCACCACCATCTGTAAGTAATTCTTCACTGTAAGTTCACATCAACCTCTCTGAATGACTGAATGATGATAAGGGACAAGTTAGGGATGTTTAAAAGAAATCTACCAGGAAAAGACCTTGTAAGAACTGTAAAATATACCAAAGTTTCTAAATGCTTATACTCAGCTGAACAGAAAATATAATGCATTGAATTGACTCATTTCCACATGAATAAAATCTATTACATCAACATTTTTTGTCTTTCAGTTCCCATTGGCAGCAATTGTGTTGACATATTTTATTCATGTGGACAAAATGTTCACCTTCAAAACAAGTAGATTCAATGCATCACCTCCTTTTCAGTGTGATTGATTTGGTACACTACTATAACCTATGCAAATGTCCTTTGAAATAAGTGTGTTGTTACAGTGGTGTTGTGTGGCCCTGTACGTTCATGAATATTCATTTCATGCATAAATGTATTATGTATGCCTTACGTCCAGATGGTGTCTTTTTAATACAAGGCGAGGCTTGAAAATTCATCCATTTAGTCCCATTTAGCCTTAATTAGAGGTATATGAAGGGAAATATCTTTTTTATGTAGTATTTTTGTGGCCTTGTGTTATGAAGGACAGGTTTTTAAGGGAAAGCAGCTTGCTGTGTCACCAGCTATTAGTCTCTGAGATGGCCTGGCATAAACAAATGAACAGAGAGAGCTGGGGAGAGTCCACCTGTCACTCAGGAGATGTGTAGCAAACAGAACAGATGGAGGGCCCCCCTAACACACATATATACACACACATATACACAAACACACACACACACACACACACACACACACACACACACACACACACACACACACATATATATATATATATATATATATATAGTCTTCATGGAGGTATCACACGCACACACCTTTATTCTGCTGTATAATGTCATACAGGTAACTGACAACAGAATGACTTTGGAGGATGAAATTAACATTTATAAATGCCCATTTCACCCAATTATATCCTAAAACTAAATTTAATAAGGAATTATAAGGAAAAATGCTAAAGAACTTGTTCTGATTGGTCCAAAGCACTTTTGTTCCAGTCCCTGCTTTAGCAGACCCACTTTACCTTAGTAAGGAGCTGTTGAAGCTGTCTGATGAAGTTGAATCAGGTGTGTTGGGAGAAGTGGAACACTAATATGTGCAGAGCAGTGGGTATCCATGACCAGGGTCTGAAACACTGGTGATGAAATTTTGTTTATGAACATCTATTTAAATTTTAATTATTGCAGGTAATTTCATTATTTAAAATTCATATCTGGATCTGGATTTTTTTCGCTGAAAATCTGCAGTCCCCTGTCACCAAAAGACATCCGATTGGGTGATCTGATTGCAAACAGACAGCGTTTAGGTACAGGTGTAAATGGTGCACAATGCACCTCAAAGACACTTTGTGATCCAGTCACTCAGCCCACCTTCACATGTAACCACATAAGCAGGGGTAATTTGATGCACAGGGCTTACCAGCTGAAGCCCAGGGGCCCCTAGTAATTCAGGGCCTCTGATTGGTCTTTTTTAAAACATGAAATCAGAAAAATGAATCAGCCATGGCATTTTCAGAGTGACCCTATACCTTAGTTATATTTTATGTTACAATGAAACATTTCATTTCAAATTCAGTAATAATGTCTCCAAGACTTTATTAAGTGTTTCAGCACTGAACTTTAGCTAATTTTGAACAAAACTTAAGAACACTAGCCAGTACATGGTTAGAAAACATAGCTTCAAACAGTCATATACACATAAAATCATAATCTTTAAAAAAGTTTTAAAAAGTTTTATTAACTGCAGAAAATCTGTGTTTCAGGAATAGAATTTTTAATGTTACATACTGATTTTCAATCATTTTAAAATAATATTTTATTAAAATTTTTTTACTTATCAGAAATTATTAAAAATATTTCAGCATCACTCCAAAAGAGATCAAGAAGATAATAAAAGTATTTGAAACACCTTCAAAAATTAACTAACAAACATAAATACATTGCCCTGCGATGGACTGGTGACCTGTCCAGGGTGTATCCTGCCTTCCGCCCGAAGACTGCTGGGATAGGCTCCAGAACCCCCCCGCTACCCTGACGGAGAAGCGGCTTAGAAAATGGATGGATGGATGGATGGACATAAATACATGCAAACTGAGAATTTTTTGCCAGTGTGTTTAATTATTTCCAAATCTCTCCTTGAGAAAGTTAAATATTACATAGAGTACTAGAGTTAATCTGATCAGGCCTTCATTAAATGAAACCAGTGCAGCTGAGAGATGTCCTTGACTCGGCTAGATGGCAGTGAGAAGTCAGGACCCAAAGCTGTGTTCTTCTTACTGTATTCTTCTAACCAAGATATCAGTAACTTTAAAAAATGGCAAACAAATATTATTATATTTTGCTGTATTTGTGTTTATTCTTCTAGTGTTATGCAATGTTTCAATTTACTTACAATGGGTCTCAATAGATGCATAAATATGTTTTACATATGATCACCTTAAATATCGCCCGGTGAGCACACTCCAGTTACCTTAGTAATCAAGATTGTACGAAAGAGCAAATTGCACCATGTTAGGGTTATAAAGGTTAGTATCTGTCACTTTCTGCCTCTTGTAGATGTAATCAGTCTTTCTTCAGCCTTACTAGGAGAGTAAAGTGTTCCAACCACAGAACTAGACAGACCAGGCTACCCTAAACACTGCAAGACTAGAACAAAATGGCTGGTCATTAATTGTTGATATCCCCGTCCCGAGGCTGACCTCGTGGTGCACCTGGCCAGTTAAGTATATGAGAAGGAGGAGTGTGGAGGTAGCGTATTAAAGTGATTACGTGTGCTTGCGTGTTTTTTTCTTTTCTCCACTTTCCTAATTGGCCCTAACAGGGCCTATCAGCTCAGTGTCGGGTTCTAGAGATAAAGCTTAGCATGCCTAGCCAAGGCTACCACAGGTCACCATGTCCCCCATTCCCATACTCTCAGTTCAAACACTTTGTTATTGAGGCCATAATCAGTTAATAAATTTTTTGAGTGATTTAAATAGAGAAGGACACAGTGAAAAAACAGTTTTTCAACGGTCCTTGTTTTGAGGACATTTATACAATAATAGCAAATATATGAAACAGAAATTGCTGGGGAACTCCACCAAGGTTTCGGTGAGATGTAAACTCATTCAAAATGTTTCGCTGTGTTCATTGTAGAGACCCATGTGAAATTTTATTTACCGTCTGAAAAAGCCATCAAACTTATATGTTTTTTTCCCCAGCTGTGATGAAATGGTCTTAATAATGGTAAATCCAGAAAAGCATTTTATTTAAGGAATATTTTGTAGTATATTACTGCATGTATGTTAACAATACATTTTTAATACTGGAGTGGAGTTTCTCAGTGTATGGCCATTGGCCAGCCACACAAATGCTGCAACCCCCAGAACAAAGCACAATGATAACAACCAGAAACGTTATTTGGAGAGAGGCCATGTAGAGAGATGGAGAAAACCTCCAAAAAACGTAAGGGGGTTGCCTAATCTACTTGTGCACTTAGACTACCGATGTTGCAGTTTTTACAAGTCTAGCTGGGGAGGGGGGTTTGGGGCGTCACTGTGGCTGTAGTGGGCTGGTCTAGACAAAAATATGGCTCTCAGTCCAGCCCTACCTGAAGCTCTACTGTACTGCAAAAGTGATACCGCTCAAATGTCTTTCAGTCACTGACTGTCCACTCAAATGTCTGCCAGCATACCAACTGTCTTACATAACCATGAGATTCTAACAGCATTCTCTTACAGATCATAGAAATACTGGTCAATATTTCATTGCCTCTTCTGCACTTTCACTTCCAGACAGGGACATCCCTCATGAGTGAATGTCAAACTGACTCATACTGTATGTGCATGGTGACCTCTGAATATAACCTTTCAGCAACCCGCTGAAAGACAATGCTCTCATTCAATACGGCTGTATACTAAAAATTTTAAGTGCACTAAAAAATAGTGCACTGAATTTGCTTCATGTGTGTACACTGGTGCCACATGAATGAAATAGATCACGTCACCACAATTACTATTACCATATTTTATTTTGATTTATTTTGGCAGTACATTCAACACTGACTGGAAAAGGTACTGTTACAGGTAGATTTAGGACAAACAATGTAACTGAAACCCTGAAAAGGTTCAGCATGGTTTTAAAATATACTCTGCATTCACTTTCCCAGGGAAAAGCTGCATATTTGTGCCTTTTTATAGCTTAAAAGTGTAGTTTATTTTCTGTTGCGATGCTGTGAAGGTGGAGGAAGAAACTCTTCGGTGACACCCGTCTCTTGCATAAAAAAGAAGTTTATTTGCATTTAGAGATCGAAGTCAGGATCAAGCTTTCACAAACCAACTTGGAGAGAAACGTGCCAAATGTTCTCTGCCCAGTCTCTTCAGAAGCAGAAATTTATACCCCAGTTGTTGTTGTCTTTAACGTATAGTTCACATCTGGTTCCTATTATAATAGCTTCAGCTTATTCTAAAGCGTGGGGCCCATCTCTCTCCCTTGGGATCCTAGAGCCCCAAGCTTGGGCACTGTCGATGCACACAGAGCCTTCTCTTTTCAGCCAGGGCTCCGTTGAAACATATGGAGCCTTCTGATAGTACTTTCAGACAGCAAACAGCTACATGTATATTAGAGCCTAATATCATATCAATATCATTTTTAACATTTTATCAAGCCTGATACACTTCAAAGGAAAATGAAAAAGCATTTCAAAATGCCAGCTTCCCTTTGACCCCTTAACAAGCCAAAGTTTTATTACACACATCTATAACCTAAGTATAGCCCCATTAGTTTGTATTGTAGTCCCTGTAGTTAATGAATAATAAGACTTGAACCTGAATTGTTAAGAGGTTAACATTATGTAACATTACGTTACATTACATGATGGATGGATTAATAAAAAAAGGCCAAAATTACTTATAGTAGGATCTTATATTGCATTAATTTATATTAAAGTGATTTTAATGGCAGAATATTTGAAGGTTTTTATTCCAAAATGCATTACATTTATTTATTTATTTTTATCATGAATATCATGAAACTTTTTTTCATGATAAATATTGTTAGAAGTGGACTTTCACACACAAGAAATATCATTAATACCATCTTTACTAGAGAAATATATATATTTTTTCATTATAAATCAGCTGTTACCTTTTCAGAATTACACAATTTTCACAATTTTGGAATGAAACCCTTCATTTTTCTTTCTATTGAAAAGGTACTATTTTGGAGAAGTTTTGGATTTATACTTTGACCACCCTCAAGGCATGTAAACCCTGCTTATAATGTAATTTTGTTGAACTGCGGGTCAAGCAGACCGTCATAAATCTAACGTAAAACCCAGATCAAAATGTCCTGCCTCAGCACAGTCACATAGTCTCAGTCAATGGCCAAAGGCTATATGTAATGTAAAGCAAAGCACTGCACCCCAATCAAAACAGGGTTCAGGAAGAAAAAGCTGCAGCGTCAGCTGCTCAGTGAGTTCCGATGTGGGTTTTCTATTTCACTCGCACCAGGAAAATTTAAGACAGCTAGAGAGAAGACCGTCGAGAGCAATTTGCTGAACTCAATAAGAATGCCACTCAAAAATGAAGCAGCTATAAAGAGTTTGTATGGGTCAGGTGCTGCTTCTGTGAAAACATTGTTTTTTTTTCATTCATATTGATTTAGGAACTCTGTCCACAGAACTGCTTTGAAAACCTGCTGACCTTTATCAGCAGTGCTTCTCTCTGACAACGAGCTCTCTGGGATTATTTCAGACACGCAGAGATGCACAATGCGTAATAAAAGATTAATGCTCACTCATTGTGCAGCAAAGCTGTGTTTTGTCTCCTTCACTGATAAAATCCACACACCGTGCCAAAAAATCTTAATCACTGGCTCGCAGGCTCTCTCTCTCCCTCTCTCTCTCTCTCTCTCTCTCTCTCTCTCTCCCTCCCTCCCTCTCTCTCTCTCTCTCTCTCTCTCTCTCTCTCTCTCTCCCTCTCTCTCTCTCTCTCTCTCTCTCTCAGCAAGCAGAGGTGGCCAGCAACCACTTACATTTACTCAGTTACATGTACACCCTTATATGTAAAGGTTCTGTCCAGGTACATTTTTCATTCATCAAGGTACAAACAATGTAAATGTACCTCAAAGGTACAACAGTGGTTTTAAGGTCCAATTGTACACCTTAAATAGTTTTTCCAGGTGAAAAGTATGTATATATATTTTCATAACCTAATGTTTTAAAACAAAACAATAAAATAAAAAGCCCAGAGGTGAGATGGGGTGTGTGGAGTCAGTACAGCTTAGAAAATATAATTTCAGTAGATTATGGTACAATCCCTGACTAAAGGTACTGAGATATACCCTTGAGAGTACTACCCCAGTGACAATTTACAATCTTTACTTCTGAGAGTGTACTTACAATGCATAGGTCTTGACAAAGTAAAATTATGATGGGTTTGTATTTTAAAATAATAATACTTTTACTTATTGGTCAATATTTTTCAAAATACAGGCCCCAAAAAAGCAATGCCATATAAGAACCACTTTTGGTTCCATGTCAAGAATATTTTTTTGTAAATGAGAGTGTTTGCAGTTCAAAGAACTTCAACATAATGTAAAGGTTCTTTGACAATGAAAATGTTATTCTAGAAATGTATGTCCAAGCTAATAGCCATTAGGAACCAATATATGTAAGACTACAGTATATGAACCATATATGGTTCAAATGTAGTCTGTAACATTGTGTTCGTAATTCTTTTTATTGGGTTCAATATCATTCTGTTCCCCTGGTTAAGAACATGAACTGCTTTGCTGCTCTTCACACCTCTTACTGTTTAACTTTAGCTTTTTATTTTAGACCAAAAAGATCATGCACATGCCAAGAGATTTTGAATGCATGATGAATTCACAAGGTCTTTTGTAGTTCTAAAGGGAACCCTATAGATTTTTGACACAATACTTTTTTTTTGCTTCATCTCTAGTTTTGTTTTTGTAATTACTTTCGCTACATGGGAGTGAATATTCCCTAAAATAACCCTGCTTTAACTGGAGTATTGATTTTGGGTCTCATATGGGTTATGGGTCTACCCACCACTTTCACAATCCTGTTCCAACATTCAATTTGATCTATAAACATGCGTTTATAGTTTAATTACCGTCACATCATGCTGGAGGCTAGGGAAAGTGATGGGGTGGATGCCATATGCACATGTTTGTATTAACATATATATGATGCCCAAATGTATATATTGTTAAGTTGTCCTGTCTAGTATTTATCCTGTGCATTTATTGTCCTGTATATTTATTTTCTGATATGACCTGTTGAGTATCTGTACTCTATGTAGTCCTGTGATGTACTTCTGTCATGTGTTGCAAAATGTGGCCTGAAGAACAACATTTTGTTCCAATGTATACAAGATATATTTATTTATATAATAAAGACCACTTGACTTGTCTTGAACTTTTCAAACACCCCAACAATCACTTTCAGATGTTTAAAGAATAAGAAAAATAACTAATTTGACTTATAAACAATAAATAAATAGCTATAGATCACATAGAAAACACTAAAATACTTTTACTGTGCACCGAACAAACCAAACAAGAAGCTGTCTAAACAGGATAAATGTTTAATAAAAGGCACTCAGAATATCATGAATAAAATATAGTGCTTATATGATCAAATTTATACAGCCATTGCATACATTCATGAGACGCTAAATGCTATTATGACTTCAAAGCCCTGAACTATTTATTACATTGTGTCATATCTGTCATTGGACTCATAGACATACTGTCAAGACTCGCCAATTAAGGAATGATTTTTTTAAAATGTTGACACATTCTGACTCATGAAACACATGCACAAGTGTTTTGTCATGTAAAATTGTCAAAGGAAATATATTCTTCAGAAAGTTTTTTTTTCTCTAATCAGCTTGGAGACATTACAAACCTGTGGTTTGTCATGACTTTTTTTGATATTCCTGATGGTTTTTGTAAATTTATTCTTGCAATTGTAGAAGTTATATTCTGTATTTGTTGAATGTATTATTATCTGCTACTATAAATTACATTGGTGGAAAGCTCAAATTCTAGCTTCCCTTGAAAGTGCTTCATTAAATTGCCTTAGATAGCATCTATAGATATAAATTTTTGCATATCATTTAAAAGGTACTATTTACAAAAAAATGTGCAAGTCTGAGATATTAGATGTGAATAATCAAAAAGGACCGTAATCACAAAAAAGGAGTTTCTACTGCATAGTCAGAAAGTTGTTTAAAGGGAAAACTTTCACTGAACAGTGTGCCAATTCTGACCACAAATTGCTACCATGCATGGGAAATATGACAATTGTGACGAAGATGATGGGTCTGTAAGTGTTACTCTGTTTCTATAATGTTTCAGAACAAGTAGACCATGAATAGGGCTCTGTGTTGCAAACATTTGGAAGCAATAGCTTTGATTATATAAAAATGCAGTTCCTTTTCTATGTAATATTTACATTTTTCAAACTGCTTTTATCCTGTTCTTATTACGGTATGTCAGACCATGCGCAGTGCCTCCATGCTGTCAGGCATAAATAAGAATGTTTACTCAGATCAGCTAAACTATACTGATGCAAGGCAGTTAATAGATGCTACTTCTCTCTTCCATTTAAAAACTGCCTTAAGAAATGTTTCTAAGAGTATCTACTAATTGGAGGTAATTCTGTAAGTTTATCACTAATGGAGATCACCTCATGCAAGCTGTGCGCTATTCAGCCATGACTATCTTCTGTGTGCATATTGGGAGTCCAGTGAACTATCAACTAATATCTGTGTAGTGTATCGCTAGGGATCTATCATATATATCAAACCTACATTTGCTAAATTACATATAATTGAGTCTTTAGTGCTAATTACTGTATCTTTAAGTGGATGAATCAAACCAGCAATAAGAGAAGAGAGGCTATGGTGCTTTGTCCAGCTCAAGAAATACCTACATTAAATGGTTATCATGCACAATTCACCGATTCACACTAGGCACTGAAGATTACAGTCATATGCCAAAGTTTGAATTTCAAATGATGTTTTGTGTAAAAATGTCAACACATCCTCTACAGGGAACTGAAATATAAAATTTTTCGGGCTATGTAGTGCATTATTTCTATTTATTTGTTTTAACATATTGTAAAAAATATAAAACATGCCATAACTTTTGCACAGGCCATGTTTTCTGTTTTCCCAATATGTTAAAATCAACAAATAAACCATAATTGTGCATTAAAATGTGTATAAGTTCTCTCTGGAGGATGTCATTTCTAGACATCATTTGAGCAGGAGTGCCAAAACTTGCATACAACTGAATATGAACTCTTCACTGTAAAGTAAATTTGGGAACATTCTAGACTACAGGCTGCTCTCCACATTTTAAGCAAACGTTGATACGAATAGCAACACCTGTGTAAATGTGGGACAACTAGCAGATGCTGCCGTGACATAGTGGGCCATGTAAATATAGCACACTAACATTGGAAACAGTATGAAATAACAGGCCTGATTAGCTGTGACGATAACTAGCAGGGCAGACAATTTAGAGGGGACATTTAGTGACATTGAAAGATGGACAATTGCTTGATGTAAGCTCTTTCATCTCACAAGCAGCAATGTCAAAGGTGATGTCAGCATGAAACTCTAAAGAAACGATACGTTCAGCAAAGTGCAGTGGTGAGAGGAGGCTCAGAGTGCAGAATCATGACTCTTTAACATTCATTTGAGGGGCTCTGCAAAACAAGCACCTAATTTCTAATCAGTTAAAAGGTTCAGTCAACAGCACAAAATGTTGCATAAGTAATTTCTGACTGTTTTTGTTTTGGTTCAGTTCTTATTAGTCTTTTCTGCTGTTAAGCTGCATAGAAAGCATTAAAGGGAAACTCCGTGTCTTTAACCCTTTATGTGGCAGATCTACCTAAGAGGTTTTGAGGTGCAGCATCATTGTTTCTGAGGTGTTTCCAGCACCCTTTGGCCAGATCTGCATCATTTCTGAGGTTCTGTCATTGTATGCATAGCATTAAATACATCAAGGGAAATCTAAATAATACATTTGTCAATCCAAAACTAAGTGCATTGTTGCTCAGTCTTATTATTGCTACTCATGCTAAATTTAGCAGCACTACATTTCTCAAGGAATGCCATTTTTTTCCATCTGCCAATTCCCATTGCTCTTGTCTAGAGAGTAGGTGCTTTCATATTTCTCATCAGAATTTTTCTGGTTTGCGGCCGCCTCTGCAGCTGCATCCATGACATGCTTCTCTGCCTGCTCTGTTTCACGGTGGTAAAAATAGTTGAAGTTGGAAACAATAACAGGAACAGGAAGAGCAATGGTCAGCACTCCAGCGATGGCACAGAGGATGCCCACCATCTTACCCCCCAAAGTAACTGGACACATGTCACCATAGCCAACTGTCGTCATGGTGACCACAGCCCACCAGAAACCCTCTGGGATGCTCACAAATTGCGTTTCAGGTTCGTCAACCTCAGCAAAGTAAATGGCACTGGAAAAGAGGATGACTCCAATGAAAAGGAAGAAGATGAGCAAGCCAAGCTCTCTCATGCTGGCCTTCAGGGTCTGGCCCAGGATCTGAAGTCCTTTGGAGTGACGTGAGAGCTTAAAGATCCTGAAGACCCTCACCAATCTGATGACACGAAGCGTGGCAAAGGACATGTTCTGGTTAGCTGCTGCATCATCTCCGTGAGTGGCCATGAGCTCAGTGATCACAGTGATGAAGTAGGGCATGATGGAGACAATGTCAATCATGTTCATGATGTTGCTGAAAAATTCGCTTTTGCTGGGGCACACAACGAATCGCACTCCTGCTTCAAAGCAGAACCAGATTATACAGATGCTTTCTACTACAAAGAAGGGGTCTGTGAAAACTGATTCCCGGATTTTGGGCAGAGGGCTTGGGGACAGGAGGGTGCCATTAGCATCACGGGTCAAGTTAACAGTTTCATGCGTGAATTCACGATCATCACGGAACTCTGGGAGAGTCTCCAGGCAGAAGATGCAAATGGAAATAGTGATAACAAGCACAGACACTAATGCCACAGATCTGGCAGCACTAGAGCTCTCTGGGTACTCAAAGAGCAGCCAGAACTGACGGTGAAGCTCACTTGTCGGCAGCTGAGGCTCAGGTTCTTTGATGAAACCTTCATCCTCCCTGAACTGCTCCATCACTTCATGGCCCAGTCTGTAGAACACGATCTCATCCGCAAAAACATCCAACGGCACGTTTGCTGGTCTCCGTATCTTGCCCCCAGACTGATAGAAGTACAGGATTCCATCAAAACTGGGACGGTTGCGGTCAAAGAAATACTCATTTTTCATTGGGTCGAAATAGTCTATCCGCCTCTTAGGGTCTCCGAGCAGAGTGTCAGGGAACTGGTTAAGGGTTTTGAGTGTCGTCTCATACATCATTCCTGAGACATTGATGACTACCCTCTGGTCACCCTCCTCAAGTTTCTGCTTTTCACCAAACAAGTCCTCACAACAGTCTTTAGCCAGCTTTCCCAAGAGAGCATCACCCGGACTACCTTCACTGTTCATAAGTATCTTCCAGTTAGAGACGAGACTGTTGCAGCTTGATGTCCCTTTCTTTGTGAGTGTTGTGGGAGAGGCGGGTGTATTCCCATGCTGCCTATGCCTCTGCGGTGAATGTGTAGGTGAATTCATGCCAGGTGTCATCTGGTTTGCTTCCGGTGCTTCTGAAGTGGGTGAAGTGGGATATCCTGAATCACTAGGGTCTCCCAGGTTGATTCCAATGTCATCCAGGTTCTCAAAGTTGACCAGTGGGACCTCCATGTCCTCCTTCCCCTCCACGGGGTACAATTGAGCTGCCTAAGCCAGGATGAATGACCAAAGGGTAGCCACAAGCACAGATGAGCCTGTTCACTGTACAGTTCAGATCGAAGCAGGCTCAGGGAGGGATCCAGGCTTGTTCTGGCTTGTTTTGCAGCAGGGAGATGAATCCCAAGACACCGTCACCTGATCTGCAGACAGAGACAAAGAGAACAGAACAGCTGTGTCACTGCCCAGCTGGTATAGTTGGACTTACAAGTGGTGTTCAACTGGAGCATTAAACTAAGTCAATCCAAACCTTCTGCAAAGCCATGAATATTGAGGAGCAAAAATAAGAATTTGTCTACTGACTAATTTACATGAATAAAGTAATTCTTTCCAGCAGTTATGAATTATTGTTGATTATGGTGTTGCTGTATTCCTGTTAGACAAGCTCATTCTGTTTGTGCTCTCCTTGAAAACTCCTTGAATGTACCTTAACAATTAACAATAAATAAACTGCATGGGTATTTCTTTCTGCTGTATCCACTGATGAAGCATGCTTGCATACTAAAAATGCAACTGTGTATTTTATCCTAATTATCATACACAACTCAGTGCAAGTACTTGAGACAAGTATACCAACAAAGCATATTGTTGCTTTCTAAAAACCCAAGTATCTCTATTTTGTTTATTTTTGATTTTCAACACTATTAAAGCACAGCAGCTTCCCTTCATTGGAAGGAATTGCTTGGAAAATCTTTTTACATTAACTTGCACTAAAAGTAAAGAATGTGCTTGTTTTCTCTTGTAAAGTTGCCCTTTTGGACATATTTGACAGCTACAATATGTGACTAATGGGAGTCATCATGCAGCAGAAAGGACTCTTGATCAAAATAGACCAAGGCACAGATTTAATCTTAATTAAGTACAGTCACATCTAGGACACATGCACACAATGATCCACATATACTCATTATTCACTATTTCATTATATATAATAAAACATAGTATTAGCAGCTGCTTGGACTTTAATTCAGGATAAAGAATGAAAGAGAGGTCTGGTCACTTCTCTGATGCTTTCACATTTGGGGTCTACCCAAATGTGAGAGTGCAGACCAGAGGTCTGGTTCAGGTCCCTTATCTACAGCCATCTATTTTCCAGAGAGTTTAGTGCAGACAGGTAACCATAGCCTAAACAGTGGATTTAAACAGCTAGCCCGCTTAGCACTTGACACCGCAAAACCAGTAGCAACTAAAGAGAAAAGCCACTGGCTCCATGACAACTTGTGCAGAGACACTGCACAGCAATGCACCTGACACCTCTCACCTTCGCTCTGCCTGATATTCCACTGACCCTATTAGTATACAGCAAGGCCTGTCCTTTCCACTGTTGTTGTCAGATCGGTGAGTTACACTGATGCTGTGCTTTCACATGGCCACGTGTTTTTAAGTGTTGGCAAAATTTACCTTAGTTTATTTGTTGTTAGCAAAAAATGCACGTCCATTCACTGCTAGTATAAAATTTCACAGTATGTCCTGAGTTTGCTATTTTAGACAAAACACAACAGACTGAAACTGTATGTTACAATGGCATAAACAAATCGCACTGTTTCTCTGGCCTCTGGAAAATCAATTTATTGACTATTTACATTGCGGTCTGTTTAAACATCTTCATTCTCAAGGTATATTAGTTGTCAATGATCTTGTACTGCTGTTAGGAATAATGAGGAATATCGTTTAAATGTTTGATGGTTCTAAAAAGTCTCATTTTAACTCTCACGTAAAAGGCCTGTATAAGATGACAGACATTGTAGGAGACAAACAATATTGTGCTTCCTGTCTCCATAACTGTTGTAACGTATTTACTTGTGAATATCTAAATTGACATTAGAAGTTATTTTAGCAAATTCTAGTTAGAAATGATCTTATAATGTCTGTAGTCATGTTGCAATAATATTTTCCACAATGTATTTTAACTAAGAAGTACTATGTTTTTCTGGAGTAAGGAACATTTAAAGATAGAGTTTGTTTATATGAGAAAGCATACATTGCTGATAATTTTGACAATTATTATTTTTCCATCTCCATTTTTGCAAAGGGTATGTTAACCCCTTAAATGGCCCAAAGTTTCATTACACATTATAAACTAAGTGTAGCTCCACCAGTTTGCACCGATGTTCCTGTACTTACTCAATAATAAGCCCTGGTATGTAATAAGACTGGGGTT
Source organism: Pygocentrus nattereri (assembly GCF_015220715.1). NCBI lineage: Eukaryota > Metazoa > Chordata > Actinopteri > Characiformes > Serrasalmidae > Pygocentrus > Pygocentrus nattereri. The sequence goes on along the minus strand of NC_051236.1, from coordinate 14,298,806 downwards.
TTAAGGGGTTAAATTGAGCACAAGTTTGTCTAGTCAGGGAACAGAGGTTTCTGGCTGTGTGTTTAGTTTGGTTGCATTTTTGTGCTGGCAGTGAGACTGGATGCTATTTTAAAATCCATCTTTAAAACAAGATTTATTCATTAAAAATCTGATTACCAAAAATTATGTCAATACAAGAACTTACAAGTTACTCACTGTATATAAAGTCATATGAAAAAGTTTAGACCTCTGGTCAAAAAACTTTCTACAACTTTCTAAGTGAAAATAACTCTACAGATAACAGAGAACACACTTCTGGACATTTTAATGCACAGTTTTTTTTCCAATATGTTAAATAAAAAAAACCCCCCACTAAATTTGTATTTCTGTTAGAGAAATTTCAAGTATTTATTTTTACTTAGAAAACCTACTAAATATGGGATGCTGAATGTTCTGAAGTTCAAAACTGATGCCATCAGTGGGACACTGAGCTCTCACTAGATTTTCAGAAAAGGCTGTCCCACATATGCATTCAAGTGCAAGTTAAAGGCAATGTAAGTATCTACAAAACATGTACAGAGGAAATAAAGTGTTACAAAATATGCAAAACTACTAATAGATCGAATGATCTATGGTTTTCACATATTATGATAATATTATATATAATAATATTAGCCCTATGTACTGACATAGTAACATCTACACTAACAAATTCAACATTGTTGGGCAAATTTTCTAACATGTGCCGTTGCCAGGTAGACCTGCAAAACTGTGTATTTTAACAGTAGATGGCTTATCCAACTTCATCTCTTCTTTATCAAGTTTGGAGAAAACTTCAGGGCTCACTTGCTTAATTATGCGAGTGCCGTCTATACTAAGACAAAAGTCAAATGCAAAGTGTGTTTTCTAGAAATCTATTGATCATGAGTTCAGCAGGTTTTACATAGGAGGATGAGAAAGGTGACGGTAATATCTATCTTTATTCTGCGGCTCTTAGTCTGAGAAACTGCTGAAGATGTAAAAAGTGCATGGAGAGATGATATCTGCACCCCTTTGCAGGGAGTCTGTGTGTGCATATCAGAGAGCATCGATCATAAAAGGGTGGGAAAGTTTCCCTGGATACAGCACAAGGATGAAGCCATTGTTTTTATACTGGTCACATCTGGCATTATTTGCTGACTACACATTCGCCGCTGTACCGTAGAGGACAGTAAGTACTTTGCATGCTGTTACAACATTTGTCAAAAATTCCTTGTCATCAGGGAGATTCACACAGCTTTACAATTTGCTCAAAAGGTCTTTTAAGTAGACCAGCATAAAAACATTGCTGATTCTGGTTCTGATTTCTGTTTGCCTTTGTGTCCTATTTATGTACAATTACCATTTGAAGTTCCAGTTTTTCATGGAATTATTAAAGATAAGTTTTAATTTGATCACAAAAACTATAGTTTGACTGTGATTGTATTGAGACTTCATGAACTTCATAGATTCATAGACTTTCTACCACATAGAAGAAATAAGACTTTGCAAACTAGAGGAAAGGGTAACGCTTTTCATGACTCTCCTATATAACACTGACATGTACTATAACATGAACAAACTCTATGGCTTCTGTAATGGCAAATATTGGTAATGACAGCATGATACTGTTATAATATTGAGCAAAATCTGCCACAACAACTCATGACCGCATATGACATCTGTCATAAGACCAAGTTTATGACATGATCAAGTCAATGTTATATAGCAGGGTTTAAGTAAAGTGTCGCAGAGAAAAGTTAAACTTCAGTGCAAAACACTCCATTCTCTTGGAGCACTAAACATCCATAAAGGATGCACCATAGACAACTTTATGAAAAAACATATATAAATCAACTGACTTTTCAGTTATATGAGTCTCAGAAAATTGAGCTCTGAGCACGATGAGAACTGGCAAACATACTACTAAACAACCAGAACAGTTAATTTCTTAAAATAAGCTTTCCATGAACCTACATACCACATATGCAAACTATTTTAACCCTTTAAACTTCAGACTTCATAGACAGCCACACCCTAAGGCTTATTATTCAGGAACTATATATAAAACAAGGAGTTATTACTGAGTTTTAAGACTGAGGAATGGATGTCTGGACTGGTCGACAGGTCTGTAAATCCAACAACAATTAAAAAGTAGCTAATAATATCAATGAGTATATCAAGCCAACCAATTAAAAGTCTTGTAATCTCCAAAAAGCCATTACAATAACACTCCATCATTTTTTCACTGTCCAAAATAATCTCCAAAATGGTAAGTTTATAGGAAAGAAATATGTTCTTTACTTTTAAGTATTTTTGGAGTATTTCTATTGATCCATTCATCATAAAATTGTGACACAATGTAAACCGACATAGAAAAATAAAAGTAGAAAAAATGGAGATACATTTTTTGGTCAGCATCCATATACAAGCATGCACACTAACACTCTGCCAGGGTGGAGTATGAAGGATACTCACCGGGGCGTCCCCCTGGTCTGAGCGCTTCCGTATAGCTCCAGGTGGCCTGAGTCTCTCTCTCTCTCTCTCTCTCTCTCTCTCTCTCTCTCTCTCTCGCTTGCTCTCTCTCTCCTTTTCTCTCTCTCAGCCTGCCTAACAATCAGATCCCTGAAGCTCTGGGATTGGTTAAAGCTCTCCCTCAGTAATCTTATGCCTCCTGAGTAACCTGAGAGCCATGGCTTCCATCAGTCAGATACACACCCACACTCACACCCATCCACACACACACACACACACACACACACACACACACACACACACACACACACACACACACACACACACACACACATGCTTACCTGCATTATACTCAGTTTGAAAGTTGTTTTTTGTAGGGGTCACCCAGTGTCCCCCCCTCAGCCTCTTTGTGTCCCTGGGAAGAGCGCTGCTGGGGGGCTGAAGGAGAGACCCTCAGCGCTGGAACCAGTTCGCCTCTAAGGCTCCTCGGCAGGATGGAGAGGAAAGAAAGGACGGAGAGACCTGAGCTCCTGCAGAGTAAGCAAACAGTGTAACATCTCCAGGGTGCTCACACACATACACACTTACACACAGACACATTCATCTAACCCACCCCACCCCACCCCACATCAGCCCCCACCTCTTTTCCCAACCCAGGGGATCTGACTCGGCACCCAACATCCCTGTCAAACACACACACACACACACACACACGCTCACATCTGCAGCAGTGCTCAGCAGCTACTAAAACACAGCCAAAGGTTTTAAACTGCTTAGTCTGTGCTCTGCCATTCTGTTTCACTGAGTTAAGAAAGGAAAGTGCCATTCGTCAACGCTTCGCTCAGCGTCTTGCCAACACCCAGAAATCAGCACTCTTGTTAGCACTAGGCTTGTTATTCAGTCATTAATTTTAAGGCTTATTATCCATTATCCTTTTTCCAATTGGTTTGTTTTTAAGGTTTTAATTTAATCATAAAATGTAGTGATTTTGTTTATTTTATTTATGGTACTGAGTTATAATGGGGAATTCCATTGACCTTTTAAAATTTCATATTTTATCCATTGTGATATAAATAAAGTCATTAAGAGTGGTTTGATGTAATGCATTTGTACAGAAACTTCATAGCAATCAGGGGTCCCAATGTCTACAGTACAACTATAGCCACTTCATTTACTCTCCAAAATGACCTGCATTTGCCTTCTGAGTTTTTAAATGTACACTTGGTAGTGATAAAATAGTGGTAAATCTGAAAAAAATCTTTTTTTTCTTTCTTAGGGAACTATTTTCCCCTGTAATACCCTGCATGTACCTCTCCACCATTAATGTGTTTTAAAAATATGTTTTATGCTAAAACCTCATCAGAGAGCATTACGTGACCAAAAAATGCCTACCTTGTTAGGAAGAGACTCTTTGGTCAGTGTGCATAGTTACCAATAACAGCCCTCTGGTTTGTGACAACGTGTCAGAGAAAACATGACTGTTTAAACATCATGTATAAATCTTGCTCTGAAAGGTTTGTTTTCATCACAGTGTCCAGAGAAAGCAGGTGTTCATTAATACTGACTAGAATTTAACATGGTTAAACATTTCCCGTCTGAATGATACCAAATGCAGCACAGAGGTGACAGGCCAATAGCTAATCAGAATGTAACTGTTGACATCCTGATAGTGGCCAACTTTGTGTGCAAAAGATATAGATATGGAAACAGAGCATCTGCGGCTGAAAAAACTACCAAAACTTTTTGTGAGGGAGCTTTAAGAGGCATCAAACTCTTCAGCCATCTGGCTACTATCACCACCACTTCTTGGTTTCTCTAGAATAGAACATTTCACAACAAACCAATTTGCATTACTCTGATTACACTTTAAAATAAACAATGTAAAAGGTGTACCCTGTAGTTACTGAATAATAAGCCTTAGTCTGTGAGAAGCCTGGGACTTTAAGAGGTTAATGCAGAAACTTTGATAGTAGCTTCTCTGGAACTGTTGAAATGCTAGTTTCTGCTAGCCTGTCAATGAGGATTTCGATTTTATGTTAGCATTAAGTTATATTTGCCTTTTGCAGACATATAACATCTCTCTAGATTAATACTCTGAAGCCCAAAACAAACATTTAAGTCTGTTCTTTACTTGGATGTTACAGATTTTAAAGAGTGGATTCTGACTTGTTGACTCAAAGCTTGTCCGAATATTACTACAAACTGTTAGCTAAGCTATGTGTTCAACTCATGCTAGTGAGGACAGAAAATCCCATGAAGAGCTTGTTTACACAAATAAAAGATAATCTGATTAATCAGTCACAAACACAGAAATGTAATATTTGCAATATTTGAAATACCTGTCATACTTGTAGCATGACAGCACCGTTTTACACTGCCCTGTCCATTGTCTTGTTCCTATCATTACCACTTCTGAGTTTCTCTAGAATTGAATATCTCACAACAAACCAATCTGCATTACTTTGATGGCACTTTAATCATAAATAAACTGAAACTCAGTCAGAAAACCTGTCTTTGACAGACAGACCCTTGCCTTAACACAACAAAAACAAACAAAACACACTTTTATCTTCATGCTTTTTCAGTTCACCTTTTTTGGGGGGTGTGGCCACTATATTACAATGAAATGCATTAATCCCTTTAATGGTCAAGGTCTGCCAGTGGGCCCAACATTTTAATACACAATTCTGAAGCCTAAGAATAGCTCGAGCAGTTTGCTTTGAAATCCCTGTAGTTACTAAATATTTATACTTAGTATCTAATAAGCCTGGGATTTTAATAGGTTAAAGCAGAAATGTACTTTGATTTCTGCTAGCTTGGCAGCAGGGATTTCAATGTTTTTCAGACATTTGAAACTCATAATAAACATTCAAGAATCTTCTTTACTTGAATGTTACAGATGTTATAGATTGGATCCGAACTTGTTGACTAAAGATTTGAACTCAAAGCTTGTCCAAATTTTCCTGGAGCCTATTCGCTTAGCTTTGTGTCCAGTTTGTGCTACAGAGAGTGAATAATCCCATGAAGAGCTTGTTAACACAAATGAAAGATATTCTGATGAATCAATCACTAACACAGAAATTACATTTTATTTATATAAATATTTGAAATACCAGCATTATTTGTTATATGACAGAGCTGTTTTACACTATCCTGTCCATCAGATACTGCTGTATATGAAATGACAGGCACAAGGTAAATGTCTGAAGGCTGACTCAGTTAGTCTCATTATTTGGATGGGTCAGAACATAATACTTGATAAGAAGCAGCATTGAGCAGCAAATCCTAACAGCCTGCAGAATCATGTTTTCTGTAATAGGACAAAATGCCAATGTAAAGTAATGTATATAATGTGAAATGGTAAAGAAAAAGCATGTATTAAGTTATATTCCCATGTTGACAATGGCTCCGGAAATTTTTGCATATGAACAAGTGAACAGTTTCTCAAAATAAGATTTTCTTTAGCCAATGTATCACCTGTGCAAACTTAATCCCTTTACATTTCATTTACATCCAATGCTAACAAAAAAGCCAACAATTCAAATTCCAAGACAGTCTGCTATATACTTGCAATAAGACTAGAAGAAATACATCCATTATTTAACATCATCCAGAATAATATGAATTATTTGGTAACTACTACAAAACTGCTATGTAGTGTGTGTAGTCATGAGAGTGAGAAAAATCAATGTACGCACTTTGTCCAGATTCTTTAAATAAATGTGCTCTTTAAACACTCACTCTGTAAAGTTTTGACCAGGTCACTGAAATGCTGATCTGTGCATGGTGAATCTTTCATAAGATGAAGAGAACTTGAAAGTCACCCAAATATTGATTAGCGGTGGGAGGATGAGAGGGTGTGTTAAAAGTAGCAGTAAGGACTGAATAGATATCTGTTACTGATGCTCTTTGATGCATGTTTATATCTCTCACCTGCATTTTACCTCTGATCTAGGATCAGTCTGAACAGTCAAACTGTCTAAAACTAATCCAGGACAGCTTTTCTGACGTACAGTGAAACAAAAAGTGATGAAATGAATTGACTTTAAATGTGCAGCATTTCCACATAAATATATTATACTACCCAAGGGAGCTCAACAGGAAGTAAACTTGAGCCTCATTCTCAAGTTTGTATTAATTGTTTTCTTTAAAAAGGTCCTAAAAAAGATCTACGTCAGATTCATGACGTGTTCTTAAAGTGCAGAATTGTTTTCACCTTTTTGCTTTTGAGTGTGTGTAGATGCTGTTCTTGTCCAAGAACAAATCCCAAATAAGAAAATACAGGTAAATACTATAATCTTCATGAAAACTGTGTAACTGGGTTTTAGAATGGTTGGTGAATGAGGTTCATTGTTTTGATTCAACATATTTAAATGATTAAAAAAATGTACACATTATATTAATTAAATTTAAAGCATTGCTTTTTTGGTGTGAAGATTTCACTAAATTCCTCCTACAGATTACGAGCATCTTACCATCTCACTAAAGCTGTCTGGAACAGAATATCAATTAGAACATGTAGAATGTGTGGGCCTTAAAATAAGAATTCTGACTCTATTCCATTATTGAAAAAAATCACAATTCACTGCAGGGCCTGACTTTGACTTGCTGCACCTGCTGAGCAAACTCATGAGTCAATTTTTTATTGAGCTGATTCAACCAAGGTTGACAATTTTCTTGTGTCAAATACTATAGCTATAGGGTTTTTATTCAAGCCTGTTTATGCACATCAAGCTGAAATGCAAGGGAGAAGTGGGCAATTAATGCAGCATCATATTCCAGGACAAATCTCTCATTCTGAGGCCAAAATTCTCTGAACATAGGGTGCCTGACTGTATTTCAGTCCGGACACCCTTGCCAACTCAAGCAGAACTTGTGCCAGAAGGATAGGGTTTGTCAGATTAACAGAATGGCTTCCTCAGTCACGAATCCACATAGAGAGCCAGAGGGGGTGAGAGAGAGAGAGAGAGAGACAGAGAGAGAGACAGACAGAGAGAGAGAAAGCACTAAATCCATACTGCAGCATTGCTTGGCTCTCTATCTTGCTGAATTGTTACTGAAAGAAGATGTGGAGGTAAAAAATATCTACCAATCAGCCTGATTCTTCCCCCCGTTTTGTAAATGAATGAGACTTCCAGTGCCAAAGGGATGTGTTTCTAATGTGTTTCATGACACTGGTGACACAAAGCAGGAAAGCATCTTTTTTCACTTGCGATCTCAGTTAACATGACCATTTACTTTGCATGTCCAGCTACACAACATGAGCATAAAGTTGGGCGGAGCTGAGGAATGGCAATGAAGTCATGCTGACAGCTTATGTGAGCCTCTTCACTTGTGACATAACCTCGGTCCCCCCGAAGTTTTGAATTGACTGAGCTGGGCAAGAGATACAAGACCACATGAGATGATATATTGTCATATCAGCAGGTAGAGTAGGCCTATATCTTCATTCTGGAGCACTGCAGCTTCAATATACATAAGCTTCAGTTCAGGGCAATGTTACTGTCTCAAAATAGAGCTCACTGACAGTAAATAATGTTAGACTGTGTGCTTTTTTATGATTGTGCACATTCTATTTTAAAAATTAGTAAACAGTGAGCATGAGGTTCCCCAGATGTCAGTACTCGGACCACAACCTGATTTAGGATTATTTGTTCTTTTGCAGTTCATAATCTTAGTCATAATACTGGTCGTTGATCTGAAAATACACTGAACACTGAAGAAAATAAAACCAGAGAAGAACATGAAACATTAATGGTGAGGTTTTGATGAACAACCAAATATCCTCCTTTTTAAAAACATCCTTCATTAAGCAAAAAGCACTGCAGCATCGCACCCATTAATAAGATTGCTCTGCGGGTTTCTGATGAGGTCCAACACCCCCCCAGTACTCGGACCACAACTTGATTTGGGATTATTTGCTCTTTTGCAGTTCATAATCTTAGCCATCATAGTCATAACACTGGTCATTGATCTGAAAATACACTGAAGAAAATAAAACCAGAGAAGAACATGACATAATAATGGTGAGGTTTTGATGAACATCCTTCATTAAGCAAAAAGCACTGCAGCATCACACCCATTAATAAGATTGCTCTGCTGGTTTCTGATGAGGTCATCCCACCTCCCACCCCCACTTGGACTTGGTCCAGAGCATCACATTGAATGTGAGGAAGGATCCTCGTAGTCCCCCTGCAAGAATCCTCTGTGAGCTGGAAACTCAGCTTCTGTAACACAGTTTTGATAATAGATCCAGGGCTATTTAAAAAGCAGCACAGGACATGCTTGAGTACTGTGAGTTATTGTTTTTGAAAATAGATCGCTTCTTTTTTTGGAGCTATTATGTTTCACATTTTCTGCTATGATAAAAAAATGATATATTTGCTAGATTAAAATTGCCAACACTACAGTAAGTGTACTTGAACTGACAGTAATTAAACCATGAAACGAGATTCAAGAAATATTGACACATGAGAAAGTTAGGAGTCAATAACAAAGTACAAATGAAATCACATGGCTGTATGCAAAAGTTTGGGCATCCCTAGTCAAATGATGTTTTTTATTGATTTTCTAAGTGAAAAGAAGCCAACATATCATATGACAGAAAATAAAATGTGGCGTGTGCAAAGGTTAAACACAATTTCTATTGGATGGTTTTGATTTTTTTTCCCCCCAATATGTTAAACTAAGTGCTTAAACAGAAATTGTGCCGTGTGCAAAAGTGTGCAGAAACATGCCCTATTTAAGTTCCCTGTAGATACTGTAGATAGGTTGTTAACTTATTTTCATCTAGAAAATTAATAAAGCATGTAATTTAGCCAGAGGTGTACACATTTTCCCTTGCAACTCTGTATTAACAGCCATAAGAGTGAGCATATAGTCTATATAGAGTATATAGTTTTTTCTCAACCTTGATGTTATAAAATATATACCTCACAAGTGAATTGAACTTACTGAACGTTTCATCCTATCATCCTATCAGGTGTTTTACTGCCATACCAAAACCCCAAAACCTCATACTTCCCCCACCTTTTTAACATCATTTGAAAATGTCAGTTATATTTACATTGTGTATTCACTGACAAATGGACCAATAAAAGCAATCAAAAAGTAGCAGGAATCATGTCTTGCTTGCATACTAAATTTTGGAATGCGATTTCTATCTCCTACAAGGATACCATTTTGAAGATATAAGGTTTAGTTATGAAAGAAACAAATGCTGCCTCAGAGTGACAGACACAAGTCAGACTACTGAGAAGTCTGGCAGCTCCATTCCTCCTCCTACCGTTCTTAATTAGTGTTCCACACAGCACAGCCAATCCCACAGCACCTCTCACAGGCACTGGGCAACTCGCCCCAGCCTCTCCACCTCCATACCTGCCTCCCACTGTGGCACCATCTGTCTCACCTATGGTCCAGCATGACTCTATGGGATGTGCACACCCATGCTGTGTGTGTTGGGTAAACGAAGTCGAGCATGAGACGCATGGAAAGTCCCTGGTAGAATCGATCCGCAGGTTGGGGTATAGGAGGGGTCTAATTGGAGCTGGAGCTGCAGTTATACCCCTCTTCCTGGTGGGCTGTTTCCAGTGTGTGAATATATGCTGATATTCTTAGGCACAGTTTCACAAAGCAGCAAGCTGTTTCACACCAGCTGTTGCTGCCAGCAGCACAAAGGCCTTTTTCTTTTTTTTCTTCAAACAACTTTATTGCAGACACATGTACTTTTCTCTGAGTTTAGAGACTAACTATGTTTGAAGCTGAACATTTAAAGAGCCCATATACTCCACCTATTGCTTTTATGTACCAAAAACACACACAAAACAAAATAATTTTACATGACCATTTTCCAAGCTCTCTTTTATCCCTTGGAATTGAACTGGCTGTTTTGGTTACTCTGCTTTTTAGATCGATGTATGTAAATAACCACTTTTCATTTTTCTGACTCCTTCACAAATGAAATAAAGCACACAGCATTCTAAAAGCAGAAATGTAGAGAACAAACTGTTAAGTTTGGACTAAAATCCTAAGGGACCTGAGAAGTACACTTCAGCCACGTCTTTCAGGTGTCTGGGTGCTTTGGAAGGCTACAGATGTACATTTGCTTCCTGACAGGAACAGCACAACGTATAATTATATTCCCAACATGTCCCACTCAAATAACTCCGCTAAAGATGGACTGTAACAGCGGTCCTTATCAGTTCAGTCTAAATGGAAGAGTTAAACTGCTGTCAGGTGAATAAGCATCATATGCAAATGGATATGACTTGACAAAACAGCTTCTTTTTGTATCTTGGCCTCTCTATGGGCTGGGGAGTGAATTTACAAAGCTCATATAGAACATCAAGCCCTTTTACTTTTAGAGAATATTTGTTTCAACATGATATGGATCCTTAAAGGATAAATTATTGATGAGAATAGCTAATTTTCTGTGTTGTGACATCTTACTCATACAAGTTATAGTATATTGAACCGTAGTGTGTGTCTATAGTATTTCACCTGCCTAGCACCTCAGCTATGTGTTAAGGGGCTTAGGGACTCTCCATTTAACCTGGACCATCCTTCCCTTCTCTGCTGCACAGTTGATAGGGCTGACTAGTGCTGAAGGTAATAAAATGGAGTATTGATTTCTTCCAGGCCAGTTGACATGCTGAAGGGGAAAGCACTATATAAACAAATGACTATGAGAATTTTACATTGCACATTTTTCATGTTAACTATGTCAAGTGGTGTGGTTTCATGGTCAAAAAGGAAAACTCAAGGTCACGTTGCCAGCAGTTTAAACAGCTTATTGCTACATTTCTTGAGGTATAGTAAAACACTGTAAAACAGCTCCAAAGGTACTTGTTTATTGGATTGTGCAGAATTCATTTAATTAATTCAACCAGATTAACATAAATAAGAATTAAATGCATAATTCATTAAAATGAAAATTAAAGTGGTATTTAAATTGAATTAACTTTCTAAACCTGAGACTGCACAAATTCAAATTGCCAGGGCAGCCACAGAATCAATCCTTTCCCATTTCTTTAGGTCAGTGTTTCTTAATCCTGCTCCTGGGGACCCACTGCCCTGCACTCAACATTTTCCTGCCCCAACACACCTGATCCAGTTCATGGAGGGCTTGATAATCAGCTGATGAGCTGGATCAGATGTGTTGGGCCAGGAGCTGTGCAGGCCAGTGGGTCCCTTGGAGCAGGATTAAGAACTGGATCATTTTTCAAATGCTGATTACTATCCATGGATAAGACATAAATTAATAAAAAATGACTTTGCCAATTTGTTTTTTAATGACTATTGTTATTTTAAATTGTATATGTTACTGTCCTGCAAAGCTCTGTATTGTCTAATATTTAGACATGAATACGGCAGTTAAGTGGTTGGCTGCCATGGGAATATCTCTTGTATCTTTTGCCCTTCACAGCCCCGGCTGACCTCTGTGACACCTTCTCTTTTATTGGCTTATAAAATATTTCTGCCCTCATCACTCACTTTGTCCCCAGTGAGGATTCTGGTTCCTACTGCAGCAGACATGACACACACACACACACACACACACACACACCTACACACACACACACACACACACGCACACACACACACACACGCACACACACGCACACACACGCACACACACATACACACACAGACTGGTGTAGTAAGGAAACTTGATCTGAAGCAGAGAAGGGCCGCAGTAACAGTGCATGTGTGTGGAGAAGAAAGGAACTGCACAGTAAGGTGGGATTTACTTATAAGCTGTAGTTTGACTCAAAGCCATCAATCATGTGTAATAATTTACTATATTTCTTTGTATCTATATCTACATCTATATATTTCTATATATGTACATATACACACACACACACACACACACACACACACACACACACACACACACACACACACACACACACACACACACACAAAGACACACACACATATGTATATACTGCTGTTGTTGGAAGAAAACCTTGCATGAATACCTATGGTCAAATTGCATGCTTTGGTGATTTTCTGAGTTGACACAAGCTGAAACAAGCTGTTCTCTATAGAGGATGAAAAATGCTAGCTTCCATTTATACTATGTCAAAATTTCATAATCAATGGTCCAAAATGACATTATAAGCAAAGAAGTTTTTCTCTTCTCCTTTAAATTTCCTTTTTTGGCAACATGAGGTTTTGTTCCAACAGCAGCGAGATGTGATTTACATAAAGATCATGTGATTTCCATTAAGCGAACATAGTTTCCAATTTCTATCACCAGCATCTAGTGATCAACAGTTGCTGCATGTTCTATTGTATGAAGGTTATGGGACATTTAATATGTTGTTTTTTCCCAATATGTTATAGTTTTTCCAAATAAATAGAAACTGTGCTGTTCTCTATAGAGGATGTGAACTTATTTGCACTTAGAAAATCAATAAAACATAATTTTCATAAATTTGCATAAACATTTGCATATGATGTATACATTCAACGGTTTCAGCTCCTCTGTGATCCTAGCCTCTGGCTCTCCTTCACCAGGAATCTGTACTTTTCCTCTTTGCTGTGTTTTTTTAGTTTTCACCTCAGTGAATCCATAGGTCGTCTGCAAGCACTGTTCAGCACAGTCAGCTGAAAATGCTGAACGAACAGCTTTAAAAGGCATTTAAAAGCTGTTTTTGCTATGGCCAGGCCTCCAACACGTCACAGCGAGTGACAGCATGCAGCCTAGTTTAGCCAGCTTTATGCCTGGACTGGCTGTCTAACCATCTTTATATATACATGTACATATAATTTTTATTTTTATTCCCATTTTTATACTTTTTACTTTTTTATACTTGTACCTTTTTTCTTTTACTTTTTAATGTTTTTTAATTATTTTCATTGTACTATTCTTTTTAAAACTATTTTTACTTTATATTTTTGTGAAAAGCTAAGTGAGGAGGACTGGGGAATCGAGACGATTAAGAGCTGAAGTTGTTGGAGGCTGGAATTAAGGCACTGATGACCATCAGACTTAACTCCACGCTCGGAAAACTCGCCTCGAGGCGGCCCGCGAGGCCTCCCATGGGGCTGGAGTGGCCAGTTTACCCAGACCTGTGGAGGGTCATGCGCTAAGCAACAACTGCCTATGAAACCTCAGAGTCCACTCTGAAAGCCGGGGACTGTCGTAGTAACCCCGCACCCCGTCTCTGGGAAGACGGCATGGATCCCCACCACTGTCTCAGCGTCACCACCAGCAACATTCTTTCTCTCCTCCCCTGCACTTCCCTCAACCAACGTTTTAGTTAAAACGTCTCTGTTATCCCTCTCTGCCCACTGTTTTTAGTTAGAATAAGGTTATTGGTACTGTCACTGTGCATACGCCATACAAGATCAGAAGAGCGAAGTTTTAAAAGACCGCTTTGTGACGACGTTGCATAGCATCAGTAATGGATGAAGTACACAAATCATGTACTTGAGTTAAAGTAGAGATACCCAAGGTAAAATATTACTCCAGTAAAAGTAGAAGTCCTTACTCTAGACCTCAACTTGAGTAAAAGTACAAAAGTATTTGCCAAATGTACTTAAGTATCAAAAGTAAAAGTACTAAAAGATTAATTATGGCTCTGATGTCCTGGTATCATTTTTATAACAAGACTCGCTTCATGAACTCATTTTAGGTGAAAATCCTCCAGTGTCTCTCTTGGTAAACCAGTCTTTTAATAGAACGTCATTAATTAGTGGTACTGACATCTATTAAAATGATCATAAGCACAAAACACTAAAGGCAAACAGTTTCCATCAGGTAGAACCGAGTGGCTCTGAAATCACTTTTTACACACAAGCTTCAGTTTAAGATTAGTTTGTAAATTAGTTACAAGCTGAATAAAAACTTGCTTTATACTCAGGATCACAAATAGGTTTTCCTTTACTGTATTGATCTGTAGGTCTCTGTTCATAAACATAAAATAACCTAAATTAATTCACTGTAAAATGAAAGTGTTTGTATGAATTCAGAAAAAAAGAAACATGTCAGTCACGACTGCAAACATGATGTCTACATATTTCTACATTGTGGTCTATTTACACAAAGTTAGGTTAGTTCATCATTGAGGTGATGTATGTGCTCCCAAATTTTTACACTGCTGTACTGATGTTGAACAGTGTGCTTGCACTGGGTCAGTATGACCAACAGGTCAAAACAAGCTCAGAAGAAAGTGACCACTGTGCTATGATTGGTGTTCTTGCTTTTTGTGCTTCTTTTGTTTTTACATGTTACGTTTTTATACACACATAAACCAAAAGGAACGACAGATTTCTCAAAATGTAGAAGAGTAAAAAGTAAGATATTTGACTTTGAAATGTAGTGTAGGGAAAGGAAAAAGTCGCCCAAAATGGAAATACTTAAGTAAAGTACAGATACACTAAAAAAACTGCTTAAGTACAGAAACTAATTACATTTACTTAGTTACTGTCCACCACTGCATAGCATACAGGAACAAACAGCCAGAGTTGTAGTGTGTGGCCATCTGTCAACAATTAGAAGAGGAAAGGAGATTTTTAGTGGACTCCACGGGCTAAACGAGTGTCTCAGGACAATGACTTGGATTTCATTGACAATTCAGAACTAAACAAAACAAACAGCGTCTCATCTGATGCTAAATTTCTATATTCAAACTTTAGTAAGCAATCACAATGCAGTACATGCTACAGTAACTAAAATAAATAAATAAAAAAGCCAAAAGTACTGCACCTTAACAAAGTCAGAAAATTTAGAATGGCACTGCTGAATATACGAGCACCAGCTAACAAAACCAACACTGTCAATGATCTGATTCTGAACAGGTACTGCAGCCTTGCTTAGTTCAGAAGTATGATTTTATTTACATTGTACAGGAAGGTAAGAAGGGAGGTGGTCCAGCTTTTTTTAGTATGTTTAATTGCAAAAACATTTCATTTGCACTTTTTTTTGTTTTCTACTTTTGGTATTTTTATCTTCATGTTGATGAAGCAAAAAAGACAAAAAACCCTACTGAATTCATGCAACTTTTATACACATTTGATTTTACTCAGCATATAACTAGTCTGACACTTACTCCTGGTCACACATTAAATTTAGTCATGTCACAATGTTTATTTATTGAAATAAATGAAATCCTTGATATTGCTATCTCTGATCACTTTTGTGTGTTTATTAGCATGTCTGTTTCTGTTGACATGACAGACAGATTAACGAAAATGAAGAAATTGGTATTTTAACACATCAATAGCGGCGACATTGCAAACCTTCTCAGCCAATTAACTCAACGGTGCATGACATTGTCAGCAATTTTAACTGTAAGCTCGTTCTATTTTAGATACCATTTCACCAGAAAAAAACAAAGTCCTTGACCATAAAAATGGCACAGATAAACAGATAAACTAATTAAAAAGGGACTCAAATAAGATATAAGCATGATAAGCATGATAGTCTCTGTGATTTGCCTCAAGGCTCTGTACTTCGTCCTCTTCTGTTTTCTTTCTATATGCTGCCCCTGGGTCAGATTATTAGGAAACATGGCATTAATGTTCATACTTAAGCAGATGGTACATGACTGTATATATCTGTGGCTCCAGACAATGTCAGTTGAGTAGACAAGCTTGCTACATGTATTTCCAGCATAGTTAGTTGGATAAATAGCAATTTTCTGAAGCTTAATGAAGAAAAGACAGGCATAATTATAATTGGTAGAGAAGCAAAGAGGAAAAAGGCTCTACAAATACAAACTGAAGTCAGTGATCTTGATGTAACTCTAGACTCTCTGATTGAACTTTTAAACCACATATTAGTAATATTACTACTTTTTATCTTTTAAGTAATATAGCACAAGTTCGACCATATCTCTGTCTTCGAGATGCTAAGAAATTGGTCCATGCTTTTGTGTTTTCTCAACTTGACTACTGTAATGCTTTGTTCATAGGATGTCCTGCAAGTACAAACAACAAACTACAACTTGTACAAGATGCATCAGCAAGAATATTAACATGGACTAGAAAACATCACTCCACTGGCTGCCTGTCTCTTTTAGAATCGACTAAAGTTTTACCATTAGTTTTTAAATTGCTTAATGGTTTAGCACCTTCATGTATTTCTGAGTGCTGATAGATTATGTTCCAAATCGAGCTTTAAGATCATCTAGTGCTGCTTTTCCATATTGCATGTATGAAACTTAAAAAGAATGGAAAGGCACCATCAGGCTCCTTCTGTCAATGTTTCTAAAAAAACATTTAAAAACATATTTCTTTACTTTAGCATTTTTCTTATTGTTTCCTTTTTTCACCAGAATATTACTATTCCTTTTTTCTTGTTAGTTGCATTTTTATTGTATTTTTTTTCTTTTTTATTTATACTTTTATCTTGTGTCATGATTGCCCCCTCCCAGTCCTGTCCATGTGCGTTTGTTTTGGTTTAACCCCTTAGTTTCGTGACTCCACCCCTGATTGTCTCTACCTGTTTTCCACCTGTCCCTTGTTTTCCATGTGTATTTAAGCCCTGTGTTTACCCCTTGTGTTTACTGGTCTTTGTGCTGATCTTTGTATTGGTCTCCGTTGTTGTTGGTGTTATCTGCTTTGTTGGTTGTTTTGGTTTATGTCATGTCTGTACATCGTTCTATCCATATTGGCTGTATGACCCTGGACCGTTTTGACCATGACCCTGGATTTGCCCTTAATAAATCTTGCGTATCTCCGCATATGCGTCCGCCTCCTCGCTTCCCATTACACTCGTGCTTTTTAATTGTAATTAGTAATATATCCCTTTTCTGCTATTTATTATTTGTTCATTATTATAATTTTTTATTTTTATTATCTTTTTACTTTTCTTCCTCAGTTGTTTTTACTCTGTATTATGAAGCACTTTAAGCTGCATTTTTAATGTATGAAAGGTGCTATATAAATAAACATTATTATAAGGCACAGTTCTTGCAGCTGGGCTTCAGCCTCACTACAGGACAAGAGAGCAAGTCATTGTTGTTGCAACATCTCCCCCAAAAAAAAGCAATGCTACGGGTAAATGCGTGAACCTCTGTAACTTTTGATATAAGCTGATGTAACATGAATTTACTTTAAGCTATTTTGGCCTATCTCTGTTGGTAAATTCATCAGTATTTTGACACGATATTAACAGCAGCTGGTATTTATATATAATTTTTTAGCAATGCAATGGAACAAAATAGTGTATAATGCACTGAGGGCCAAAAAGGAGTCTGTAAAACCACAATGACAAGGCTTATGATTGGTTTACACTCATGACATCACTGTTGTGAAGGATAGAATTGGTAGTGTGGTGCTGACACTTCACAGGCTATTCTCAGCATAAGATGCACTGAGGCTGTCTCACCAAAAACAATGATTAATAAATACACATTTCTGGGTTGGTCCTGGTGCTTGTGGGACTAAATATAGCTAGAGATCTTCTGCCTCTTCTCCTTCCTTCTTCTTCTTCTTCTTCTTCTTCTCTGTTTCTCCCTCTCACACATGCAGAAAGGTACTTGTGATAGGGGTTTAATAATAAATGAATTCAGACTTCCCTTATTCTGTTCACACACACACACACACACACACACACACACACACACACACACACACACACACACACACACACACACACACAGCACATCTCAATATAAGAGCTCATATACTATATCACACACGCCTCCAAAGCTAAATATACAGTGGGGTTCAAAAGCTTAAGACCATATTGAAAATCTGTGATTTTTTTCATTTAAACTTGAAAATAAACAATAGCACATTTTAGAATTTTGAAAAACTTAAAGTGAATTGAAATGAAGAAGAAACGTTCAAGATTCTGCACTATTTCTAGATCACTACTCAAATTTCTGACCTTGTTGAGGCTATTGTACAAACAGGTCATATTTTTTAATCTCTTCTGCTGATCTCCTTCACACGATTCTTTGATCTACTCATCAGATGCTTTAGTATAACCTTGTGCAGTCCGTTGCCAGCTTAAGCGCATGCTGTCATTAAAGCAAAAGAAATCCATAACAAATACCACAAACATTTGAAATTCATGTTAAAGTTTCAAAGATTCTGCTTTTTATGAAAATTGTTATGATTTAGCCAATTTTTTCTATTAAATTAGACAGGAATGCAAAATAAAAGAGGTCTCAGACTTTTGGACCCCACTGTATTATCAATTATTTCAATATTTAGTTTATCTGATGCTCTTTGCCTTTATTACACCTTCTCTTCAGGAGCCTTGCTTTGAGTTTTCCAAAACGCCTGCAGGGAATTTTTTTTCACACTTTCAAAGTTCAGTTTTCAACAAGATGGTTGCACGTTCTGCTTCTCACAATCCAACTAATCCACAACATTCAGTGATGTTGAGGTCTGAACTCTGGGAAGGTCAGTCCCTTGTTCACAAGAACCCAGCAGCTGTTTAATTTGCTAATTTTCCTTTTTTTTGTCTGTCTCTTTCATCAGTAACACGGAGCTTCATGTTCTCATATCTCTCAAAGTTTGAAATACTGTTTGGTCGTGACAGGTTTGCTTGTCTAACCAGTCTTGCATGGTTGTTAAGAATCTCATCTTCTCTAAATGCTTTAATTATTTTTTTAACTGTAGTTTTGGAAACTCCTGTTTTTTCACTCATGTTAATTAGATTTCCCCCCTTCATTATGCAGGTGGATTATCTTATGTATAGTCTCCTCCAGGAAAATGAATACCTACTGCTTAATGGCTGAAATTAATCTATTAATTCTATACAGTACTCTATAATTACCTGTATGTAATAAGACTTGCTAAGTAAAACCCTAACCTTGACATGTGGCATTCATAATAATAAGCTCTTTACAATATATATTAGTCACATTTTTCAAGTATTTCTACAAAGTCAGGACTGAATATGTAAAAAATGAAACAGACACGCACACACACACACACACACACACACACACACACACACACACACACACACACACACACACACACACACACACACACGCACTACTGTAGAATTTAGTGTGCATGTGTGTGTGACCAGCAGTCCTGCCCTTTTTCGAGAACTCTGCATTATGCATTAACATGAAAGACAGCCTCAGAAGCCTGTCATACATCCAAGCAGCTCATTTCTCACCCCTTCTCATCTCACACCTCGCACCATCTCTCAAATTCTCTCTTTCCCTCCCTCCCTCCCTCCCTCTCTCTCTCTCTCTCTCTCTTTCTCGCTCTCTCCCGCTCTCTCTCTCAGGTGGGGTTATACTCTATGATAAGCCAACAGTGCTCTGTTTGAGCCCTCTATAGGCCTGCATGCACACTGCACATCTGCTGTGTTTGATGATGATGAGAAAAGTTTGACGTATTCTCTCCATTTCTTTCATATTGGCCCAATTTCTCACGCTGTGCACTAAACGAGATGGCGAAGCGGAGCTTGTGGTTAGTGATGAAAAATTAATTCATGTGGGATATGTTAAGCC
Organism: Pygocentrus nattereri; assembly: GCF_015220715.1. Taxonomy (NCBI): domain Eukaryota; kingdom Metazoa; phylum Chordata; class Actinopteri; order Characiformes; family Serrasalmidae; genus Pygocentrus; species Pygocentrus nattereri. Next base: position 14,278,896 of record NC_051236.1, on the reverse strand, counting down.
TCCTTGTCGCACAGCTTGGAATGTAGTTATGGTGCTGCTCGTTACATCAGTATCTTATATTTCATTTCTAGTGCAAGGGATATGCACTCAGCCACCCAGAGGCATGTGAGCCAGCACTGGCTTTATTATCTTGTTGGTACATGTTGGTACACAGCATGTTTATTACACATAATACACTAATCAGAGTATATGAATGATGAATGGTTTTAATCTACATACAGAAAGCAAAGACGGGCCATAGAAATGGAAAAATGGAGAGACACAAACAAGCTTGAAGCCCAGAACATCTATATATCTATGAGTGTGAAGACCCTATTAAAGGTTTAAACAAACTTTACATAATGTAAATGTTCACCGGTTTTAAAGGTTCTTCCTGGAATTTTTTCTGGAACATTTTGGCACCTTATTTTTAGGAGTGTACCTGTGCGTGATTGTTGGGAGAATCTAGACTTTTATTGCCTCATGCCATAGTTCTATTATGGACTTTCTAAACTGCAAACATTAGAATGTCTGGGTTTGTTGTAGAATATGTGAAGTGTGCCCTGGCCTTTAGAAGAACCACTTTTAGGTCTCTCTAAAGAACCTTTGAATACACTTTAAATAACCTTATTTATTAATGGAGCTACAAGACTTTACATTGTTAACAAACATTAGAAGATAATAGTCCATAAGTACATCCCCAAAACCTCTCAACCCACTCAGACTGCATCTGTCTCTTCATTGAGGGTACTCAGACTTGTCAACATGGTTTAGGGTTTAGGGCATGTAGCTGAATGCAGGTTTTGTATCAAATTCTGATGGCATCACAGAATCCTACTCACCTTCGTTTGCTGAAGATATATGTTTATTGGTAAAAACAACAGAAGTAGCCAATTTATTCTATTTCTGTGATTTTATTTATAAACACATATCTTCAGCTATTTATATAAAAAAAAGAAATTCTGATGGTTATCCATATCATCCATATGCCTAAGTGACATGTAGATGCAACAGACAGTTGAATTTCGACCAACACCTGTTGTCTAAAGTGTCTGCCTGCAGCGTTAAGACTACAGTTTACAGTAGTCAGACCAGGTCCTAAACCACAGTGACATGTCTGCACAACCTTAATCAGGACCTGGATGTGGTTTAAGTCAGTTGAGAGAAGTTTAAGGGATATATTTATGGAAAAGATTTCGATGACTATTGTCATCTAGTGTTTGTCAGCAATCTTAGGGCTAAACTAAAGCAAAATTTGGAGACGTTTATTGGCTGATTGACTATATCAGGGGCAAGTGGAAAACTGTTCTAATTCGATTTTTTTACATGAGTCTTTCTTTAAATAGGTCTAAATAGTCCTAAATAATTATTGGCTTGAAAGTATGCTTTTATTTTTTCTCATTTTTTAAAATGTAGTAGATATCACAATAATGCAAGGAGCTAAAATATTTTTGTCTGTTTTGGTGGGTTTCTTCTTTAAGAAATGTGTGTGTGTGTGTGTGTGTGTGTGTGCACTGAGTTTCCCCAGCTCATTATTTTCCACCACACCCATCACTGAGTGAGGAAGGTGTGGTGTGTGGAGTCTGTGTTCTTGGATCCAAAACCTGACCATATGGCGCTTCGGGCGTCACAAGGGCAGAGGAGATCACTGAAAGCTTATAGCCTCACAGCTCCAGTTTCACCTTACAGTATACAGCTAAAATGCAGCCTATTAGAGATTTACACTGCAAAAATTGTTTACAAATGTTATGGTAATTTGAAAACTGACCTCTATTAGAAAGAGAATTGCTCTGTGTTCCTCACAGAAGAGATCAAAGAGACCGGAATATATTATACTTTGGAACACCTCTAGAGGGCACTAAAGGCGAGCCAATAGATTCTCCTTCCTCCAGCATCCTCCAGCAGTACTACTCCCTCTACACTGTATGAAAAGCAGTTCAGAGAACATGCTGGAATCTGTAGCCTAATATATGCACTGCTGGAGCTTTGCAATGTAAAAATAGCTATGTGAATAGCAATGCTACAATGTTTTCAACCTAATCTCTGTGAAGATTTTACCTCCTATTAAAATCTTCACAGAGATTAGGTTGAAAACATTGAACGAATCTTAAAGGAACATGCCAGCATTTCTGAATTAACACTGACAATAATTTCAACGCACTTAGCCAGAAAGGAACAGTAAACGTAGTGACTCACAAAGCAATTATGATGAAAGCCTATGGGCAGCTGCTTCACCACCATTCTATTGATTCTATTTATTTGTGTTTCAAAGGGGTCAACTGGTTTTCCATTCTTTTACTAATCACAGGGAAATGTGTTAAAATTTTTGTCCATAGTAACTGACCCTATGTCACGTATGTGGCAGAAGGAGATTAGGTTAAAAATGCCAGTGTTACCTTAAGATTCCTTCACCTCCTAATAAAATCCTTTACTTGAAATCTTCCACTTTCACCTCCTCTAGGTTCTCAACACAAGCTACAAAACATAATTCAGCCAGTCCAAAGCTTAAAGCATCATTCAATCATGAGTAGCCATTTGTGGTACATACATAACACAAAAACGAGTTTGGCCAATCACTGTTCAATGGAGGTGGACGTGGAGAACGTTGACTGGTGAACAAAATGTATAGTGTGGTGTTAACAAAAATTTATAGCATGGTGCAAACCGTGTCTCATGATGAATGTTGCACTGAGGTGTCATATTCGTTTCCACACCTCTCTCCCTCCCCCGTCTCACTCTTTCATCTATTCCTGTCTTCCCTGAATATTCCATCAACACCCCTCTCTGCCACTCTCTCTCTTTTTCTCCCCTCTCTCATCTCCTCAAAGCATGCCTTTGAACATCACTCTCTCTCTCTTCCTCCTCTACACACCCCCTTTCCCTTCCCTCTGTCTTTCTTGTTCTGCTCAATGAAGGATCTATTTATAGCACTCACTGTTCACCCTTATGAAAGTACACAGGGACACATACTGCGCACTTAAAGCTGCAAAAGATGCCGAAAGGCTTTTAACAGGCTTCTTCTCCTGAACAGATCAGCCACTACAAAAGCTTCCTACTGGATGCACTAATAATAACGGCAGTGGAGAAGCTCTCTGGATTGTCTGGCGGTGCCATGAAACAGTGCAGTTGGACCATGATTCCTTTTCTAAAATTATCCAAATGATAGTTCAAAGCTTGCTCTGAGCACCGCTCTGACATTCAGACAATGCACAACAATACAGAGGGAAGATGTTCTGCTGGGTGTTTAGCACACACTTTCACACTCTCTCACTCTCACATTCACATGCAAGTTTGTCAGAACATACACATGAGTCGTTCATATTAAAAAGGCCTACATGTATCTACCATGTACTAAGACTATTTCCCATGTTTTTGTATATATAAACACAGACCAAGTAACAGTGTTGGGCAATGACTACCAGAGCTATGCCTTCAGTTCATGCCATAAATGTCAAACCTTGGTATAACGCTAATTTCTGCCTCTATGGGGTTTCTCTTTGTATGGTAGTGCTAAACAAATGCCAGTGCACATGACTTTTTTTCCATTTTAGATTAAACACATTTGACGCTTGTAAAATTTGTGTTTGAATCTTGCAACAGATAATAAAATATGATACCTTGTATGTTGCAGTTTTAGTTTTGCTGTCTTCCATTTCTAACAATTGACTGAAATCTGGTTAGGCCGTCATTCATTTTCACGGTCAATGGTGCTTCTACAATGTCCAGAAGGCCTAGAGACACATTTCTTCTCTTGAAATTGGTCCCACCCAATTTAAATCAAAGCATGGTTGGTTAATTCCACTGTCAGTTAACTAACTGTGTTGGCAGTTAATTTAACATATATGGCCTTCTATCCATCTCCTGAAGGTCTAGGAGTGCTTGCTTTTTTCTACCTAGACACCACAAAAGAAAAAAATGATTGGATGATTTTCCTTTGTGCATGTCAAAATCTTAAACCATTTGTTTCCAATGTAAACGAATGAAGTAAATGAAGTAACAATGAAGTAAAACCATTACCTCAGTATTTGCAGACAACAATGATCATGGTCATACTAATATTTTTTTATCCTGGAAATCACTAGGCCTTCTTTGGGGTCCTAGAAGGCCTTGAGGGTTCTCCACTGGCAACTATCTATATGTAATAATCATTTTTTTAAGCCAAATCCTAAAGTTAATCATTATTTTAATCTTATTACCCAAAAAGAAATTGCCTTAACCAGTAAGAATAAAAAGCACTTTACAATGACAAAATTGTTTTGTTGTCCTGAAATTATAGCTTTGCATTGTTTTTCTCTGGTTTTCCTACAAAGTCAGGACATTTTGGTCCTGAACATGTACAAACCCCCCATCGCCATCCCCACCCTACACACACACACACACACACACACACACACACACACACACACACACACACACGCACACACATACACTGTCTAAAGATGGCAAGAACAATAGAAAAAGAAATGCAAACACAGTTTTGAGGTTGTTTTTTTCATTTTCATTATTGATGTTGCTTTAAGACAGCAATGAATATTTGGAAAGGTTATATGCGTAGAGCTTTCAGTCATTAGATTGTCCTCTTATTGTACTATTAAAGTGCATCTCATTCAGAAACATAGAAAGTATTGAATTTCTTATTTTGTCCTCCACACTCCAAAGGTTTTTCCCTTTTGTAGAAAAAAAGAAATGGCTGTACTGTAGAATATACTATAGGGACTAGTTCTATCAGATGGGAAGGATGGAAGCTCCATGTCATAGGATGCCTATGCTTATGGCCTAAACCTATTCTCTGAAGCCAGTCTAAGTGTGTGCTTGAGTAACACAGATCTGTGCAGATTTGCAGGTAATGCTGCATATATGTTGTGTAGGGATCTGCTAAAATCTGCAGTATTTTGAACATACATCAAGGCTAGAGTTGCAGAAACCTAAGCTGCTTGTGTTGCTTTGGGAACACAGTTGGCTAAGAGTTCTGACACTCTTCAGTCGAACAGTGGAGCACTACACAGATACACAGGTTACAACGCATGCTGAACACACACACACACACACAAAGCACACTGTGCATAACTGAGCAATGGGATTCATTTCTTTTAACCTTGTAGGTTCTGCTAGCACTGTGTGAAGGATGTCACTTCAAAGAACAAAAACAAAACAAACAAACAAAGAAAAAACATCTTAAATACACTCAGGGCCAAAGCAAGTGATTATTTGCCAACATTGGCAGCTTGTGTTCAATCAAAGCTTGTCTTTAACACTTATTTAATCAAAGCCTGCTCTTAAATCTCAAACTGATGCATTGTTATGACAATTAACATTTATATAGGTTTTCTGCTGCCAACAATCAGTTTTGGTGATGTGCTTTAGTTTTAGGGCTGGTCCGAAAAGTATTTTACAGGATTTGAATACTCGTTGATATTTCTAAACTATATATAAACTCTACCCAACTACTCATTCGCAAAAAAAAAGTTTTTAGTCATTCATCTGATGAAATAAATTCACTTCCATTTTAATCAGTGTTTTAGTCCACACTGGCAGACTCTCCATAGAGATCCAGTCAAATCACACACTCCCACTTTCTATAGTGCTCAAAACTCTACTTAAAATAATATGATGGTGTTGTTGATGTGGTACTTTCAGAGCAGCTCCTGCGCTGTACTAATGGTGCTTGGAGGCTACTCTTCAATACGGAGGGAACTTGTGATTGTGGTTTGATGAAAATAAACAGATCTGCTGTTTGTGCTATAAAGTTTTAACAGTGTTGTAAAGTTGTTTCATTAGAAAAGAAAAAAGAGCAAATATTTCTGCCTGAGGCAGCTGAGTTGAAGGCAGTGTAGACTGGATAATACATCAAACTCATGTGCCTCTGTGGTATACCAACCTCTTATCACAAATATTGTTCATTTTAGGAAAGTGGTGCAGGTTGTTACGCTCTGAGGTGATGGGAGGTGAATGCTTGCCATGGATTTGTGATATATTCAAAATAGACCAGCTATAATGAATTTTTAACATTTCCCATATTAACAATAACTGTTCTATCTAAAGTCTTTTCCTGATCAAATGTATTTTAGGGTACATTTCTGGTGGTTTAAAAAAAGGCCAGTTTTTTTTTCTACACTAAACATACATAAACCTAAAAAATTATTAATGGAGCATTCAAATTATTCGGCCAGCCCTACAGGCTACAGAAAGAAAATTGGTTCAAAAAGATGGGGCATTCAGGCAATTTCAGAGAGAACAGATCTCTAACAACATCGCACATGCAGATATCAAACAGTAGAATGGCTGTATTATATTAACACCCAGTCCTGTACACATAAATACACAACAGGACAATAAGTGTTGATAGGCATCCTTCCAGTCCTTGGCAATGGAATGATCATAAGATGCTTACAACAATGCCTTAAGACATTCAGTGCTCCAATGAAAACCTTGAAATGGCTAAATGGACAGTTTAATACCAATAAATAAATAAATAAATAAACCTACAAAATTAAAAGAAGCACCTGCAATCAATGTGATGACACTGTTTTGTGAATCTTCCATTTATAAAAGTGCTAAATATGCAATAAAAAAAAGTTCACAGAGGTAAATTTTCCATCGTTAATTCTGGTACACGATGCTTCCAGGATCAAACTCAGTTACATGTGAATTCTGAAATAACAGAATAAATAAAATATGCAGTGAGTGCAAGTGTGCAAAATATGATACACCCTTCTCATGTACACATTTCTATGCATAGAATAAAGCTCCCTGTCTGCTTGCATTTAAGTTATTATATCTCATTTCTGTCTATAGGCACTGGCGATGCACAGCGCGGGCAACAGTTTCAGTAAATCTGGCCTCTGACCTCCACCTATGGGCTTGATGTAAATGGCCAAATAACGAGAGACAAAAACTAAGTTAACAGCAGTGCCCTTCTGGCGAGAGTTAAAAAACATTTGCTGACAGCTAACAGCTGTGAGGAATTTGTCTTTTTCTGAATTGTCAGCACATCCAGTCTGTTATAAAACTTCAAAAAAACATGAAGCCACCTGCAGCAAAAAGGATATCGCTCATCTGCAGAAGCAGTGCGAAGGTCAACCAATGCTAGAAAGACCTGCACCCTGCAGTTGCAGCTACTGCAGTATGCACCATTAACTCACTGCAGCTGTGTACTGTTGCTCTGCCACTGCCTAGGTTACTGTGCGTGTCTTTATGTCTTTGGCACCCAAAGACAAAACCATAACTAAATAAATAAGTTAAAAAACGAACTCAGCACCAGTGCTTAGGTTCATAATTTACAGTACATACAGTAGCCATGTAATGCAGATATATATATATATATATATATATATATATATATATATATATATATGTATGTATGTATGTATATGTGTATATGAAGATATAGGAAGATATATCTGTTATATCTACTTATTGTTTTTTTCAATAGAAATTCCATGCTGCTCATGCAACACTATAGTATTAGCATTAATCACTTTTTCTTGTTTAAAGCCAGAAAATGGGAGGCGTAGCGTCGTATAAACTCCACCAAAGCTATTTCAACATCTGGCAATATTTTCAAGATGATAGGCATAGCCAAAAAGCACAGTCAGTACATAAAAACAATACAAATGCTACAATTCTATTGTATGGATTAGCTAATAATTTAGGGTAGAGCACAATGTAAACTACTTATGGCTTGTTTAGCTGCAAGATAATCTCAATGTCAATCATATCCATAACTCTGTAGCCCCCAGGCAAAAGTAATGAACACATGTGCTGGGCATGAAATGGAACAGTTGTGTCATCTCTCCTAAACATCTTTCACATTGCTGCATTCGCATTGTCTAGGTTAATGTTTCTTCAAACAATGTTAAAAGGTGACAATGATTAGCAAGTAAGAATAAGGTCTTGACAACAGTGTAATCTAGCTGGATTGTGCCATTAACAAAAAAGGTGAAAGCTAACTGCATTTGTTCAGTTTGTGGCAAACAAACTACATCACCATGAGCATAAGTGATGGCATTGAAACATTCAGCCTGTCTAAAAAGCTTTTCAGTAAGACCTGCATTCGTGAGAGCATAAATGTTAATGTGGTCCATTGAGGCTACTGTGAGTCTGAAGACAATAATTTAAAACCATAAGCAGACACTTATAAAGGACATTCTCAGTCTGGAGGCAAGTACTGTAATGATGGAATAATAGAAAACCAGTTGCTCAGAGCTAAATCAACTACTATATGAGTGCATTGTGAGGGTTATCATTTTCAGTTATAATTTTTGTCAGACATCTATAATAAACAGCAGCAGTAATGGAGGAAGTTCCTGTTTGTATATTTTTGTTTCATTATTATTATACCCCCTGTGAGGCCTCACGTTCCTTACAGCAGAAGAAGCACACAAATAACATTTTCTTTGGAGAAGCAAGGAGATGTAGCTGGACTTTGAGGGAAGGATACTTGAGTGTTGATGCATATATGGTACATTGGAGGTACACAGTCTGGAACTCTTGTGACGAGGTTATCTCTTCATCCTCCTGTAGTTTCTACTGTTTGGCTATTATTGTGAGATGTTTGGATTTTTTGAATAAGAGTCGCAAAGACGAAAGCTAATTGCATGCAGACTCGGATCAACATTTGGATATGGATCTTATGGAGGGCTGGTCTGTTGTTGAGGTCTCTGAGTGAAATTGTTAATCTCATGTCAATAGCAGAAGTTCTGACACTTCTGGATCATCTTTAGTGCATTGCTTTACAGTTTCAAAAACTTTTATAGCCTGAGACGGCCATCTCACTGATCATTAATGTAATCCCAGTTGATTACACATCTGTGAGCATTTTTTTGATATTGACATAGTTTGTGTTGGCTAGAGTGCAATTGCCTTTTTTGAGGTCCTCCTCCTGAAAATCCTCATTGCTGTTGTTCACCCCTTCCTGGATTTCCATATAGTCAGACTTGCTGATGGTGGAACCACTTCTACTTCTTTTTAGCTCTTCTTGGGAATCAGCTTTGGGGACATTAACCTGGAGATACTGGGCCTGCTCCTCGCCCTCTGTCTCACGATGGTAGAAATAATTGAAATTTGAGACAATGACAGGAACAGGCAAGGCAATGGTCAGCACACCAGCAATGGCACAAAGCGAACCAACAATCTTCCCACCGATAGTGGTCGGTACCATGTCTCCATAGCCAACTGTCGTCATGGTAACCACAGCCCACCAGAAGGCATCAGGGATGCTGTAGAACTGGGATTCTGGTTCGTCTGCCTCAGCAAAGTAGACAGCGCTGGAGAAGAGGATGACTCCAATGAAGAGGAAGAAGATGAGCAAGCCAAGCTCCCTCATACTGGCCTTCAGGGTCTGGCCCAAAATCTGGAGTCCCTTGGAGTGTCGAGAGAGCTTGAAGATTCTGAAGACCCTCACCAGCCTGATGACTCGCAAGATGGCTAAAGACATGGCCTGCTGCCCTTGCTGACCATCCTCTGCTTTTTCTGCCAGTTCTGTTCCTAGTGTGATGAAATAGGGAATGATGGCCACCACATCAATCATATTCATTATATTCACAAAGAAGCTGGCTTTGCTGGGACAGGCGAAGAAACGAACCAGGAATTCAAAGGTAAACCAGATTATGCAGAGCGTCTCCAGGATGAAGAAAGGGTCTGTGAAATAGGTAGACGAGTAGTTGGTGGTGGAATTGGTATTGTAATTGTTGACGTTATGTTCTTCCTCATCACTACGGAAGATAGGTAAAGTCTCTAAGCAGAAGCTGACTATAGATATAAGAATCACCATGACAGATATAATGGCTATAATCCTTGCTGGTCCTGAACTTTCTGGATACTCGAACAGCAGCCATACCTGCTTCTGGAACTCATTATCAGGTAGAGGCCTCTCCTCTTCTTTGATGAAACCTTCGTCCTCTCGAAACATCTCAATAGCCTCCTCTCCAAGCTCATAAAAACGAATTTCTTCTGAGAATATATCCAGAGTCACATTTACAGGGCGCCGTAGCCTTCCTCCAGACTGGTAGTAGTAGAGGATGGCATCAAAGCTTGGCCGGTTTCTGTCAAAGAAGTACTCATTCCTTAAAGGGTCAAAATATTTCATGCGCTTTTTGGGGTCTCCAAGCAAAGTCTCTGGAAACTGCGAGAGGGTCTTGAGCTGCGTCTCAAAGCGTAGCCCCGAAATGTTAATGACAACTCTCTCGCAGCACTCCTGTTCTGCCTCTGCGTCATAGTCCTGAGGGTGGCCCGGGTGTGCTGCCGCCTCATCTGAGGGGTCGCCCGTGGCCACTGTCATTATGCAGGAGGGTGAGGCCTGCACTTTTCACCTGAGTCAGGCACCACAGGGTGGGGAAATGGAGGGAGGGAATCTGAGAGGGAGGGGGCTCAACGCTGTACAGAGCTGAGGGCCACAGCGTGCCACCACAGGATTCACTGAAATACAGCAAGCAGAGAGACATTGAAAACCTACACTGTACAATGCAATAGTTATTTAAAATGAAAGAAATCTGTATGGAACATAAAATGTACTTTCTGATCATATTTTACAGAACTTATGACTGATGTTGATTCATCTTACATTCAAACTGATTTTTCCTGTCTTACACATGTGAAAGATAAGGAACTGCAACAAAGGCATTCAGTCCTCTGAAAGGATGTGAAAGCTTGCTATGTTAATAGGGGTGTAACAGTGCACTGTGTCCTTGCAATGAAAAACTGTGACAAGTGTAAAGCTGAAATACTGTAGAGTGAACAGTTGATTAATTATGCTTCCTATTGCAATTGCACTGTTTGAACAGGAAGGTTTGCGAACAGTCTGCAACTGCTCTAGTTGTGGCACCTGCAACCTCATATCTTCATTATTTATAAATCTGAAATCTTAAATAGGTTGCCTAACAGGAACAAATAGTTTTTTGTTATGTGCTAATGGGTGGAGCACACCTTGAGAGAATCAACTAGTTTGAAACCTAACAATAGCAAGAAAACAAGCAAATTACAGCCATTTATTTTATTTAAGTTATTTTCTTATGTGTAGGTGCACTGGGGCCCACAATATCATATACTGCAAAAATGTAACAGTACAAAAGTTTATTATAAGTGTTTTTGAAGTTTCCATTGACGCCTTTTTGTTCACCTAATCTAAAATTTTACTTTGCATTGTGTCATTCAGTTTTAATTTGGGTTAAATAAAACCAGCTAGATTCTTATTATATTAAGTCATTATTTTAGGCTGAATAGACAAATCAATTTTACAGTGTAGTTATGCCACTGCCTCTAGTTTCATTATCAAGTTGTGCCACACCATGACCGTCATCAATATCTGAAGCTGCAAAATATCTTAAGAACCCAGTACTGAGATTTATTAAATCATGGGCTGAGTGCATTGTTACTCCCCTAAATGATATGATAATGTGACCAAGGTTTCAAATCAATTAGCAAAGCTCAAATCCACAAAAGTGAGAAACGTGTGGAAATCAATGCTTGGCTCATGCAAGAGAAAAGCGCGGATCATCACTCGTGTAAGCGAGAGTGTGTCTTTTAACCGAGCCTTGTCAGTTTATCGTCTGCTGTTCTGCACTGGATGATATCCATTCATATAACACTGCGGCTGTCACAGCGCAGTCATGCGAAAGAGGCCCATCTCTATGACACACTCAGTCATGCCCCCCCCCCAAACCCAAATCCAGCTCTGCTGATTTCTCTCTTTCCTTAGTTTTTATGAATTACTCAAAATGTTGAGAAGACCCAACAGAGCGAAAAATGTTCATGCATATATGCGTTGGGGCTGTTTTCATGGATGTGGGTCCCAAATGGTGCTAGTGGGCTTTGAAATATTCAGCAGCAGCAGGCGATGAAATATTAAACTGGAGGAAAATAGATTTCAAGCAAGTCGTTGCACCCACCACCCCCACCACCGCCAACCCTCCACCCCACCTCTTACATGCATAGGCTACGTTATGCTCCGTGCTTCGGTTTGGTAACTGTACATGCTGTTATGAAAAGAGCGCCTTGCTGCAGCCCTGAACTCTACAAGACTTCTAAACTCCATTCAGTATCTAAAAAGCGCTGCATGGCTCGTCAGGGTTTGTACTGTACCTCTGTGGATAAACTTCTACCGCCGCGTGCCCGCTTCTTCTGCACGAGGACGGCGGCGCGAGGCTCCGAGACGCGAAACGCCAAACGCTCGTGCGGCGGCGTCAATCCAGGCAATGCCCGGGTTGTGGGCGCGTGGTGCAGAGGGAGGGGAGGAGGAGGATGAGGAAAAGAGAGGGGCAGCAGAGGTGTGTCCTCACCTCCCTCCAGAGCGGCTCGCTCTACACTCCGCACGGCAGGTTTGTCTGAAGAGTGGGTATGGGGAGGGGGGCGCGCGCAGGGGGCGTGAAGAGCGCAGAGCGGGAAAATAAGGGGGCAAATGAGGAGCGCGCGTCTCACATAATACGGACGCGTGCACGAGCTTCAGGTGGCCGACAATAGCTTGAAATAGCAAAGGTAGCCCCGTCAAGGATGCATGTTGTGTATTGTCTCTATAGGAAAGCGGAACTCTCTCTGATCGTGATTAGCTAGTTTACTGGAAATAGTGGCTTTACGCAGCAAAATGATGCAGCCTGTTTGCCGGTAAGGTGATTCATAGCAACTTCACGGATGCCAGAGCAAAGTCATTTGAGAACGGAGCGCTCTCGAGCTCATCATCGAACACAAGTGACAGTCATCCATGCAGAAAACAAAGTGAGTGCTCGCGCAAACCAGCAAAGCCACAGAATCGAAAGCAGCATGCATCAAGGAGCGTCTGTAAAGCCTCAACATACAATGCATCAGTTTTCAGCATTGCGTCTCAGCTCCCTGTCCCCTACCTGTCTACCCTCCAGGTAAATCGCAGCGATTTTGTAAAGAAAGGCCTAGATCTTTTTTTTCAGTCTTTGTCGCAATATGACGACTCTGGCTTATCACGAAGAGCCATTAGGCAGTTAGTTAACGCGTTCAATCGAATCTGCAGTCAAGCATTGCTGTGCATACCAACAAGGACCAGGGCGCAGACGGTTGGGTTGAAGATACACGCTTTTCAACCGCACTGTACCGCGTTATTTTTCAACCCACCCATATTCAGGAACCCCCTCCACCTCTTTCTCCAGGATTGGCTGGTAGTGTTTCGCATTCTGGGCTGGTGGTTCGCGTTTACAAACAGTCCGTCCACATATAGTCCACTTCTAGCCTATCCTAGCGCAGAAGGCGGGGCGAGTCGCAATACTGGTGCGAAAAAAACACGCCACTATACCACTCCTTACTTTTCCGCAGAGTGGGCAGTTTTAAAGGGGACGTGCTTCAAGTGTGTGAGCAGTGTGTCCTCATAACCTGTTTGAGACCTGCTCATAACTTGCTTTGTCTTCAGTATTTTTGTTCTTCCAACCTAAATAATGATTCTCCATTAAGAACTGCCTAAAGAACAAGTGCGCTGCCTGTAAGCTCACTGCGTTCTTCCAAATGAATTAGGCTAAACTGTTAATTTATTTACCTAGGTGGAAAACAGCACAGGGAAGGTGGTGGGCAAACCTCTTTTCTATATTTCAGCATTATGGACTTTTTAGCCATATACTGTGAACACTGTGAGATGTCAGTGAGATGTACATATCACTGTTGGACATGCATGTCACATCTCCAAAATGTAAAATTTTCAGGAGATAGAAAAAAACCTTCTCAACTTCTAATGAAAGTTAATGTTCAAAGATTTTTTCCATTTAACTTTGGACCATTTCCATCACTCTATCTGACTCAGTTGTAGACTTTCTCAAACAGTTGAGATGCTTCTAGATGGTTCAATCTGCTTGTGGACTGCATATGCATATTGGCGCTGTAGTAAAGACCCAGACAGAGCTAATTCAGAATGAGCAAACATTGTTCCGTTTCATTCACAATGTTAGCAGCGCTTGTCCACTCATCCACTTGTCTGATACTTAGCAGCAAAACACGCTTGTTCTCTAGACAACCTGCCAAAATTCCCTCCAGCTGATGAGTCACACATAATAGTTTTACCCAAACTTATTACTCTGGGACTGGCTGCTGTTGTACATCTTCCTTAGATTTCAACTTGTGCTGGCATCCCTGATTTTGTTCATTAGAAACTCATTAAGCCTTTTATTAATCAACTTAGAATTGATGGATGGATGTGAGACAGCTGCAGCTTGTTTCACCGATGAACAGAATAAAGGACAGAATGTAGTACAATGGCCTGCTTCATGTAATTAGAAATGTTTTATGTCACTATGAACCTTTATTTAAACTGAGAGCTCATTTGTTGTCCATCATCTCCTTTTCTCTTAGACAAAAGTAACATGAGAGGTTGACTTCTTAACCAGTTTTTTGTGATTTGTGATTCAGATTCCTTTGCTTCCTCCAGTTTGTCTTCTAGTCTCCACTGATATACATGTCTTACATGGGCCTGACAGCCAAGCCATTATTTATAAGAATGATGGCTATTAAAAGCTTGTTAATACGGTAACAAAGCATAGGCTCACACTGCATTAGCCTTTATACTTTAATTAAAATGGAAAGGCTTAAACCAGCACACAATGAGCGAAGTGTACAGTGTGATGGAAGGCAGGACTACCTGTTGTAATGTGGTGGAAGAGGTACAATGAAAATATGAAGCGAATGATTTTGATTCAATGTCATTAAAGGACCTCAACCAAAATAGAAGTTATATCACTTTAGAATAAGGACTGTCCTAAAATTCCAATATTATTCTACAGCAATCATATATCCTTCTAAATATCTATCAATTAAATTCTACATGAATAAAAATACAATGTTTTTCCAAAAACAGTGCTATTGAAATGTTACATTATTTTTCCTCTTCATGCTATATAATATGAATAAATCTCTCGTGCTCAGGGTTGAACATGCCAGAATGGCTCTGAATCATGAGAATCATCTCAAGTGGAGTTCTAGGAAAGACTGTATTCTGGATTTGTTCATGCTGTTCAGTCTAGATTTGTTCTGTCTTCAGTTTGAGAGAGAGTGAGGAAGGTGCAGACACTGGCATTATGCCAGGCCCCAGGAGATACTCAAGGTCACTTATCCACCCACTGCTGCAGCACTTGCACCAGCAGAACCTGTAGACGTAATGAAGGACAGACACAAGCTCCTCCTGCACCCAGACACAAATACAGTCCACTGAGTACACAACAAGTATCAGTGTCACTCTTATGATAATTAGATAACTATGTGATAATTAGATTAGATAATTATGCGATAGCCAAAGTAAAACCAGAAAATTCCAAAAATGGAGTTAAAAATGTATTGAATTATCTAGAGAAAATGTCACTCCTAACAACTGTGTCTTGAAAAATCCACAACTCAACGCTGTGGGTCTAAAAGGATGTGTAGCTGTCATGAAGCTGTTACTGAGAAAGGAAACAGAAAAAGAACACCAACAGAGAAGCTGAACAATAGACTGACCACCCCAGAATCCAGACCTCAACATTACTGAATGTGTTTGGGATTACTTGGATCATGAGAAGCAGAAGATGCAACCAAATTATAAGCCTGAAGCTTGGAGGTGTGGAAAAAATCCCTGCAGATTTCTATGAAAAACTGCTTATATCACAGCTATATTATTACTTATGTAACAGCTATGTACCATTATATATTAGCTTAAGAGGGCTAAAAGTCTGTTTGTCCTTTGATCAACACATGATGACAGCTCTGAGTTGTGTGCTCTTCTAAAAACAAACCAGATGCTGCTCCAGTTTTCAGAGCAACAGACTAAAACAAGCATTTCCTCTTTGTCTTGCTTTTACTGTGAAAGATGCCAGTAATTATATGGTGCTTAACTTGTGCCACGTAGTGAAACCTCACTATCTTTGTTGTCATTATATTAGTACTTATACATTATATCACTCTATATGATTTTATCCTCTAAATAAACTTAAGCTGAGGCCAGGTAGACAGACTGCTGTTGTCATTGGATGGTGCTTGCCTTGTTACTATGGTGACAAGCACCAGGAGTCCTTCTGCAGGCAGTGTGAAGGGAGAGAGTGCACTGATGACATCACACAGGACAAGGAAACACTGGCACTGAGCCCAAGATGCTGTGTCATGTCTGCAGCTTTTTCTGACAGATCCATCACTGAGGTGGAGGGAAAACACCTTGAGTCAGCATTTTATGCTTCTTCTTTAAGGGAAGACATGCTGCATGGTTCACAAAGATATATAAATGATCTTTTCACATTATGGTTTGACTGCTACATGGAAGAGTTAGTGCTGGTTTGTGCACCGTTAAAATGTATTACAGGAGTTTTTAATTTTACAATTATGATCTTAGCGACAATGTTAACATGAGTACCTTATAATAAATGGCAACCTCAGAGAAGACAGCTGCTCTCTGAGGAGAGATTCCAGAGATCTTCTCTTTTCCTGGGTGCTGCCTTAATACACTTTTGCTTGATACATTTTTATTTGATGTTCCAAATCAGTCCACTGTGCTCTACAAAATGACTGACAGTTTGTAAATTGGTGAGAAAAATGTGTGACTATGCAAATTCTCATATTCTCAAAACTCTCATAGCCTCACAATTTTAACCTTATTCTTTGTTTTGATCGGTACCATTTTTTCATAGAGGCTTGGTTTGGTATGCACTAATTAAAAAACTGGTGCAACTGTCACGTCACACTTAATGACTTCTGTAATGCTTATGTCACTCGACACTTAAAGCAATAAAAAAAAGTTTAACCAATTTTCCCCCTGTAAAACGTCATGCCTATATCTTTTCATACTTCCCTTATCAACCTGTTAGGTTGTGTGGTCTGTGTTCCAGTAAGGATGATTGGGTTTGTTCTAATAAAACAGCCTCAGCTCAGAGTCAAACAGATTTGATGAACTATTATTATAT
Source organism: Pygocentrus nattereri (assembly GCF_015220715.1). NCBI lineage: Eukaryota > Metazoa > Chordata > Actinopteri > Characiformes > Serrasalmidae > Pygocentrus > Pygocentrus nattereri. Next base: position 14,262,049 of record NC_051236.1, on the reverse strand, counting down.
TATATTCAGCTTTATCTTTCAATATTTATGTATTTCAAGTATTATAAACAGCTGATAGTTAATATCCATTTGAAGCTGAATAAAATATAAAAATTATTTCAAAAGCATTTGTCTTGGGCCTGAGGCCTGCCATGCTGGCTAACACAGTTTTAGACTGCAGTATGGATGCAAGAGAAGAGAAAATCAATAAAAATATGGCTGTTGTTTTCTGTGGTCTCTCACACTGAATGACATACTGTTATTCATAAAATGGACCAAAGTATAGACAAAGTGCAGGTTTCTACTGTTGTTTTTTTTTGCTATGCAGTGTACTTTAGGATTTGGTGCAGCTGTTATTTGACTACACCTTCTCTACTTTTGCATAATTGCTTTCATCAGCTTTAACCTTCTGTGACTGTGACACTACAAGAATACATTCTTATTTCAAAGCATCAGGTCACCCTACTCAGCTTACTTGAATGCTACAGTATCCATGTAGATAATAGTGCCTCTGTGGCTTCAAGGGCAAAATCTCCAGCTCTCTGCTTGTCCTCTGGATGTGTCTATAAGAATGATTCCTGCAGTGTACTGGCTGAGCCTTCAATTTCACACTTCATTTCCTATGGAGCTGCAGAAATATGAAGCATGGAACAGTGCAACGCAACAGTAGTGAAAGAGATCTATTTTAGAAGTATCTAAAGAAAACATATCATTAACCTAAGCTAAAGCTAATCTGTGAGTCACAGGTTGGAAAAATGGCAGGGAAACAACCCTCTTTAACTGCCGCATAGAATATTAGTGGCATTGTGTATTTTATTGCACTGAGGTGTTCAGTGACTGATTCACAGGCTGATTTGTTATGGCCATGTGCTATGACTCAAACAAGCCCTTCCAGTGCCCTCACAGGGGAAACCATAATTGGAAAAGTACAGTATTACTAAGGTAAAGGACATTTGCTTTTTCAGAGATAACATTATGAGAGTGAAAGGACAATATCATAAGAAAACCCAGTAAATTGCGAAAATGGTAATTTTGTAAAAGCAACAAAAAGAAAAGAATGTAACTTCACTGCAGCTACATTTATCATGAAATGTTCATATGAAGGTTGTTTTAGAATAATAATTAATTAATAAGTACATAGCTAAGTCGCTAACTAATGAATAGAGTTCTACGATTTTGACTGTTTCCAAGGACAACAAATATCATGTTAGCTCGACTAAATATCTCCTGTAGTGCTGGCAGCAGGATGCCAGCCACTGTAACTAATTGTTTACAAATTGAGTAAACAAGAACAAGCTGATGGAAATTGGCACTAAGGTTTATTTCCTTGTGCAATCTCAACATTTTTTAGAGTGATATGTCCATTTCAGTCAATTAAAGGTAAATCCAATTCAACACAAATGCTACACTTAGCACTGAAGAACATGTCAGCTGTGATCCCTCAGAGGAGCTCAATCATACTGAGATAAATAACTGGTTCATCACATTTTCTCAGTCTACTCAGGACCTTCAGTGCTTAAAAAAGAAGCTGTTTTTTGAGTTAGACTCTGTCCAAGGAATGTGTTTACTACATGCTGGGTGCTGATTTTAACTAACTAATGAACAAACATTAACAAAGTTTCTTTTAAATATTGTATTTTATTTATTTAGTGGGTAAATATTTTTACAGTGTTCTAAATAATCACAAGTAGCTCTATTCTGAATACTGCCTTTGCAAAAAGTATCTGGACTGACTGAACTGCCTTATTCACAGCTGTTAACTAATCACAAATATTTATTAATTCTAAATTAATAATTAATTAATTATTAAAAAATTTATTAATTCTTCCATCAATTCCCATCCATTTGTGTTAGCTTTATATCACAGTTATCACAAAACATGTTTGGCCTTTGTTTGGTTATTATACTGGGAAATCCTTGCTAGTTGAAGTGAGCATCACGTTGATTTATCTCTCCCTCAGCTTCACAGCTTCTCAGTAATCGCCATAGCAGCAGCAGCATTACTGTGTGCTGGGATGGCTTTGGTTTGTGTGGTCTTCTGAGCTTCATCCTGAGAGAGAGAGAGAGAGAGAGAGAGAGAGAGGGGGGGGAAACCCTGGTCCTTCATGGGAGTCCTACAGCAGCGCACAGGATCAAAACACGCACACACACATGCAGACACGCATGGCGTGCTCATGTCCAATGAGCTGTACTGGGCTCAGCTGTTCCGACCAAGCAGCAGAGGGGTTCCTCATTATCACATGCGCACGCACACACATGGAGCTATAGGTCCCTTGTCTCTCATTCTCTCTGCTCTGCCAGAGCATCTCCTGGGACCAGGCCAAATATACACTGCGATAATGGCTTGTATTACACCACTTACGGAAGCACTATCGAACAAGCCATTAATCTTTGTCAGAGTACAGTCAAGTAAATCTTTGGTTCACACTTAAAGGACATATGACCTTTATTTGTCTTTTCTTTTTCCCCCTGAGATACACTCATAACATTTGTCTCCTTTTTTGTACCAAAAAATATTTGACCTTTCTTTCCAACTTAAAATTAAACAAGATGTTTTGGTTATTGTTCCTCTAAGACTGATATACTGGCAGGCCCATACTGGACATTGTTCAACAGGCAGTCCAGGCTAAAATGCTCCTTATAACTTCAGTGTGAGTGGGCTACAGCCTAATGCTCTAAGTTGAATAGGTGGATATGTACAAATATGTTGGTTTTCGTGACATTACACAAACAATGGATTCAAAATGAGCTGTTTAATCAGCTTAGAGCATGGGGCCAAGCACATTTGCATTACATGGAGTCAGTAAGATGCACAAACTAGGGCCTTATTCAGACTATGTGAAGCATATACACTTGACAGATGCGTATTTCTGCACATGAGCATGCATATGATAAAATCCTGTGTTGCTCTGCATTGAGACAACCATGTGTAACAAATTGCTCATTACTGCACTGATCATGTATATGTTATGTAAGAAACTTAGTGCTTTAGGCCATTTAAAACCAAATCTGCTCACTCTTTTTGAAAATGATTAATGCAAGGCAGTATAGACACATTTCAGTTTGCATTATGGCTACTGGGGAGTCAGAAACAGTGAGACAAAGTGTCTAACCACCTAAAATGACCTTTCTCAGCACCTGTAGGGCGTATTAGTTACGGCATCCAGGTTGCTGTGCATAGGAGGCTGTGTTGCTTGTGACATTCTCAATCTGGCTTTTCTTTCTGGCAAGACTAAGAATAGCATGCTGGGATATATGCTAGAATGATCTGGGTTCAGGAAGTCTTGCATCTTGCACTGAGACTAATGGGGAGCAGGGTGACTCAGCAGTTTAAGTAACACCTGCTGGGGATCAAAAAGTTCAAACATCTGGTCCCTACTTTTAGGTGACACCTAGGCCATACAGGTGCAGCAAGGTGCAGGAGGTTTTCTGCGGTCATTTCATTGCCATATGCTAATTGGTTGCGTGTAGCATCAGCAGCACTCAGCAGCAGGGAGGCTGAGGCCTGCTCGTGGTGATTTAATCACTCTGAGTTTAGTTCCAGTCTTAAACTATCTCAACCGATCCATCTAATCCATCTAATCAAATAAAGTCCACAGATGAATGTTATAGGTAGAGCTGTGTTGGGCAGCGCTGCTCTACCATATTTGTCAGGGATATTTAGCTCTGGTACTGGAGGGCTAGTGTCTAGCACAGATTCATGCAGGGACGTCATTAGAACCAATTTACTGGGTCACTTGCCCTGCTATAATCACAGGCGGAAAGTCGAGCCTGGAGAAGAGACGAGATGTGTGCAGTCAATAAAACTTAGAAAATGTACCATTTAGGGTACCACCCCAATGACAAAAGAGGTACCGCCTCAGTGACAGTTTCGAATCTCTTTTTTCTAAGAATGTATTAGATTAGAATGTATAAATATAACCTCTAATACATTTTATATAGCACAGATAAAATACATATTTTAAATATATTGATATTTTGTATGTTTTTTTAAAATACATTAAGCTCTGCAAAAAAATTGTGCACTAAAATGTGCAGGAAAAATTCATATTTAAAAGTGTTCCCTCTAAAGACAGTGTTTACTTATTTTAACTTGGAAAATCAACAAAACATGCAATTTGTCTGTGTCATTTGAACTTTTATATATGACTATGTGTCTGACAAGTGTTTTTTTTAAACATTTTTTTATGTTTATCTATTTTTTTTATTTTATCTATTTTTAACAAAATGTCAATGCCTATCTTAAGGCTAACCACTTGTCTCCTACATGTAGTCTAAATAAAATTACTGCATCAACAACATTTAATTTTTTTTTTAATATTTATATTTAATTTTCATATAAATGGGACAGCCTTTTCTGCTTAGATTTTTCAGTCCAAAAAGATGGAGTTTTTATTTATTTATTTAAATACAGACTGTTGTGTCCTTATGACAGACAAAGTAAGAGGATAAATACCCTCAGATAACCAAATAAGTGGCTGTTTAACTACAATAGTAGTCTACAAACATCACTGATTTCATGATTTCCCTAATTCAACCCATCCAGGTTTTGTGAGTGTGTCTGAGTAGGAGCATTACCAAACCACACCAGCCCTCCAGGATCTAAGCTGACAACAAAACTATATGACATACAAAACTCCACCTGTAAAGTAATGCAATGCAGTTTGGACTGATTTATCTTATAACAGGAGGAGGAGACAGATTGCTGGTTATAATCTGAATGGAATATCTTGTCACACTAAACATGGCAACTGTATTACAGGAAGTCTCACCTTTCAGTTAAAAGAACCATTTGCCTAGTTGGTAAAGGATAAGCAGGAAAAGTTCTCTTGCTGAAACTTCAGTTTACAACTATGGATTTTTTTCACTTCCCACCTGAAGTGAAACCTTCATTTTCCTGAAATAAAAGTTTGATGTTGTAAAAAAGAAAATACTTGTGACATTCTCAATCTGCCCATCCACACTGAACTTATAAGGAATGTTTCAGCCTGGGCAGTTTTTGGAATGAGTTTGCCGCTGAGTGGACAGACCTTCGTGTAAGGACTTTGTTAAAAGGTAAATAAAACACTGATTAATGAGGTTCCTAATGACCTTAGTGAAAACTCAGGGGATCTTTTTATGGAGTGATACCTACCTTGATGCCGAGCAGTCTACTTTGGCAGCACCAGAGGTATAGATCCAATCTTAGTGTGCTCAATACCGTAATGACTGATTTTCTCACAGTCAAAGTAGAGGAGAGAAAGAGAGCAAGAGCACAAAACAGGATGTTTTTTCTCTTCGCGTTGCTCTGACAACCCATTTCTTTTATTAGTGCAGCGCATCATAAAGTTTAATATTTTCAGTGATTGGAATGTCTAATATAGTCAATAAATAGGCAGTGAATTATATAGCCAGTAAGTAGGCAGTGTCTTAATGATGACAAATTCATACGCAGACATCTGGTTTGATAACATCACAAACTCTGAATACATGAAGGACACATCAAAATCCTCAGTATATATGTCCTACAGCAGTGGACAGTTACAAAGATGGTCAGCTTCTGTCCAACTATTTCAAAGGTTCACAGCTGCCATCTTGAGTGGTACAAAGATATCTTCTCACTGGTAATCTAGATTCGGCCTGGCAGTATATCCAGAGAAAAAGGCCACTTCTAGAATGTTGATCTGGCAGAGAGGACAATACAGAGTGATGTGGACTTCATCGCTCTGTCCTCATATGGGCTTGTTCCTGTGCTTTGAAAGCCTCCTTTTCAGTGGAATGGTTGATGAACAGTCCTAGGCACGGCGTGGATCTATTTGAAAGATCTGCAGAAACAAAACACATTTTGAGTAGTTGAATCTGGGCCTTGAAAAGCAGCGACTGCAGTTAAAATAGGACAGGTGAAATAAGAAAACAAAGCTAGCAAAAAATTGATTTTGTTTCACAGATGGTAGTTTTGTTTCATTAGATTTCTATGCGGGTGTATCTTTTCTATGTTCTCCACTTCTTGGCTTTCCCAGCTCCATAAAGGTACTACTTGAAAAGCCAGTGCAAGACTGTTCTGGAGCAAGAAAAGCCAGGCAGCACAGAATGGCTACAACATGCACATAGGAGATTACAGTAATAATCATTATTATATGACAGCAATAATGATGTTAAGGTCTCAGAGTCCTCCTATTACATTGCATATTAAAACATATATTGTATTATACTTTTAACTCTGCAGTTTTTGCTGCTGAAACAAAAAGATTAGGGAGCAGATGGGGATGCAAATTCTAATCTTTTAGTCAACACCGTATTCACAGTTCACATACGCAATTAATTGTGTAACACAATAAGGAATTAAGCATGCAATTACGTAATATGAATGTGGTACTGTGTAATTATGTTAGGCAAAAAGCAACAGGTAGTTATATGGAGTCAAAAAGATTATATGCAAGCAAAACACAATCATTTACCCGGTACTATACACATGTGACATCACACTAAATTTAATGTAACTGTGTTTATAAAACCCCAATTCCAATGAAGTTGGGATGTTGTGTTAATAATAAATAAAAACAGAATACAATGATTTGCAAATCCTTTTCAACCTATATTCAATTGAATACACTACAAAGACAAGATATTTAATATTCAAATGGATAAACTTTATTGTTTTTTTCAAATATTCACTCATTTTGAATTTGATGCCTGCAACACATTCCAAAGAAGTTGGGACAGGGGCAACAAAAGACTGGGGAAGTTGAGGAATGCTCAAAAAACACCTGTTTGGAACATTCCACAGGTGAACAGGTTAATTGAAAACAGGTGAGTGTCATGATTGGGTATAAAGGGAGCATCAATGAAAGGCTCAGCCGTTCACAAGCAAAGATGGGGCGAGGTTCACCACTTTGTGAACAACTGCGTTTCTCAATGTGCAATTGCAAGGAATTTAGGGATTTCATCATTTACCCATAATATCCATAATATCCATAATATCCATAATATCATCAAACGATTCAGAGAATCAGGAGAAATTTCTGCAAGTAAGTGACAAGGCAGAAAACCAACATTGAATGCCCATGACCTTTGATCCCTCAGGCAGCAGTGCATTAAAAACCGACATCATTCTGTAACAGATATTACCACATGAGCTCAGGAACACTTCAGAAAACACAGTGAACACAGTTCGTCGCTCCATCTACAATTGCAAGTTAAAACTTTGCCATGCAAAGCGAAACAACACCCAGATACGCCGCCAGCTTCTCTGGGCCCAAGCTCATCTGAGATGGACTGACGCAAAGTGGAAAAGTGTCTTGTGGTCTGATGAGTCCACATTTCAAATTGTTTTTGGAAATCATGGACGTCGTGTCCTCCAGGCCAAAGAAGAAAAGGACTGTCCGGATTGTTATCAGCGCAAAGTTCAAAAGCCAGCATCACTGGTGGTATAGGGGTCTGTTAGTGCCCATGGCATGGGTAACTTGCACATCTGTTAATGCTGAAAGGTACATACAGGTTTTGGAGCAACATATGCTGCCATCCAAGCAACGTCTTTTTCAGGTACATCCCTGCTTATTTCAGCAAGACAATGCCAAGCCACATTCTGTACGTGTTACAACAGTGTGGCTTCGTAGTAAAAGAGTGTGGGTACTAGACTGTCCTGCCTGCAGTCCAGACCTGTCTCCCATTGAAAATGTGTGGCACATTATGAAGTGCAAAATATGACAACAGAGACCCCGGACTGTTGAGCAACTGAAGTTGTACATCAAGCAAGAATTGGAAAGAATTCCACCTACAAAGCTTCAACAATTAGTGTCCTCAGTTCCCAAACGCTTATTGAGTGATGTTAAAAGGAAAGGTGATGTAACACAGTGGTAAACATGTCCCTGTCCCAACTTCTTTGGAACGTGTTGCAGGCATCAAATTAAAAATATTTGAATATTTGCAAAAAACAGTAACGTTTATCCATTTGAACATTAAATATCTTGTCTTTGTAGTGTATTCAATTGTACTTAACACCTTGTTATCCCAAACAAGGTGGCAAATATAATCTCAAAGAACTATTTTACTATGTATTTTATCAGCTTGATACCTAGAACTTAGTTAGTCTGTCTTGGTAAAACACAAAATAATCACACAGCACTATGGTTATCATACCCCACACTTCCTCTGTTAATGTCTTGAACCTGTATAATTTAGTTAAACTTAGAAATGTTAGTAAATATCCACATCTTTGGAGTAGTTTGGAGGTGATGTAAGTGTGTAAAGGGTCCCAATCATGGGAAACCAAATTTTCCTCATTTCCTTATAAAATAAAAGTTTGATGTTTTATGTAAACAATTATACAGATTCATTCAGTACATTTACTGCCCAGTTCTGAATTCATTGTTTTTATGATATCACACATTCATGCATTTACAAGTATATATGGGCCCTTTAACTACTTTCAAGTTCTTTATAAAATCGTACAAGTTCAGATCAGCAGTTTGAGACGCAACCTCAAGGCAGTGCTCTTCTATGCCTCTTTCACCAAAATATTTCTCGCCTTCTCTCACTCTCCCTCTCTCCTCATACAGTCTCTGTTTAATTAATGAACTAAAGCAGATACAGCACCTCCAGTGCCATAACACCCCGAGTGAGTGTGAAATGACTACCAGAGTCTATCAACACGCTGAGGCCCCTAGTGGTGGAACACACACAAAGGCACAAACAGATGAGAGCACACAAATACACACATACATGAACAGATATATACATAAACACCCACATATGCACACAAACTAACTTAACACACACGTACAGTAGGAAAGATAAACACACACATGCATGTCCTTGAATACCAGGATATTGGTGGTAACCCAGCAAAGAAAAATCATTCAAGCTAAAACAATGCGATGTGCTCCAGCTCCCTTCAGCTCCAGGGTTAAACACAAACAAAAACTTTATTGCCCCAATAATTAGTTGTTTAAATATGAGCTTGTATATCTCTGATTCATACATAGTTTCTGTACTGACAGGAACAAAGGTGGCCCACTTTACTATTTCTACCTCTCTCACACTAGCTGGCACAATACAAATTACACAAAATACTTTTACAGAACTGTGCAAAAGTCAGAGACCACCCATTATTTATCTCAATTCCAGTCAAAACAGCCATCAGGTGCAAGTTATTCATTTTTCAGCATGAAGAAACAAGCAGAAAACACACTGTTTGGCTTTATTACAGCTTCCATTCTTTTAGAGGGAGCTGCTTTTAGTTAACAAAATAAATAAATCTGCAGGGACATTTCACATCCGCATGTCCAAAGTTCAGTCTTAGAGGTTGGTTGTATTTTCTGCTTGTCAAGATCCAAGTTATCCCAAACACATTCAGTGATGTTGGGGTGATCAGTTCATCATTCTGAGAACACCAGCTGCTTCTTTTGTCTCCTTTTCGCAGTAAAGTCTTTTTGATGATTACAGATCCAACACATCCTTTCAGATGGAGTTGTCTTCTCCCAGCGGGAATATGGACACCTGTGGATTTTTTTTCTGATCTGAAGCAAGGGCTTGATTTTCTCGTCTCTCCCAGAGATGAAAGCTTTAAGTGCTGTTTATTTGTTGGAGACACTTTTGGTGGTCTGTCAGCTTTTGCTCATTTTTTAGGAGTTCCGTTTTCTATGTATATTTTAATATGTTTTGGAAACACCTGTTTTTTTTGCTTGTTTTTTTTTTTACTTTCCTCTTCCTTATGCACATGGATTATCTTATATACAGTATGATCCTCTCAGCAATAGCTCCTGAAATTAAACAAACTGTACTAAACAGCTACAGAAATTACATGAATGAAGGGTGTTCTCTGACTTCCACACAACTCTTTCCTAGTGATCACAGCACTTACAGATCTTGTGAAATGTAACTTTTGTAACATCTGTCAGATGAGATACAAACTCATTCCCAAGTAGATACATTAGGGGCTGATAAGAGTGCATTTCTTCTTTGAAACAATGTACTTTCCATTGACAAAATTTGAAATTAAAGTGACTTATAGTTTATCCTATAAACATCAGCTGTGGGTTCATCCCTATTTTCAGCTGTAACTGTGACAGCATATAAAAGCGACTAGAATTCAGTGACTTTGGAAGACATAAAAATACTACTAATAATAAATATGATAATAACAGCAATAATAATAATAACATGTATTATTATTATTATTATTGTTGTTGATATTGTTATTATTATAAACACAGATATTTATTGTATGGTCATATCTTTGAATTATTTCTGTACCTAATTAGCCATGAAACCAACTATGCTGTGTGAGAGGCTTTATAATAGGTGTATCTTCAGCCGGAGGGGGAGTGCTCAGATGGATCATGTGATAATACACTGTCTCTCTCTCTCTCTCACACACACACACACACACACACACACACACACACACACACACACACACACACACACACACACACACACACACACACACAGGCACAGGCACAGGCACACACACAAACAGGTCATGTGGAATACTGGGTCAGTAACATCAATTTGCTTCAGGTGGAAGGTTTGACCCATTTCTATGGCTATTAACTACATCTATTCTTGCATTTGGGTTTAGAGAAAACTGTCATACACTGAAGAAAGTGCTTTAAATGTACTTGTTTCAAATGTGTATATAATTTCAGATCAGCTCAATCATTGGCAAAAGTGAAAGACAAAACTGTGTCAATGTAAGAGTTATTTGCACTTTTAAATGAAATATTTTTTTTTTGTGTAAATAAATAGTTTGGATGCTTTAGGTGTTACATTTAGTTAGCATAGTAATGATTATGTAGAATTAATTGCCATCTAATGTCACGATTGGCCCCTCCCAGTCCTGTCCATTTGTTCATTTGTTTTGGTTTACCCGCCTTGTTTCATGACTCTGCCCCGATTGTCTCCACCTGTGTTTGCTCCTGTCCCTCATTACCCTTATGTATTTATGCCCTGTGTTTTCGCCTGTCTGGTTACTGGTCTTTGTTTGTATCTCTGTCTGTGTTTGGATGTTTATGCCTGTGTTATTTTGTCATGTCTGTCTCTTCTGCTGTCCGTATTGGCTATTTGAACCTGGACCGTTCAGACTATGACCCTGGTTTTGCCCTTAATAAATCTCGCCTATCTCAGTACGTGCGTCCGCCTCCTCGCTCCCCATTACATCTAAGAGGACAGTTCATGATTGCCTTTAAATATTGTCACAAAACATCTTGAAAGACAATGAATCTTTTAATCTTTTGCACCCCTTAAAGCCACCAGTTGCCCTTTACACTACACTGTGTAAGCATTTCATTATGAACTGACTGGGCCATTTCTACTAAAGTTTAACCAGTAATTAAAGCTTTCATTTACTAATAAAATCTTGCTACATTAATGCACATTAAAGTTGCTATTTTTCTTTCTTCAATAAAATGACCATGACAACTTTTGTAAATAAGTTTTTTGTTAACCCTTAAATGGCCAGGGCCCACCAGCCGGCCCGAAGTTTTATTGCACACTCAAGCAGTTTGCGTTGAAGTCCCTATATTTACTAAATAATAATCCTTAATATGCAATAAGTCTGTGATTTTAAGAGGTTAATATAGCTCTGATATGTTTGTTCACATAGGTAATATGGCAAAACATTTAATGACATATTGCTCATTACATAAATACCATTCAAACTCATTACCTTTAAAACTGTGTTGCTTTCACTGTTTGGAATAGGGCCACAGCTCAGCTGATTGTGTGATATTGACGCCCATCAGCGGAAACCTCTATGAGTTCCTTCCTTCCTGGTGTAAAAAGAAAGACAAACAGAGAAGAATTCAGTGCTCACGGTTATTATCAAAGCAAAGAAAAGAAAAGCCTTCAATTATGAGCGAACAGGGGCTTATGAGTCCAAGGGCCTTGAAGGCAGCATGGAAGCAGCAGCTTATATCACACGTTATCAGCTGACAGCTTGAATTTCCAGAGACGTCAGACAGCTCACTTCACACCTCACACATCTTAGCTCTCTGCCATGAAACGTCATGCAGCAGCTGGGGCCTGCGACTGTCAGTGCAGGAGCCAAATGCATGCTAATGCTCTCAAGCTCATCCAGGACCACTGTGTCTTACTCAGAAGAGAAATCAGAAAGCTGGAAAGGCAAATGTGGTGATCACTACTTTGAAGTATGCAGTTATTTTGTTACAGGACTGCAATGCAACAAAATAATGTATAGATTTTCATAAATATGCTACTATAAAACCCTAAGGTCTGAGGTTTTATATGATTTCTCAGATTAACAATTACATTTAATGGGACACTTGATGGTGTATCAAATGCCAGATTGAATCTAGAATAACAAAACTTTTTATGACAGTTTCTGGCATGCCTAGAGCTGATTTTAGGAACAACTCATTCAATGTTTTAAAACTTTTTGTCAATAGAACAGATTTTTTTCCATTGCATGGCCCTAAGCAGATCACTGGATGGCAGCACTGAGCATATTTTGAGTACTGCATTCAGACAGAATAAACACAAATAAAATAGAATAAAGAAATAAGACAATGTTTTCACTTCACTCCCTTGCTTCAGTCCATTGCAAGCCAAACAGATTGCATTCTACAAGCTACTCATGTGACACGTCTAATAAAAGTAACAGTCTGTCTTCTAAAAGTAGAGAAAGCGATTCAAGAACTAAAATGAAATGTCTAAAATAAAATGTTTTTTTTTACATATATGATTACATAAATGCACAGCCATGCAAACAGTTTTACACATAGACACTTCCATGAATGGTTCACAATGCTCTGAATGACAGTTTGAATGCTCCTGGGCGGTGTATTGGTGCCCTTTAACACTGGTCAGTGGAGGAGACAGGTGTAATCAGCTTGCACAGTCACGCAGTGCCTTCAAACTGACAGCTGCAGGAAATAGACCATTGCAAGATATTCTGATAACAGAAGCATTACTGGAACTGGCGTGAGTCTCCTAAGTATGATGTGGCACAACAGCAGAATTTGGTAGTAAGACCTAATTTGCAAGCTTGTATTTTACTATAAATGGACTATTTATGTTGGCCAAGATGTTGACATAACTTATACAGACCGGACGAATGGTCAGTGTACCAACATGTGAAATATTGTTCAATAATTTTCCTTAAATCAGAGAGCTTTAATCACATAAACATGCCAACACAAGTACAAAACAGATTGTACTATATGTGTGTACGCCAATTTCTCTGTTTCAGTATTGCCTTATGCTTTATGACTTTTATTTAGGAAAACTGGCAAACAGAAGGCAATTGATCAAATTAAACCATTTCACCCCCCTTCCCTCCCCCCTACTATAACCAGCTCTGTCTCTCGCTCTGTTTTGCCAGTCAAGCTTTGTGAACCATCTGGAGCGTTGCTGTAGCAACGGCGAAGGATGCCATGGCAACGTTAACTGGGGTTACCCAGGAAACTGTAGTCGCTATGGAGACTGCATCACGAGGCGGACTCAGGGGCTTCGACTGGGAGGCGCATCCTCGCTCGCTGATCTTGTTTCTGTTTCGCATGCCAGAGACGAGATGAGTCCAGCATGTCTGTTTTTCTTTTTTTACGCCTCATCCCTTAGCATCTCTCTCTCTCTCTCTCTCTCTCTCTCTCTCTCTCTCACACACACACACACTCTCTCTCTACCTACAAGGGGAAGAAGACCCCCCCCTACAAAATTAAAGATTATTTTTAAACAAAACAATCTATTCTTTCATTCGGTTATTTCACAATGTCATTTGGTATATGTAAAGGCAATATGCTTAATAAAGACATACAGCAACCTATATATATATATATATATATATATATATATATATATATATATATATATATATATATATATATATATATATATATATATATATATATCAGACTATTTTTAACATCTTAATGTTTTTTCCACAGACTTTCATTGTGTTAAAATAGAATCTGCACTTGTATATACTGAACAAAATACATGGTGACATTCTAACACACGACCTCCGAGAGCAGTTCGTGGCCCGCATCAACAGACCTTCCAGCGGGCCGTTCAGCTTTGCCACGAAACGGGACACACCGCGAACACTGAACGCGTTATGACGAGCACAGATAAACATTGAGAGCAAAAACGCACAGCGACGATCACGACATGGTTAGTCCGCGTTTTATTCCACAGTCCCCCGCCTGCCCTGTTAAAGCGCTTCGGGGTAAAAGAATCCCAAAGGCTGAACGGGCTGCGCACCAGCAGCTTTAGTCTTCCGTCCTGGGTCTGTTTTCGGGGGTTTTGCGCGTGTCTCCGTGCGTGGAGATAAAGCTCACTCAGTGGCACGCACTCACGCTCGCGCGCTGCGCTTTTGTGCCCCAGCTACACGTCGGTGAAGATTTTCTTGACGCTCACGCAGTTCTGGCTGTTCTGGTTGGGGTAGCTGGGCTGCCTGAAGGCGCCGTGCAGCGCTTCCTCGATAGCCACGTACTCCGGCTTGCCGAGCGACGAGGCGCTGCGCGCGCGCTCCAGCAGCTCGCCCTGCGCCGAGTCCACGCGCTCGCGGCTGCCCGCGTGCAAGCACTGAGCGTGTTCCTCGCCATCCGTCTCGCGGTGGTAGAAGTAGTTGAAGTTGGATACAATGACGGGCACAGGCAGCGCGATGGTCAGCACGCCGGCGATGGCGCACAGAGAGCCCACGATCTTGCCGCCGATGGTGACCGGGTGCATGTCGCCGTAGCCCACTGTGGTCATGGTGACCACGGCCCACCAGAAGGCGTCCGGGATGCTGCCGAAGCTCGAGGCCGGATCGTCCGCCTCAGCGAAGTACACGGCGCTGGAGAAGAGTATGACCCCGATGAAAAGAAAGAAGATAAGGAGGCCCAGCTCGCGCATGCTGGCCTTGAGCGTCTGGCCGAGGATCTGCAAACCCTTAGAGTGGCGCGAGAGCTTGAAGATGCGAAATACGCGCACGAGGCGGATGACGCGCAGGATGGCCAGCGACATTGCCTGCTGTCCGTTGCCCTGGCGCTCGGCAAGCTCCGTGCCCAGAGTGATGAAGTACGGGATGATGGCCACGATGTCTATGATGTTCATGATGTTCTTGGAGAACGTGGCCTTGCTTGGGCACGCGAAGAAGCGCACGAGCAGCTCGAAGGAGAACCACACGATGCACAGCGTCTCGATCACGAAGAACGGGTCGGTGAAGGAACCCGGGCCGAAAGGCGCCGTGCCGTTGCCCATTGGCACCGCCGCCGCCGCAGCAGCCGCGGCCGCCGCCGCCTCACGGTCGTCGCGGAACTCGGGCAGCGTCTCCAGGCAGAAGATGACGATGGAGATGAGGATGACGAGCACGGAGACGATGGCGATGCCGCGCGCAGGGCCCGAGCTCTCCGGGTACTCGAAGAGGAGCCACACCTGTCGCTGGAACTCACGGCTGGGCAGCGGGCGCTCCTCCTCTTTGATGAAACCCTCGTCCTCGCGGAACTTTTCCATGGCCTCCTCGCCCAGCTGGTAGAAGCGAATTTCCTCGGAGAAGACGTCTATGGGCACGTTTACGGGCCTGCGGATGCGCCCGCCAGACTGGTAGTAGTAGAGGATGGCGTCAAAGCTCGGTCGGTTGCGGTCGAAGAAGTACTCGTTGCGCAACGGGTCGAAGTAGCGCATCCTTTTGCGCGGGTCGCCAAGCAGCGTGTCCGGGAACTGACTAAACGTCTTGAGCTGCGTCTCGAAGCGCAGGCCCGAGATGTTGATGACCACGCGCTCGCGGCAGCCCGGTTCGGGCTCGTAGCGCTCCAGCGACACGTGCGCCGGCAGCGCGCCCGTCTCTTCCAACAGCTCACCAACCGCCACCGTCACTGTAGCCGCGGCCGGTGCGCCCCCGTCCACATCGGAGCCGCGGCTGTCTCCGTCACTTCCCCGCCGCCGCGCCGACGGCGAGTCGATCAGGTTGAAGTGGTCGTCCATGCGCCCGAGATGATGGCCCGGCCTGGCCCGGCCCAGCCCGGCCCAGCCCGGCCCGGAGGACTGGGGGTCCACCGGAGACAGTAGGTGAGAGGGAGAGAGAGAGAGAGAGAAAGAGAGAGGGAGAGGCGCGCGCGCCTGCCTCTCCCGCCTCGCTGCGGAGTGAAAAACCGAGAGGCTCTTGTCGCGTCTCTCCCCCCCTCCCTTTCCCCCCTCTTATTTTTTTTAATCGCGTCCTCCTCCTTTCTCTCTCTCTCTCTCAGTAGACGGCGCGGGGCGCACGCGGGGCTTTATGAGCGCTCGGTGCTCTTTCCCGCCCACGGCGCGCGCGCGACCGTTTCCCGCCACGCCGCCGAGCTGCTCTCGCCCAATCGGAGATGAAACGTGACGTGACGTTGAGGCGACGGTGCTCAGGATCACCTTTTGTTTACCGCACGCCTGTCGAGCCAAAGCCCGTTTCATAGAGAGAGTAAATAAAGGACCAATAAAAGGCCACCAGACGCGCGCGGGAGAACAGTCAGCCTTACCATCAGAAATGACAACCAATCCAACAACGCCGTCGCGCATCCATTACGAATTCTCTCAATGACAATGAAATGAGATCGGCTTACGAGAGAGAGAGAGAAAGAAAGATTGACACGTGTTGAAAACGCTGCAGCTGATTTCGTCTGCAACTGAAGCGTTCAACAGGCACCAGGCAGCCGAGCAAAGTGGAGAAAGACAAAGGGGGACGCAGGGGATCGTCTTTCAGCCAAACAGATCATTACTTTCATTTTTTATTCGTAATAAATGGCATGTTTGAGCACAGAGAACCGTGTGGAGTTTGTAAGTGAGTGATTAAACTAAGATTAATGAGATTTTCTCCGTGTCTGAAGGGGGAACAGACAGGATGGCGCTCTCCATGGTGCTGAAACGGGAAAAGCCCCAGGTACGTTGGGTTTGCTCTGCTGTATCAACCCAGCTGGCTGTATCGTGACTGCAGGCAAGTCGTGATTTGGAGCGGGAGGAAAATCAGTCTCGTATTGGTACTGACTGATGGTGAGATTCCTCGATGAAACATCTGTAATGGGAAATAAAATGGTCTATTTAACATCGTTAACCTACAATCGAACCAATGGAGGTGGACAGAGAGTGTAGCTTTGGTATAATGGTTCAGAGGAATAAGGATATACATAAGAAACTAACATTTTATGCATTAACAAAATGTCATTCATAAAACCAGTCGTGATTTACATGTGTATATTTATTTGTATTATTATGTAGAGCTTTATATCTATAGTGTTTGAAAATATCTAAACCTTCAGAAACCTCCATGGACGCCTGAAAGCATTTGCACATTTTAGGAAAACGTGCCTTATAAATGCTCATGTACAGTGAATCTTTAAGTAACGCAGCCTGCCACCCCAAAGATTATTTCACACTTTGTTTCCACTTTGTCTGGTTGATAGAGATTATAACTGTATTACAAAAATTGAGTTTAAATGCGTGAAAAGGATGGAACTGCACAGAGGTGTGAGAGGATGTATATGGTGTGATGATTCCTTTTTAAATTGTGTTTTTTACTCTACTTCATTGTATATCGATAGATTGTACATTTTATAAACAGCTATCCACAGTCCATGCTGTGAGTTGTATTGTGTTTTTGATGAGCAGTATCATAAATCCCAAGACGAACTCCACCTACATGGCACAAATACATGTGATCCTGATTCTTATATAAAATACAAAACACTGAAAATTCACCTGAACTGCATGTAAATAAAATTTCAAATTAATTTCCATGCCCAAATATTTGTATATTTTCATTTATGGAAAACAGTACACATTTCTATATACTGTGCATTGATATACAGTGGCCATTGGTAACACTGAATGAAGTTCTATATGTTACTTCAAAAATAAGGAGATTTGTATATGTAAATGGTGTAAATTATAAATGATATGTTGTTTCTAAAGAAATGGTAGACTCTTTGTGGTGAGATAGCCTGAAGACCAATTCCAACCAGATTCCATTAAGAGCACTGTAAAACATGGCCATTGACCTTGCATTTATTAATGGGTATCATGAAGTGTACAAAGCCATTTTGAATGTAAGTCTGCAAGACTACCAAGAAAATTTGAAAGAAAGAACTTTACCATAAAGAAAGTTACAATCTTGGAATGTTCTGTTTAATGTAAGCATCATATATTAATTACAAGTATAGCGCAAATGTCCGAGTACATTTTACTGCATGTCACTGCATGTCAGTAATGGGATTTAGGGACTTGTCCACACCTTTTTCTTTTTAAAAAAGGGTGATTTGAGGAAAAGAAGAAAGATTTTGGGCTCCCTGAAGAACCTATCAATTGATGGCCTTTAAAGAAGCGCTCTGGCCAAAATGAAAATTTGACCATTACAACAAGGGCATAGGTTTGGTTTCAACAATGCATCTGTTTCCTCATCACCCTGCTCTGCTTCTCTCGTCTGCTGCTGATTTTTCTGCAGTGCATGAAAACTACTATATTGATGGTAATGTTTTCATGGGATTTCTAGACCAAAATTTAACATATAATTAAAATATCCACCCATTTTATGTTTACTTCTGCTAGCAAGCTGACTGCTAGCTGACAGATGACTTAAGCCAGGGTTAGCTTGCTAGTTGCAAGATATGCAAGATAACTTGGCTAACTCAGATCAATTAACATTATTGTTCACAATGGAAAGGCTGGTGATGCTATGTAGCTAGCAAGTTTTCATTTTAAATCAATGTCTCCTGGCTACTTAGTTTACTCCCTGGTGCTCTGGGTGATAAAAAACTCCTGGTGTCTCTTCTTTTTTTGGTGACATGCTATCTACAAAGTACAAACCATGTTGGCACAGACTAAATTACCTTGTGTGCGGTGCAGTGCAGGCAATCAAGGAAAGTCATCTGAATGACCCAATTATTTGCCTGTGTTTGAGGTAAAGACAATTCTGTCCTCCAAAATATTGCCAGAGACATGTCCCTATAAACCTATACCCAAGTATCACAATATTCGTTGCAAGCACGTCAACTCACCTCTTACAGCAATGCCACAGTAGTGTTGAGAGTGAGGTTCTCTGTCTGGTTTTAAGACTAGGAAACTCCACTTCTGTTAGTGTATCTCAAGGTAGGTGGAACTACAGGCACTCTATAGGTGACACATGAAAGTAGGTTTTTTGTCGCTAGCTGGTTAACACAGGAGGAATTCAGATAGCTAAGGTTACAGCTAGAAAGCTGAATAGTGTGTCTATTTCTTAGCCTCTACGTCAGAGGTACATCAATGGATTTCCAAAGGTATGATTGTATTGTAGTGAGAAACATTGATGGATAAAAGCACAAAATAGTTACAAATTCATAAATTCTATCAAACCGATCAAACCAAAACAAGATCCATTTAGGAACCTGTATCTTGAAGTGCTTTCAAGAACTTCACAAACTATGACATGAACAATGGGCCTCTTTCACCAACTGTTCTTAAGGGTCTTCTCAAAACTCATTTACACAGTTTTCACAAAGATTCTGACATTCACCAGTGTTTTCTGATCTGGGATTTGTCCATAGGTCGAAGATAATCTATGCACACTGAAGAACACAAAGGTGCAAACAATGCTGTAGTTTAAGAACATGTCATAAATCTGACAAATGTTTTTTCTAAGGACCTTTTTCCTGATATTGGTGAATGAGGCCCAATGTCTTCAGCACATATCTGTCCAAAGTGATTTCACAAGCTGCACTTCTTTCCATGTTCTTCTATCTCAATGGCACATATCTGTTTTTTAGAAAGTGAAACTATTGAAAAGTGAAAGAAAAGCCGAGCTTGAGCATGTTACACAATTTGAGCAAAACACTTTACTTTGCCAAGGACAGTGCAAAGTTCTCCATATAATAAATTACCGTTCTTCAGTTCTGAAAAAAATGATGACATGAATAGTGAATATCGCAGTTGCACTCATCATGTAACTGCCCAATCAACAGCCAGACGGGGAGACACATTTTCCATCATCCTTTGAAATTTCAGGGCTGTTAAGGTGACACCTTTCTCCCACGCTGTTCCTCCAATACGTATAAAATCAGATGCTCTCTCTTTCTCTCTCTCTCTCTCTCTCTCTCTCTCTCTCTCTCTCTCTGTCTCTCTCATCATAAACAATATTCCTCCTCCAGGAACACAACAGGAGATTAATTTTAGTCTTTCCCTTTAGCACCTTCATAAGTTGTTTTCATTCTTTTCCATGTTCTCATGTTTATCTTTTAGCACTTCACATTTCTAAGAGTTTAAAGACAACACTGTTCCTCAACTAACAGTTCATAATTTCAAAGCAACTGACCCTGGTCCCAAACCAAAATACAAGTAGAAATATTTGTATTTGAATCATCTATTGGTATGTTAATATAATATATTATTAACATAGATATTAGTATTAGATCACAATGAGAAACAGGAAACATGATATGAATTTTAAAAAGTTGTAGTTTATTTTCAATTTGCCAAAGGATTATTTCTTTGAATGAAAGTATAGATAAAGTCCAGGTGGATTCAGAAGGATATTTGCAGAGGATTTGCATGACAAATGGATTTTGAGTCTGAGCAGTGAGGATGCACTGAGAATACATATAAAGCTCCATAGAATGCAGGTCTGTTATGGTGCTTATTAACATTTGGACTGCCACATTTATAAAACTGTATGCATATATAAATGAATGTACATACACATTGCATTTTGAATTAAACAAAACATGAATTTTGATAATGCCAGCTACCGTTTACAATGTCTTACAATGTTCATGATAAATAGACCAATAGCAAAGCTCAAAATGACCTAGAAAAAAAATCTTGAAAAAAATGGAACAGAACCTTATTTTTTTAATGTGTTAAATTCAGCAAATAATAACAACACATAATCACTGGGTTTGCATTGCTTTCCTTGTAGTTACTGAATAATATGCCTTAAGGTGTAATAAGCCTGAGAATTTAAGATGTCCAGCAGCTGAGCAAATGATATCAGATGAAATCAAATAATATTAGCCTCTGTCTTAATCTGCTGGATTGTACTCATTAAATGATGGTTGCTCTATTTGGGATATTAAATAAAATTCAACTTCTATAGGATAACTTCATCTAAACATTATTTTCTCTCTTCCTGATCTTCAGACCTTCTACACTATGAGGAATTCCAAGATTTTCCAAGGTTTCTGCATAATTAATTTGGTAAGATATAAACAAAGCAATTTAGAGTGGTTTGGTTTGAAATGCTCAGTTCTACAGAGACTCAGGCTAGCTTTGCTCCCAGCTGTAGTGATGGGAGGCAGACATTTGAAGAATTTAATGTCTCTAAAACCTTCCTATAGACAGTGATTACATGAAAAGCTTATGCATTTAAAGCCTGCTGTTTGGGACTGTTTTACAATAGCTCTGAGATAAGATTTAAGCCTAATGTATAAATACACTGATAATAGAATATGTTGCAAGGAAAAAATATTCCCACCCCAGTTCAGTGGTTATTTCAGACACTAAATAAAGTTTGACCTTTCTATCAGTTCCACTGTAAACAAAATCAGAGTCAATAAGATTCACTACAGTGATTTATTTCACATTAAACCACTCTGAAGACTGTTTACAACTCATCAGTTTAAGAATTATGCAGAAGACATCGCAGAAAACTCTGTGGAATTCCCCTTTAAGACCTGCACAGTTAGAATGGTGCCATAATTTTATTGACAGTGCAGAAGCTGACCACCTGGCCATGATGTACAACATCATTTAGAGAGTTAACAACTGAGAATGCATCATTATATTGACAGCAGATCTATGTATAACTCACACTTAAGTATGATGACCACTTTGTCATGACCTCTTGATGGATTTCAGTTTACAAATGTTTTAAGTTCCAGTGCTGATGATGTTCGATGTCCAGCTCACTATCAGTGTAAGGGACCATGTAAGCACAGGGTGTAGCAACACATTAAACAGGTAATTTAGGCAGCAGCAATCACTAAAAAACCCCACAAGTGATTTATCTTCCACCACAAAAAGAGCACCAAGTAATTGAATATTAATGAGCATTTCTAACTGTGCCCCCCCGACCCAACCGCTCAATATTGCATAGTGATGCATTTTTAATAAGGTTTTAATGTAAGCGGGGCTTTTACTCGTTACTGGCCAGACACACAGTCAAAGAACTTCCACACAACCAAACTGGAAGGACTTTTTCTTTATTTGTATTATTAGTCTTGCATAAGAAATACAAACAAACAATAAACAATAACAGCAACAACAAATACTACAGGTTTCCTTTTCTGTAGTTCAGCAAAAGAAATCACATTACAACAATAAAACAACAAAAAAGCTCAAAAGTAATTAACAGAACGGCATCAGTATTTATAACTACTACTACTACTACTACTACTACTAATAATAATAATAATAATAATATATGTTGGAGAATATTATTATGAAGATAGATAGAATTCCACATCTGTATGCAAAGTATCAGTTCCAGCAGCTATCACTTTGATACCTCCTATGTGGAAAACGATGTATATCTTGGCCGGTTGAGTGCGAGCACGCAGTGTTGTTTGCAGTTTTGGCAAACACAGGGTGAAATCAATAGAGTTGTGGGTTTGGGGTCATTGATCAGCAGCTTGTTGGTGGAGAGAATCATTACACACTCACATTGGCCAAGGTCACTCGCTGGTGACTCACACATATTAACAATTACAGCAGCCAGGTGCATGAGGAGAAATCTGAGCAGCAGTTGCAAATTAGCATCTACAGCGGATGATCCAAATAATACTCAACTTGAAATTTAGCTGTGTTTAATGGATGTTTAGTTAAATGTTACTTAAAAATATACTATACAAAATAACAGACCATCTGAAGAACCATAATTTGCAAAATCACTCCAAAAAACATTTCTGGCACCTTTATTCTTAAGAGTGTACAAACCCTACTATGACGATATTATTGTGCTAATATGTGTGCATATATATATAGTTGGCAAAGTTGAATATATATATATATGCAAGTAAGCAAAAGTTTGAATACCCCCCAACGAAAGAACATATATATATATATATATATATATATATATATAGTAGGACTGTGAACCAATAGAAATAAACTCACTAGGAAAAAAAATGTGATTACAAAAAAAATTGTTCACTTGTTGTGAAAGCTGCTATTGCCCTTATGTCAAGATATAACCCTGAAATTACATTTTATTTTTCAGTTGTTAATTTTAGGATATATTATTCAGTGACTATGACTATTATTCACTATTTTGAATTATTCTGTAACTAATATAAAGTTAAAATGTATGTTATGTGATTATGAGAGTGAAGATTTACTTTATGTGGCAGTAGAATGAAATTTGCTGGAGATGAGTGTGTGGCATGGCGGATGTTTCTCTGATAATCACCTCCACTAATGAGGGTACGCCACCACTCAGAGGCGAACAGCTGCTGCCACGGTAACCAAAAAAACAAACACGACATGCATCCCCATCGTCATGAGAATAGGAGTTGACACTTCATCAACTGCCACCACGGAAGAGGAAACTCTCTCTTACAAACAAACACACACACAGGCGCATACACACAGCAAGCAACACTTTATACATTCTGATTACATTACAGTAACTCAAAAAAAAAAATAAACAGAGTAAGTACAAGAACGTCAGATATGCTTGAGAGATCTTGCTGGACCACCCTGTCCTTCAGATGTATTTAGACATCACTAGCCTTTCAGCCAATGTCAGAACTTGTTGGTATCATCTATAATTTCATCAACCTTCACGTGACCCACTGAGGAAGACAGAAAACCCCTCATAAGCACTAACAGATTCCCTAGTTGAGTATTCTATAGAGCAGGTTGGCCATATGCTCTGGAGAGATTGTGGGGGGTCTCACTGCATTTTAAACACTGGTGTGTCTGACAGCTACACAGATGAAATGTGAAGGTCATAGTGGAGATATGAATGGAGGTCCTAGCCCTATGGATTAGTCTCCCTGTCAGTATAACAGATTGGCTGAGCTGCTCAGAGCCACCCCCTGGGTACTGGGTCAGAGTTGTGTACCTGACTCCCCTTGCAAGAGAGGTTGGAGAGGGGAAAGTGCATGTTAGAGACTTGGAAGCAAATTATGTTCTCCTCCATTGATGACACAGGTGTCATACAAAACAGCACAGCATCTGAATCTAAAGGCAATTAATGATGTAGAGGTGTATCTGCCACAGTGTGCTAGTGAGAGAGCGGGGCATAACCTAACACATTTGGATTTTTAATAAATCTTTTTTTTTAATTTGACAAGATTCATAACTTTACCTACACATCACTGGTACAGATCAGAACATAAACTGGTATAAATGAGAACAGAATCATTTTTTGAGGGTTGTCATGGAATAACAATTCTGTAAATTAGATATGTGAGTGTGAACCATTACATAATACAAAGAGGTGCTCATTCCTGGTCCTGGAGATCTAACACCCTGGAGATTTCAGAGCCATCACGCTTGGCTCTAATAATCAGATGCCCCAGAAGGCCTTTGTTACCTGAATCAGGTGTGCTAGATTTCGGTAAGAGCTAAGCTCTGCAGTGTGGTACAACCCCAATTCCAATGAAGTTGGGACGTTGGGTAAAACATAAATAAAAACAGAATGTGATGATTTGCAAATCCTTTTCAACCTATATTCAATTGAATACACTACAAAGACAAGATATTTAATGTTCAAATGGATAAACTTTATTGTTTTTTGCAAATATTCACTCACTTTCAATTTGATGCCTGCAACACATTCCAAAGAACAAAACACTGGGAAAGTTGAGGAATGCTCAAAAAACACCTGTTTGGAATATTCCACAGGTGAACAGGTTAATTGGAAACAGGTGAGTGTCATAATTGGGTATAAAGGGAGCATCCCTGAAAGGCTCAGTCGTTCACAAGCAAGGATGGGGCGAGGTTCACCACTTTGTGAACAACTGCGTGAGAAAATAGTTGAACAGTTTAAGAACAACATTTCTCAACATTTAGGGATTTCATCATCTACAGTCCATAATATCATCAAAAGATTCAGAGAATCTAGAGAAATCTCTGCAAGTAAGCGATAATGCAGAAAACCAACATTGAATGCCCGTGACCTTTGATCCCTCAGGCAGCAGTGCATTAAAAACCCACATCATTCTGTAACGGATATTACCACATGGGCTCAGGAACACTTCAGAAAACCTTTGTCAGTGAACACAGTTCGTTGCTTCATCTACAAGTGCAAGTTAAAACTTTGCCATGCAAAGCGAAAGCCAGATATCATCAACGCCCAGAAACGACGCCAGCTTGACAGGGCCCGAGCTAATCTGAGATGGACTGACGCAAAGTGGAAAAGTGTCCTGTGGTCTGACGAGTCCACATTTCAAGTTGGTTTTGGAAATCATGGACGTTGCATCCTCTGGGCCAAAGAGGAAAAGGACTGTCCAGATTGTTATCAGTGCAAAGTTCAAAAGTCAGCATCTCTGATGGTATGGGGATGTGTTAGTGCCCATGGCATGGGTAACTTGCACATCTGTGAAGGCACCATTAATGCTGAGAGGTACATACAGGTTTTGGAGCAACATATGCTGCCATCCCAGCAACGTCTTTTTCAGGGACATCCCTGCTTATTTCAACAAGACAATGCCAAGCCACATTCTGCACGTGTTACAACAGTGTGGCTTCGTAGTAAAAGAGTGTGGGTACTAGACTGTCCTGCCTGCAGTCCAGACCTGTCTCCCATTGGAAATGTGTGACGCATTATGAAGCGCAAAATATGACAATGGAGACCTTTGTTGTACATCAAGCAGGAATGGGAAAGAATTCCACCTACAAAGCTTCAACAATTAGTGTCCTCAGTTCCCAAAAGCTTATTGAGTGTTGTTAAAAGGAAAGTTGATATAACACAGTGGTAAACATG
Source organism: Pygocentrus nattereri (assembly GCF_015220715.1). Lineage (NCBI taxonomy): Eukaryota > Metazoa > Chordata > Actinopteri > Characiformes > Serrasalmidae > Pygocentrus > Pygocentrus nattereri. The sequence goes on along the minus strand of NC_051236.1, from coordinate 14,236,227 downwards.
CCCCTGTCCCAACTTCTTTTGAATGTGTTGCAGGCATCAAATTCAAAATGAGTGAATATTTACAAAAAACAACAATGTTTATCCGTTTGAACATTAAATATCTTGTCTTTGTGCTGTATTCAATTGAATATAGGTTGAAAAGGATTTGCAAATCATCATAGTCTGTTTTTATTTATGTTTTACATAACGTCCCATCTTCATTGGAATTGGGGTTGTAGATCGCTAAGACTGATATACTTACAGTTATTTAAGGGTTCTTTCAGGAACGTTTAAAACATACTTCACTCACAGATCTCATTTACAAAAAAATATCCAGGGAAGGGTTCTTAAATGAACCAAAAGTAGTTATTTTATGCTATTCCTCAAAGAACCTTTTCTAGTACATTGAGTGTATGTTATTTGAACTAGACAAGCTTTCCAATATGAATACATTAAAATACCTGCATCAATTCATCAGTATAATTAGTGAAAAGAGGCTTTATAAAACATGGTAAATATGTCTAACCATAAAGTGCAAAGCAATTTAAATTTACATGACACCTGTAGAATGGTTTTGATAAATTTATAAATAAATAAATAGAAACATTAAAAAAAAATGAACCAACATTTATTTGTGGAGAATGGATTTCTTCCATTGTGTACTTAAAGAGGCATGAAGTGGAAACTGCACTTTATCTTGGCTACTTTTTGCTGTGACCTGGTCATATGCTTCAAAACTGTTACTTTCATGGTAAACTGTGCTGTTACTTTCATGGTAACACAATAACCACCCTAGTGAAAAAAAACTCAACTGACCAATTGCAAAGTCCTTTATGAAACCAAAAGTGGTTCCTCTATGAGGTCACTCAAAAGAATCATTTTGGCTCTTTATTTTATGAGTGTATGTGATATAGGAATACAGTTTCCACAGTGCTAATTGGTGGGATATTACATGTTTGATAAATTAGCATCTTAGTTCCATGGCAAAACTAAGGACGCATATATATATATTCATGCATATATATATACTTCATGTCCTGAACCATCTCTCTGAATGACTTCTGTAAAATCAGAAAATGTCCTATGAAACAGTACAACACCTGAATGCAACTATAATGGCAATTCACCTACAATGGAAATGAAAGGCCTGATGGTGCTTTTGCCACATAATACCACCCACCTAATCTCTTTAAAGAATATTAAAAACAATTGCACAGATAGCCTATCAAAGAGTTTCCTTCTTTTCATCTAAGTAGCTGCAGTCTCTCTGATATTGAGGCTGTGCTTTGTAAATTGTGTGGGTTTGTCCAGTGTTTGACATGAAGGTAGCATCTGTCACAATATCAAGAGAGAGAGATAGAGAGAGAGCGAGCGAGGGAGAGCATCTGTAAGTCTGGAAGCGAGCATGTCAATGAATCACCGTAATGGAGAAAAGCAAAAACACCATTTTGCAGCTGTCAGTGTAATAAACAAATAGTGCGATGGCTTTCCCTGTCATTCGCCAGCTCCAATAAAGATTAATTTGCTCTTTTTTTCTCCAAACAGATGCCTTTTAGTGACTCTCTCTAAGGAGGCTGAGCTCTAGATCCCACAGCAGATGAATCCTTCATCGCATTTCTCATTTAAAAATGACAGTGGAGTAATATCGACAGTCTCACACGGTGGTGCCTTCTATGAATGAATAATGAATGGATCTTAAAAACAAAGAGTTTGTTGTTTCTGTTTGATTCAAGCTTTTGGCTGGAAATGTCGTGTTGTTACAAAAGCTATTGCTATCACATTGCAATGTGTTTGTGAGCCTGCTTGGACATGCTTCACAGTACAGAAAAGGCAGTGGTTTTGTAGTTGCTGTTTGAAAAATGGGCATATTTCATGGCTTCTCTGCTAAGTCCTGGGCTGAATACAAATATGAGTGGTCAACTCCCTCCAGTTTCATATGTCATGGAGAAGAATGGGCAATTCTTTGGTGCATTTGACAGCTACACAGATGAGCTGTAAAGGTCACAGCGAAGGGATGCAGGGGGTTCCAGGCTTTCGAATCCTTCTCCTTTTCTCTTTTTACCCTTCTTTTCATCTGTGACGAGGAAAATATTCTAGAACAGAATGGAGGAAACCAAGAGACAGTAGAGTTTAAAACCCATCAGCCAATAAAATTGAAGTAAATCTGGGTTGGGGAGGGTCTGTGAGAAATGTATAAGTGCTCGAGCCAGTGTGTACGCTCCAGGATGATTGGAATCCCCCCCTACCCATGGGCTCTGTGTGAGCTGATAAAGCAAAGCAGGCAGAGAAAGAGAGAGAATAGACAGAGAGAGAGAGAGAGAGAGAGAGAGAGAGAGAGAGGCACATGCAGGCTGGAACATGCATCATGCCCCCCTACATGCTTCACTTATCAAAGCAAGCACACAAGCACACACTTACACACAACTAGAAGAACATAAAGCGCATGGGTTTTCCCCAGGTGCAGCATTAAAGAGCTTCCACTAGCTCTCATCCTTCTCTCTCTCTCTCTCTCTCTCTCTCTCTCTCTCTCTCTATCTGACTCTCCCACACTACATTGTGGGGAAACACTATGTGCGTAGGTAGATGAATCTGTGCCTCACAGGGCCAAACCACTTGCCTTCAGTCATTATGCACACCACGTTTACCCACAGTTCACCTGTGCAAAACAAATGTATGTATATGTGGGCATGTATGGGAGTAGCTCACATGCATGTATACAGTCGTGCGTCTATATATATTGTATGGTGATCACCTCACATATCGAGCCAAACACCTTCTCTTACTGTTCCTCCCCCACCTTTAACACAGAGTCAATACTATGTTACATAACACAGGCATGCTAGCCTTGTTACTTTTGCTTTTGTGTACTAGTATAAAACAATGGAATTTACTGGAGATAAATTTAATAAAACTCATTGACCTACTAAGGATTATTTTCGCTTGGTAGACTGATTTTTACTGTGCTACAACAGAGTCTTCCAAATATGAGCACATTTAAAGTGTAGAGTTATAATATTTCTTTTGCTAGCATTCAAAAGTAATACAGATGTCCTTACATAGAGTCACACTACAAATTTGGCTTACGTTCTTGCTTTTAGGTCTACAGTCTTTTCAGTTTGTTTTAATGTCAAATGGATAAAAATATGACAAAATAGTAAACAATGTTTTTACATACAACATCAAATTACACATCAACTTCTCTTTTACTTCTAAACACAAATGTGGTGTCTAATAAAAATCTATTTTAAGTTATACCATGCACTGTAAAAACATGCTGTAAAATCTACATTAAGTTACAGGAGGCTTAGTTCCCAGTAAAGAACTGTAAATATTGTGGTGCCGGTACAGAAAAGATCCAGGCTTTCTGTCAAGAAAATGCTCTTCACTTGAAACAGCATAGAGGGGAACCGACATATAGGGGGAATGGGGGAAGCTCACTAACAGCAAAGCACCACACAATAATGGTGAATCACATCCAAACATATTAATTGCTGAAAAGTGCATCATAAACCAAACCATAACATACATCATATTTCACCTGTAGAACAACAACACTATAACAATTAATCTAAACTGAACAATGGCTGCAGAGAGGCACATGGAATTCTAGGTGTCTTCTACATGCTCCTCTCCCAACTGGCCCAGTGGTGACACTACAACAGAGCAAACTAGATGTAAAGTAAGTAACACTAAGAAGGTCAGTTCAGTGGACTTCTATAGACACAACTACAAGTAAGGCTTACTTACTGGCATGAACCACCATGGTCAAACTAGTGAACTTGCATCTACCCACAGAGCCTGGGCAATGCTTATTCATTGACTCCATCTCATCTAAATAGACCACAAAATGTATGCTAACCAATATTATAGTTATGTATGTCCAATGCATGTAAATTTAACACACAAATTCAATCTTAGTTTCTTGCAAAATTGTTTGAAAGAAAGTTTTCCCATTTACTTTTGTCGACATTTCAGAGAATTCCACATTAGCTCATTTTTGCAGGAACTTACTGTAAATTATATGATAAACTGTTAAGAAAGGACATTAATTTCCAGATGTAAAAAGTACAATTAAATACTGCAATGTAAGAAAACAGTATGTTCTTGTTAATTATATTGTACATCACTGTAAAATTACAGTAATTGTTAAAGTGTGTTTTTGATGACATGCAGGAAAACTGCAACCTTTTACAATTCATCTCAGATGCAAACACAGTCTCACAAAACAAAATCCATTTAGCTGCACAAATGTCAAATGTAATGAGACAGGTAATTGGTAGAGTAATTTCATCCCTTAAATGGACTTGAGCCATAAAGAGTTGATTATGGGGAAAATGATAGGTGTTATTCTGGTTCATCATCAGCAGGATCTCCTCTTGAGCCTGGTCACATAGTATATTGTTACTGGAGACATCATATGCAATCATGAGCGTGCATTGTGGTGTACTGACAGTTTGAATTCTAAAAGCCTTTGGTTAAGGTTTCTAACTTCTGCTTGGTTGCCATGGGAGATGGCTAAGGTCAGAATAGGCTCTGATTATGCGCCACTCTCTGGACACAGCCTCAGAGATTTCACTGGCATGCTTTAAGACGAGGAGGTGCCAAACATTGCTGGAGGAGTGTGTACCTTGTCAAATTGGAAGCTACAGAGCGGTTCAATATTGACGGCTTTTACAGTCTGTTCCCCACGCATTGCTCATTGTATACTTGCACATCCATCGATCTTGTGACACGTTTTGACATCTCATGTCTTTTCTAAATTAGAGTAGTGAGGAGCAGTAAGGCAGTCAGAATCTATTTACCATGGATTAGGACTGAATTCATTTATACTGTATTTGCATGAATTTAAGCCTGCATACATCCCAATTAAACCCATAATGCAAGGACTTGTGTGATTGTGTAAAACTGCTTTTAGTTTGGATAAATTAAATTTTAATCAGGGCCTTTCAAATGAACCCCTTCAGCAGCCCTTTCTGACATTTGGACTTTTCTTAATCTGACACATGACTCATTAAGAACAGCAGTAAATCTGAGTGAGAGTGAGAGAGAGAGAGAGAGAGAGAGAGGGAGAGGATGGAGAGAGGACTAGTTAATAATTCATTTGTGATACCAAGGCATGCTTTAATATCCAGGGCTTCTATTTTAGGTTTAGACTCTACTGGAATCTTATTCTTATTCTACTGGGATCTTATGGTGCTATTGTATGTCAGCAACTGGTAAGATAATCAGCGTAAGAGGCACTGAAAGATTAAGAAGATCCATCAGAAATGACCAAACAATGACAACAACTGCAACAACATCATGAGAACAGAGTGAGGAATTTATACAAGCATTTCTTAAATTTTTTGGTAGCATGGAAATTAGCTTCCAAGGTAGATGTTTTTCTTTGTTAACACTTATTTGAAAACCTGTGGCTGTCTTGTTCAGCTGAGTGCAAACTGTTACATATTTCCAAGCCTCACAAAGCTGATGTGAATGACAAAAGAAGAAGTGTGATAGCTGCCAGCAACCTGTCCTGGGATGACCCGTTACATAAACCAGCAGGATGTAACTTGATCAGATGCAATTGCCTTATACACTCATCAAGGCCTAATACAAGTTAATCACATTTGTAATTGGAACATAATATATGAAATAAAAGGAATTGAAGACAGAACATAAAATCTAGCATGACTAATCTTAAAAAAAAATAAGCTACATAGTCAAGCTGCTTACAGGATGTAATAAAGTGTATCTATCTATCTATCTATCTATCTATCTATCTATCTATCTATCTATCTATCTATCTATCTATCTATCTATCTATCTATCTATCTATCATCCAGTAGGCAAATTGGCTATAATATTTAACAAAAGACATGTTTGTGTTTAGCTACCTGTGAGGTGACCGTTTTATCTGACAACAAAACTAGATATACGTATGTGATTCTTTGAAATGACATCAGAGCAGGAAAAACAATAGCAACAATAAATGATGCTTAAAGCTTCAAGCACAAAGAACAAATTTATTTGGCTTGTTGAAACACCTGAAACAGCAAATTGAACTGGAAATTTAATGAATTTCACAAAGATTGTATCAAATATGATGTACAGTTCAATCAAGTTAGAATATTGGAGCTCATTTCTTTTTTGGGAAGGTACTGGAGCTCCACTCAAATGTACAGGTATACGACGTAAGTATTTCTTGTGTCACACCAATTAGCACTGCACGCTCTAACTAGCTGCAGAAGTAAACCAAACATATCTTGGCAGATGAACAACATTTGATGTAAGTGGAACATCGCACAGGGGATATTTTCCATACCTCCAAAATTCAGAGCTTCTTGACAGCTCAGACTCATAACAATATGTTATCTTCATATAGTGGAAGGATAGACAGAAACTTGTATTCTTTTCAGATTTTTTCAGAAGCAACAGTTTAGCTTGATTTTCTCAACTATCTCAAAGATGGAAGCTTTAAGAACAGTTTATCTGATGTTGACAGAACCTACAAGGTCTTGGCTGGTAGGAGTTCTGCTTCCTCTGTCTATGTTATTTTTTTTACACTGCAGGTGTTGGAGACCCCTGTTTTGTTTTCATTCATTTTATTTTGACTTTCACCTTTATCATGCAAGTAAATTATCTTTTATCTAATCAACTCAGAAATATCTCCTAAAAAAACGAAAAACTTTTTACACCAAACAACATCTAAAGTGACCTCAACATCATCTAGAGTGAGTGATTTAAATAACTTGGAGTACTGAGAAATAGATCGATCTTTATTGTCACAACCAGAAAAGTTATATTTGGAGAAGAGTCAGCAAGGCCCACAGTGGAGTTGGATTTCTGCTGTATTGGAGGTGTGTGAGCTACCGCTGCACAGGAAGGTTGGTGAAAATAGATGAATGCGGGAGATTATTTGAAAACAAATTAGCATGCATCAGCCCAGAAGCTGCACATGGGGCATAATAATAGCCAAGCTCACGCTTTAGTGGCAGCCATGGAAAAAGTGAAGGTTCTGGAGTGGCCCTTGCAAGACACAGACCACAACATTATTGAACAACTTTGGGGAGAGCTCAAGCGTGCAGTACATGCAGGACAATCAATGATTTTTTAGCACCTGAAGGCAAGAAGAGTAGGTTTACCCCCTGGGAAAAGCACTCATACACAATTATCACAAAAGGATACAAGCTGTCACTGATACTCAAGCAAGGAACATGTGATTTTACCAACCAAGGGTGGTTTGTGGAAATTAAACCATCATTCTCATTATAACATACAATTTTTTGTGGTGATAAAAAGCCTAAACTGAACACTGTTACAAAAGAAATGCACGATTTTGTATGATCACTCATATTTTCTCAAAATGCTAAATAAATTCAGCCAGGGTATGTAAACTTCTGAGCAGAACTGTAGCATGATATTCCACCGGCATATTGCATGGCCTGTGATATTCCATAGTTCAACCATAAGCCATTAAATCACTCTAAGGCTCACAGACTTTTAAACTTAGATGGGCGTATAGATATGAGAAACCCACAGCCAAGCCCACAGTGAAAGCTTCTATTTCTGGGAAAGTCAGGAATAACATCTACTGCTCATCTGAGCTGGATCTGCAACATTTCTAAAGTCATATGCAGTCCTATAGCTCATGAAGCTTTCAGTTGATTATTAGTTTAACATAAAGGCACAGCTCTGCAAGCCTCTTGACTGTGTTCTTTTGAGGCAGCACCATAATGTATGAAATGCTTCTATGAGCTCCAACAATAACATACGTTGGTGTAAAAAAATGGGTGAGAATTTGCCATGAACCACCGCTTCACACCTCCACTGAGAAAAGCCCACTTCCACAAGTCACAGCTGATACTTGGCATCTCTGGAATAATCTATTCAGATATTTATTCTTAATGCTCCTGATCCAGTTAACACCAGCAGCTCTGCTCTCTGCGAAAGTGGGTTAGATCTCATGAGTCGTCTCCATCTTCTGCAGGCAACAAGGGTCTTTTTTTTGGTGCATGAATCATGTAGGGTGTTTATCATGAAGCAAAGAAAAGAGAGCAATTGCGCTGAAATGGAGATTCTTCACTTGGTTACATCTCTATGGACCTGAAACACCCCGAATTGACAGATATGTCTTCATAAGCTGAATACTATTAAATCCCTTTCCTTCTTTAAGCCTGCACAGACCCAGCCTTCTGCCATGAGAGAGTAAAGGCAGAGAAGGAAAATTGTTGAGTTGTCTCTCACAGTGGAACGATAGACAGAAATGTGCATGGATATTTTACAGATCAGAAGCTTGATTTTGTCTCCCAAAGATGAAATCTTTTATTTATTGTTCATATAATGGTCACCCATTTTGGTGATCTAACAGGTCTTTCGTGTTTTCACATTTTCTTTGCCTCTTTTTAATTAAGTTTCAGAAACTTCTGTTTTTTCACTTATTTTTCTTTGACTTTCGCCTGCATCATAAAAGTACATTATCTTATATCTAATGTCTTTAGAAATATAAACAACTTGTATCATACAAGCATACAGTGAAAGGAAACTAAATTCCACCAGGACCAACATGGCGCAACACAGGAACACAAGTACAATACAATACACAGTGCAGAGAGTACAGTGCAATAAATGTGAAAAATTTGCAATAAATCAAAAACAGAACACAGGCAGTACACTGTACTGAGAATATGTAGAGCTGTGCAAAGCAGGTTATAACATAATGTTACATAACAGCAGATGGCCTAGCATATATGAGCATAGGAGTCACTGAGATAGCAACCAGAAACAACAGCAACAGTATTGCAAACTGAAAATTCAACAAATAGAGGGTGTTCTCTTATTTTTGCACAGTACTCTGTATGCCAGTACTGGTATTCTAATTAGGCATTAGGATAAGCAAAATAATGTGAGAATTAAAAATCTACAACCAAACTCTACCAATACCTAAATCAATTATATTTACACCAATGTGTTTAAAATGTGATGTGTCTTTTTTGCATGTTTCATTTTAAAAGTATGCACTCAATATGCATATAACATCCTTAAGTATGCATACTATGTGTATGTTAACCTTTTTAAGTGTCCACAGAATATGCCTATGCATTTTAAAAAGCAGGTATACTACTTTTTCAAAGTATGCACTCAATATGCATACTACTTTAAATATGCATGATAGAAATGTTGATTTTCTGTGAATGATAAAGCATTCTGATCCTACAAGTCTGCTCACCACACTCAGCTTCAGATCATTTGGTCTTTCTGGAGCAAAGCTTAGTCAGTACAAAGACCCCAAAACCCAAAGCAGCTGACTCGATTACAGCTGTTTTCCCCCCACAACATCATCTTTCACAACAAGCCATGGAACAGCAACTGCTACACGCTAATTATTGCAATCATCTCCTCTTCTGCCTCTGTTTGAGTGACAGGAGGAGCAGGAGGGAATAGAGCATGTTCGCTGAGGGACCACTGTGATGAGGAGGGCTTCATTTTCAGGCAGCATTCCAAAAACAGTGATCTTGCCTGTGAAAGCTTGCACAAGAGAGCCATCTTAAGCAGAATCCGCATCAACATGTTAAACACTAGCAGCCTTGAAAGTCGTCAAGCATGGAAATGTCATTTCTGTCTTGGTTAAATGCCACTTAAATGTCATTCTAATAAAAATGAACAGGACAAGAAGAGGTTGGTAAGGGCATGGGAAGGGCATAAACAACAGCTAAAAAGAGTTTTAAAATGAACACTTGTGACTTCAGGGAATCAGAAGTCAATGAGAACCTCCCAAAAGGAAGGCAACATGGGATCATCTTAGATCAGAAATGATAGAAAGATGGATAACGTAGGATGTTTATGTTTGTAAAGTAATAAAATGCTATACATATCAGCCAAATGCAAACATGAGTTTGTTGTTTTTTAAAGGAGCTTTAAAAGAACAAATTCCTGAATTTTGAAAACCAGCAAGCTGCCAGATAATTATTACAATGAAGCACAAGTCTGTTTTCTTTTGTCCTATGTAATGGGTTTCACAACATGCTTATAAAAACTAAAATCTCTTAAGACTTATGATGGCTAGAGTACACACACTGAATATTCTTATGCTAGGGTAAGCTGCAATTTAAGCATATGTTTTGTCTGCACGTTTTGACCTGCTTCTTAGCTCTGTTTTGGCACTAGAGAGAGAGAGAGAGAGAGAGAGAGAGAGAGAGAGCGAGAGCAGATGTTGGTGGCAGAAAGAGACTGTGTTGTATAAATAAGATGCTAAGCTCTTAGATTTAGGACTGGGATTTGTGCCCTTCATCTTCAAGGAGAGGATGATGATGTTGAGGAGGAGAGCTCGTGGTTGATGACCCTGTAGACTTTGCAGAGCCACAACAATGTCTGATATTACTGAATACTAGACGGAGGACTGAAAGTGCACAGTCACGTTCCCAGCTCAGAACTTCAGACATAATAACCCCCGCAGCCCTCCTCACACCACGCCACCCCGCTCCCCGGCCCAACTGACATCTAAGGTGAAACGATCTTTGGGACGTCTTTACTGAAGAAGAGACAAGTCCTTAAAAAGACTTTTTTTACAATCTGCTTTCCCTAAATTTTATTTATTTATTAGTCACTTGCATAAGTTTGGTTAGAATTGGAAGGATGGCTTTGTAATCCTGTTTGTTTGCTTGTTTATATATCACTGTCTGAGTCTGAGAGAGGTTAAGAGTAGATTAGTAGTCATTGAGCTGGAGATAGGTTTTAAGTCAAATTTAATATTTGTATTTATTTGTGAGGTATTATCCAAAAAATATGTCACCAGCGAAAGTGACATCACTTCATATCTTATTATTGTACTACATTAAACCTAGACTTAGACCACATGTGGATGACATATGGCTCAAAATTTACACAGAGAAAGGTGTCTGTTGAAAATTTGTAAATTAAACAGACAAATGCTAAGAATCTCATGTCACCTCAGCTAATGTTACTCGCCTAGTCAGATCATATCATATATTTGGCTTGAAAACAGTGAGTCTGTGAGGAGTTAGTTAACTGATACCAAACAAAACAAATTCACTAAATTGTTGTTAAACGAACACAAGCTTCTTGTTTGTGTTCTCTGCTATGTGGTATAGCTGCACTTTTTACTGTCTGCTCCCATCACCAGAGACCCTCAGAGCAGCACATATGGAGGTTTTCTGGTCTGCCTGCTGCATTAGCCTTTCTTTTGATTCCTTCTTTGGACAGATAAACAGTTAAGAAACTCTCACCAAAACATAAGACACAGCCTCTACACTGCCCTCTGGCGGTCTCATGGTTCTTTAGTCAAATGTGTGAGCAGCATTTGAATAATATCACAATATGTTATAGAGAAGCTTATTTCCATATAAAAAACCGAATCCCCTAGTTTACTACTGCATTTTTTCATGTCTATCGGAATATTCAAAGATTCTGGGCCATGCCTACTTTATGATTTAATTTTTTATTTTATTCATTCTGTTTTTTTTTTTTTATTATTATTTTTTTTATTTAAGCCACTTGGTTCCCAGAATAGCCCCACAGAATGTGTTGTTTTATGTGATGTGCTACGTCTAGACATAACTTCACAAATACTGGCCTGCACATTAGCATGCTCTTCACACCAACAAATAAAGAGCCCTCGATTTTTCTTCTTTTTTTCACTGCCTAACCGTAGAAAAATCTCATTCAAGTGTGCCTGTGTGCAATTGCCTTAACCCAGTGATTTATGAAAAGAAGAACAATCTGGGCGCAGATGGGACTGAGAGAGAGGAAGAGAGGGAGGTTTAAATATTCCAGTTCATCAGCGGGGTGGGGTGGGGGGTGGGTAGCTTCAGCTGCTCTTGTGGCCCCCGAGCCATCGTCGTGATCTATGGTGTGTCTCCATCACATGAAGACCCTGTTCGCCAGGTATGAATGCAGCATGTTAACTTCACAGAAGGGGAGCAATTTACATGGAGCTGTGCACCCTCACACCTGGACCCCTTCATCTAGATATATCTGGAGGGCACCTTCACCGTGGGAATCTTTTATAGGAGGCCATAAACACTGTTCTTTATGATTTCAATCCAGGAAGCAATTTGAAGAGAATGAAAAAAAGCTAAGCACCTTCGCAAGCCCTGTAAAATGAATACTCCTTTGAACATACTAGACTTGAATGTGTACGTTGGTTCTGTATGAATAAAATCTATTACATAAGCAGAATTACTGCCACCAAGTCAACTGATAGACATGTCTATTTTATTCATGTGTAACCAGTGTACATGTGTGAACCAAGCAAAAAATCTATACCAATATACCAATTAAACACATTCACACCACAGTTTTTTTCCTCTTCTGTTGAGGATCCTATGGTAGGATTACTGTTCCATAACATGAAAGTCCATAACATGAAAGTAATCACCATGAGGATCATTGTCTGCTGCAAGTCAGGCAGCCGTGGGCTGTATATGACCGGGTGCACACACACTTGTTAAAGCAAGCATGAGGACAAAGCAATGATGCAACCTGGTTCAAAAACAGTAACAGGTCATATACTAAAGTCATGCTCATGCTTTATTACATAATCCACCCAAACTCTTTAAAGTGTGGGCCTTTGTAAGAAGGCTGTTATTTTTCTGTTCCAGCTCTCAGAAGGTTAAATAATAAATACTGTGGCACTGGACACTCTCACTGTTATTTCTTAGCTACATTACTCTACTGTTAACTGACTCTCTAAAATACAACTAACTTGTAATATTGAATTTTGGAGATGAAGTAAAAAAAATTAGTTGTTGAGGCTTCTGTGTATTTTCACCATCATTTACATTGTATTAACATTTCATGAATGAATCAACAGAAACGCTTGATAAAAATATTATTATTCAAATTTCAATTAAATGTAAAGTCTTGTAAAGTTACCATGGCAATAATAATGGTTTTTGTTTTGGACAACTATATGTTTTCAGTTTTTTTTTTTTTCAGATTTCAGAAAAACAAAACATTTTGATGGCCATTGTGACTGGCAATTAAATAAATGCAGGTGGTGTCTAACTTAACTTTTGCACAGTATATATAATAAACAATACACATAAATAAGTGATTTTAACTTCAATATGCATTAATAATTACAAATATGAGATTTTATAACCTTTCCATTGGTTCATCCATCATAAAACATTCACACAGTGCATAGGGTAGTAGGTAGTTAGTGTTTTCAAATGTTACAAGTTTTTAATATGACTGTTGTAATAGATAGAATAGACAGATAAATGAATAATCTACATAAGCATGCTTGGTGAACTGAATGACTACTATACATTTTAATGTCTACCTTAGAGCACCACTGTGTGTTTGATGTCCAGCGGCTAGGGCTTCACCACTTCACACTTTACTTTAGGCTTTTCGTGCTCTTTCTTCATCACAAGCTCAAGCTTAATTGACTAATTAATTGAGTCTTCTAGCAGCCGGTGTGTGCATCTGTTGTTGGCATCTTCTGTGAGTATCTCCGGTGAGAATTAATTTACTCTCCTCACTAACAAGCCATTGGTGGGTCAACCAGCCGTTGCTCACCCTCTTGAGGGTTTACATCAAAAACAAGGTACAGACATAATAATGTTTAACATTAGTTATATCTATCTTTATGGAAAAATCTTCTTGGGGAAATTGAAAAAGAATATCCTTTAACCTGGAACCTGATTTGATTGAGAGGCCTAGTTTCCATTTAAACTCAGAACTTGACTGGCTGTGCATTAATGCTCACTAGCAGTTTTCTGAGGGTTGCTGGCTGTAATAGCAGGCTGGTTTACAGCCATAGAGCACCGAGGATGAACGATAAAGTCTATTGTGAATGTCAGGGAAGCAATTGGGCTGGTTATATGTTTCAAAGGCAATTATGGCCCTCTTGTGGCCATATAAAGTTCAGTTTTGAGAATGCATATTTGTAGTGTTTGAACATGAGTGTCTGAACATACACTCTATGAGATTCCACCACTAAGCTTAAAGATGGGCCTGGGTATAGTTAAAATTTACAAAAAGAACTTTTAATCAGCCAACTAATACTAAGACAAAAGAACTTGTTCCATGTCTGTAATCATTTTATTTAAAAAACACCATTTCAATAGATGGGACAATATGTTCTGTCCTGTATTTAAACAAAATCTGCTTATCAACTTAATTCATTCTGAAACAAATGCCTGCAGCACATTGCAAAAAAGTTGATGCTGTGAAAAGTAAAGAAAAAAGAAAGGAAAAAAAATAAAACATTTAACAGGATGCAATCATGCTTGGGTATACAATGAGCATCCAAGAAAGATGAGTCAAGTTGGATGAGTCAAGGTTTGCTACTGTGCCAAAAATGCATCAGGGAATCCAAAGAAATCTCTGTGCATACAGGGCAAGGTTGAAAACCACAACTGACTGCCAGTGGCCATCCACTCCTCAGATAGTAAAAATCAGCATGCTGTGTGATGTTTTAAAACAGATGGGCCCAGGAAAACTTTGACAAACTGTTGTCAATAAACACAGTTTGTCGCTGAATCCACAAATACAAGTTAAGACTCCACCATGCACAACATCTAGAAACATAACTTCCTCTGGACCTATGACTGACCTCTGGACCTCTGGCTGAAGCTCAAAGGGTCAAAGAAAAAAAAGCATCATCCAGATTGTTAATAGTGTAAAGTTTAAAAGCTGGGGTGTACAATGGTATAGCCTCATGGCATAGTAACTTCCACATAGTTGAAGGCACCATTTGTGGTGAAAAATATATAAATATTTTGGAGCAACATTTGCTGTCTTCTAGATGTCTTTTTTACAGATATCGATGCTTTTTTTTTAACTCGATAATGTTAAAGCCAATTCTGCAAGTATTTCAATGTATTTAGAGTGTGATGACCTGCTAGAATGGTCTGCTTGCAGTCCAGATCTGTCTCCTTTTGAAAACATGGGACGCATTATAAAGAGTTAAATACAGCAACATAGGCACTGTACTGCTGCACAGCTAAAGACATGTTTAATGTAAGAATAAACAAAAATTCTGCTTGTACAATTGGATAGATTGGTCTCTTCAGATCAAATGATTATCTCCTCAATCTCCTCAAATGATTATTAAATGTTGTTAGAAGTAAGGGTAACACAAAAAATATAAGCATAAATGTAACATTCTGGTTACATAAAATCATGCTCTTGTCACAACCTTTTAGAACATGTTGCAGGCATCAAACTTGGCAGGAGCAAAAACTGGAAAAAAATTCTTAAGGTAAAACATACAATTTTGTGTATTATTTTCATACATACATTTAATACAGATCAAACAAACCATTGCATTTGTTTTTATTACCATTATCCCAGCGTTTTTGGAATTGAAGTTTATACATTGTCACTGAAGCTCTAAATGTTTCCTAAAGCTACTTATAATGCTGGGATAAGATAACTGCATCTGAAAGTAAATGTGTGATAAAGAGTCAATGTACATAGATAAAAGTAATGTAATCATTTACTTCCATTTCATTTTGTTACTGCATTTGTACAAGTAAATCGAATGCATGCTAATTCTTACTGGACAGTGTCTGGTCAAAATTTCCTGGGATGTTTTGATCAGGCATTTTCCTTTAATAAAAAATTGCATTCCTAAAATTTTAAAAGAGCTCAGTGATGTTTCATACTGATTGGTGCCAGCAGGAGGCAGTAAATGTAAATGGCTGTTGTTTAAAACTGCAAACCTCCCACAATTTTTCATAATGTGTTTCAGATTTTATCATAATGATTATGTTAATGGGGTTAAAATATTTCAGAAGCAAAAAAAGTACAATAATACAAATGGTTAAAAAAGCACATGATGTAATATGATGAAAAACAGGTTTATCAGTAAACAACCATGTGTTCATAACACCGTCTGTGGAAGTGTAGGGTGGAACACCTCAGAGCACTACTGACCTGTCTCAGTCCGTCAGGTGTAGCCTAGGCATGTTTACCTCCAGTGCATAGATTAGCAGCTCAGCTGCTGTATTTTCAGAAAGCTAATCCAACTACTCAGTTGCTACATACTGTAGGCGAGATCAGAAATGGTGAAATTACCCCATGATCCTCCTCCCTCAGTGCACCAAGCGGACACTGAAGGAATGTGAAGGCATGGGAGGCAAATGCTGTAACATGTCTTAAAATCTCTAATCCTTAATCAAACACATGGCCCTGTACTCTTAAGAATAAAGCTTCCTAAAGGTTTCTTGGCTTGGTCATATATTTCTAGGGAAAAACTCTGGTTGCTATTAAACCATTATATATGTGAGAAAGCTCTTTACTTTAAAATGGTTTGCGCATTGCATTTTCAAACAAGGTTCTTCATGCAATCATGTTGAAAGGTTATTTATGGAACCAAAAGTGGGTCTTCTAGTGACATTATATTTAAGTGTATCCTGAGCTGTTTTCAAGTTAAATGTAACAGTTTAAAAGAGGCTTGCTTTGCCATTATTGTTGCCTCTGTGGACCCTTGAAATACTTGTTCTCTTTGTATCTCACTATCCCCTCACTGTTGGAGAGCACTGGAGGACAGGGGTAGGATTGGATGGACAGATTGAAGAGGAGTGGAGAAGAGCGTGGGAGGTGAGTTTGGAGATGATATAGGTCAACACATTTGCAGATGTCCCACAGGAACCTCCTGGAATTATTACTATCCATACAGATGCCTAGAATGAAACCACTGTATGTATTTGATTAAAACAATGCAATCATAATATCATCCCTTGTGTGAATGATTCATAAAGGAATTCCCTGTTGTTGTTGTTGTTGTTGTTGAGAGGAAGTTATATAACGATCACAATCAGCAGTCAACTGCAACTTTATAGGACCTACAAATTGTACTCAGCTTTAATGTAAATTAATATTACAAGGCTTTATTTCAAGTACTTCATGGACCATTTTTGTTGGTGAAAAACATAAAAACTAAGCTAAACAGTTTTAGTATGACAGCAGTGCTGCCTTATATCCTTTTTTGTAAAGACTTATGCAGTATGTATTTCTTTAATGCCATACAGGTTAGTCTAAGGCCACGGTTACAGAAGCATCGTCTGATGATCAGATCAATACTTTTGTTTTCTGCTGAATAAGACAGATAATGATGTGCTGTATGAGAGTCATTGTACTCAGCAAGGGTCATGCTCTGCATTATAGGGAGAGGCTTTGTGCTAAATCTCTTGAATCTTAAGAGATGGCAGCTCTTTTGATCACTTCTTAGATTTCAAAGGTGAAAGGGGTCACCTGATCTACTGAGGCTGTTTTGGGGAGGGTGTGCAGGGGTGGGCTTCACAGCACTCAGTGGCCCAAGAGCCTCTTGTATAATGGTGCGTGTGTTTGAGTGTGCGTTCATGTCTGGTGGGGTGTGGGGGTCGTGCCCTGGCAATTGAATAGGCCAACCCACTTGCAAGTCAGATTTACTTTCTGACTGGCCTTCCATTTCATAAATAGATAACAGGTTTTTATCGTCTTATTAAATATATGTGAATACCAGAACTCAAGGAGACATTTCAGTTTTGATATAACGGAATCAAATTTTCAACAGATTCTAAAGAAGCTTCTCGAAATCAGACAGAGACTGTAGATAGAGTCTGCCCTACTGAGTCCTCTGACTAACTAATATGACCACATTGTGTCTGCTTGATTTAAAAAAAGAGAATACTCAAGGTTGCTGTCACACTTTACTGCTTTTGATATCCCACCTCTATTTCGCTATACAGAAGGACTGTCACTTTTCAGAAGTAAGCACTTTTTGGTAAGCACCAGTGAAGTCAGGAATCAGTTCATATTATATGGCAGTGCAAGTACATGGGCATTTTGGTGCCTACGACATGTGCTTGGATTTTGGGCAAAAAATAATTTCGTATTTTTTTTTGAGGTATAATATAAAAAAACATAAAAATCAGAGCATATTATGAATAAAAACAAATTATGAAACCACAAACTGTATTGTGACAAAATAATATGGCCTTTTATTCCTTATGAGAGGGCCTATTGTTTTCTGTGAAATCATATAAAATCTGTAATCTTTCGGTATTTTATTGATATAACCAGCAAAATTGCCATTCTTGTTGTATTTAAACTCTTTAAATATTGTAGTATTACTCTAATTTCATTAAGTTTAAGTGGTAAACAAAAAGGTTACATTTTTAAATCTCTCAATGGAAAATGACCTAATCAGATCACTCTAACACAATAAAACAGAGTCAACGCACAAACACAACCAAAACCAACAGCAACAACATAAACAACAGCAACAACAACAACAAATATCCTTTAAAGTGGGAGGGAGGGAGGGGATTGGGGCTGGCATGCGTGATACAGCTTTACATGCCATGCCCCTAAAGCCTAAATTCAGAAGTGGCAGACATCACAATATTGTATACCATTGGTTAATTACTGACGTAGTGAGGCAGGTTATTTTAAACTGCTGAAACTCTATAAAGTTTGTCTGTGGTCTGGCAAAAAGAGTTCAAAATGATTTTTCTGTTTTCACTCTCTTCTTCAAAAGTTTAAATGAACCATGAGGCAGAGAAATGTTCCACCTCCACCATTCAAATCCAATTTGATATGAGTTCCGACCCCATCTGTCATTTATAAGGCAGTGTCAACAGGTCTAAGTGCAGGGCATTAAAAGCCGCTGATACGGACAGACAGGCCTCGTTGGGCTGTTTCCTGTAAAAGCTGATGATATGTGTGGACAGATGTTCAGAGTCTGCCTGTGTCAGGAGGTTGCTGGAAACCTCTGGAACATCTGGAAAAATGAAATTAAAGTGTGCATCAACGAAACAGGCGGGGGCCACCTTCTTTCTTTCTTCTGTCTTCCTGCCTGTTTGTCTGTCTACATAACTTACTTCTGTCTTTGTTTTACAGTCTTAAAGGAGATAAGAAATCTGTGGAGGGAAAGCTTTCTAAAGACAAGAAATAAAATCATAATACTGAGCAACATAATGCATGCATGTGCATGTGCATGTGTGTGTGTGTGTGTGTGTGTGTGTGTGGGTGTATGCGTGCATTTCACTGATGTCATAGCACCTGCATATATGAGTGTATGTGTTTACTGCTATTGAAACACGTCAGTAAAGAGTGCCGAATACTACACTTCAATAATAAAGTGATCTTCCCTTTAAACAGCAGAGACAAAGCTTTAGTAAACAAATGTCAGTGACTACTAACAGCTTTAAAGCCATATACAGTTACAATAAACATGGGTGCTCTGATGAAAATCACCTACCAGAAAAACATCAAAATACTAAGAAAGCATTTACAAAATTAGAAATTTGCATTTTTCCCAGAACAGTATGCTATAACCCAACAGGAAAGCAATTAAGTGAAAGAATGCATAATCATAGTGCTGCCAGTGACCACCCTTCATTTATTTAATTCCCATTCAAAATGTATACATTTTTCAGCAGATAATTATAATGAATGAGGAGATTAGATTAAATAAGAGAATTGTGCATAATTGTTGTGACCATAAAGACCAGCTTATGTAACATCGTTCCAAATTATTTAATTCTAGACATCATCAGGTTTCTGTCGATGCTGTTTGGTGTAATAAGATTTTAATTTTTAAGGAGATATTTTTGAGGAGATTAAATATGAGATAGTCCTCTTCCGTAATGAAGGGGAAAGTCAAAAGAAATCTACAAGACCTTGTAGATCACCAAAACTGTCACCATCAGACAGACCGTACTTAAAGCTTTCATCTTTGAGACAAGAGGAGAAAATCAACCTCCACTCTTGCTTCATATAAAAAAGAGAAATCCATACGTATTACTGTTCAGTCCATTTCACTGAGAGAAGGTGACGAGCATCATATCACGTTTATTCATGTTTTTTGTAACATCACATTTTCGCAGGTGCACGGTGAATGTTGAAAATCTTAGGTGAGTGGACCCCTAAATAATTAAAAAAAAAAAAAAAAAAAAATATATATATATATATATATATATATATATATATTTTTTTTTTTTTTTTTACTGATATATATATATATATATATATATGTATGTACGTGTGTGTGTGTGTGTATACATAAAGAAACATACATACACTGACTCTAAATATTTACACATATACATAATATACACCAGTATTGCACTTCCAATGTACAGCTGTACATTATAGGTTATGAAATAAAATGTATTGAATGGGATAAAACTATGATATGTACTGTTGTAAACATTTATACTACAAATTCTAAACATTTTACTTTTATATTTAGTTGTCAAAGTGTCTACATAATTTTCTTTTAAATATATGTTTCCTGCTTTTTTGTTGACTCTTGATAACTAGCTAGCAACTCCATAATGAGTGTTTTGATTTTTTTTTGTAAGGGTCTCTCACTTTTGCACAGTATTGTACATCAATTTCAGGCACATTTTAAATTGAATTACAAGTTAAGCTATGAAAGAAATAAAACCAGCACCAATTAAAATAACCATAGATTCAAGGAT
This sequence comes from Pygocentrus nattereri, assembly GCF_015220715.1. Classification (NCBI taxonomy): domain Eukaryota; kingdom Metazoa; phylum Chordata; class Actinopteri; order Characiformes; family Serrasalmidae; genus Pygocentrus; species Pygocentrus nattereri. The sequence goes on along the minus strand of NC_051236.1, from coordinate 14,215,825 downwards.
AAGATAAAACTGAGTCAAACCAAAAAAGGCCAACTTTCAAATTTCAGTGAACTCACAATGTTTATCATCAAAACCCTGTTACAAATGGCCCATTGACAAAGCGCTCAAATGAAACCAAGATATCACTTAATTGTGTGGGAGTTTGGGGATCCATAGCAGGAGAAAATAAAGCTGACATTGAATAAACTGAACAAAAGAGATTTTAAGCAGGCTTTCAAGATGCCGTGTGGAGACAGTATGTCATTAACACATCTATTATTCTGCCCTAAAGGCTCCCCAAGGCTAAATGTACATTTTCCGAAAATGTGGTTGAACCTCAAACTATGCCTTCAATTCATTTGAAATTACAAAACTGACAAGGAAATTACTCAAATTAAAGATGCTCTGTCTCACTCATTCAATGCTGAATATGACATGACAAGCAGACTTTTGAAACTGCATATTTGCAGTCATACGGAGAATCCGTCTTCTGTGAAAGTTAATGGTATGAAAATCAGCCTTATCATTTAATGCTTAGTATTTGAGTATAACTGTCATTTCCCAAAGTTATTTCACAGCCCAGATGATTATGGCCACAAAATCTGGAACAATATTTGTTTATTGTCCGACATATTAAAAGCAGTAATTACGTCTTTAAGTATTTCGCACCATTCATCAGAGAGATATGTCTGTTACTGAAAATTGTTCAAAGTGTAGTTAGAATAACAGAAGAAGAATAGGGGGATTCTTCTACCAGTTTGCTTTAATTGCTTCACTGTTTGATTGGCAACAACATTCATTTTGACATCAGTTCCCATCCTCAGGCTATAAATAATGATGCTGAGGTGAAATAAAGGCCTGGAAAATCTGGATGTGAAAGTTGATATTACATAAGCATGAAAGCTTGGTTGTAGATTTTAATAATGAGATTAATGTACTTTCGTCAGGCTGTGTCACAATCTGTGCAAATGTCCTAACATTGTAAACATGTGTATGCTGTACAGTGTTGTAAAAACGTGCCTCAGACCTGTTGTCTTTGGCAATTTCATTGCTGAAATCTGTTAAACTTGCATCAAGTCAATATTTTCAAAGAGACACTTGTCTGCCTCCAAAAACGTAGAAGGTCAGGATTTTTAAAATTCTTCTGGCCATCTTTTGTGGTCTGAAAAATGTAATCCAGTGTGAAAATTGGCCTTTACGTCTGATACAACACCGATATTGTCTCAGAGGAGGACGTGAAAGGGTAACTGTGCTGCTTTCTCAGACACTGTGGCATGGAGAAGGTCAGAGAGGTTGTCCGCTCTGTCTTCCACAAGCCAGCCTGAACAAACCTAGACCCACTTACAGTGGTTTCTAAGAGTTCTCAGTTTAGTGCAGTTGGCAACTGACTGCAGCGAAAACCACCGGAACTGTATCCAGCTTTTTTCAGCCATAGATTTCCACGAACTGTACAGAACACTTGTATTCTACTCCAGCCTAAAGAGAAGGACCTCTGTGCAGAAAAGGTTCTTGGTTTTGAATGGATCTAGAAGTGAAAAAGTTTAGTTTTATAAAAGTTGTTAGGTGTTTGTTATGGGGTCCCAGGTGGTTGCTAGGGTGCTGCTACATGGTTTCCAAGGCTATTGCTAAGGTATTCTTAGGTGGTTCCTATTGAGTGTTGCTATGAGTTGATTGAGTGTTGCTATGTGGTGTCTGTAGAATCTAAGGCAGTTGCTAGGGTGTTGCTCGACAGTTGCTGTGTTCAGTTCTGTTCGGTTCACAGTACTTTGTTAGTCCCAAAAAGGGCAATTCATTTGCAGCCTTCCCGTCCATACTCACGACTGTACATATATACACATATACACACACACACACACACACACAAAACAAAACAAAACAAAACAAAACAAAACAAAAAAAATAAATATATATATATATATATATATATATATATATATATATATATATATATATATATATATATATATATATATAACAATTATTTAAAAAGACTATTATCCGCATTTAATAGCTTGATAGCAGAAAGAATAAAAGACTTGGAATAGCGATTTGTTCTTCTGAAGTGCGTAATATAACGCCGACCTGACGGCATTACCGTAAATTCACTGGACAAAACATGATCACATTGAGTGATAATTCGTTTTGCTTTCTGAGCCACTTGTTTCTCCTACAGGGAGACCAGGTCTCTCTGTCGGACTCCAATTATCTTTGAACAAATTTTTACAATGCCCTTCAGGCTATTCTTGTCCCTCACCGACAGCCCATTAAACCAACAAATATACGAGAAAGTTAAAACACTTTCAATAAAAGCCTGGTAGAAACTGCACAACACTGTATGACAAACATGAAAAGAATTCAGCTTACGCAATAAATGAGCTCTTTGTTGACCCTTCTTAACAACCAGCTCTGTATTCGCATCAAGTTGGGAATCAAATACTGTCCCTAAATACTTACATGTGTCCACAATTTGTACCTCTTTTCCATGTATGACACTAGCTTTTGGTGGTATCCTGGGTGGTTGCTAGGATGTTGCTATGATATCTCTAGTGGTTGCTAGAGTGTTAAGTGGTTGCTTTGGCAACACAAGTGGTTGCAAAGGCATTGCTAGTGTACTTCATTCATTGTGACACATTAAGGATACACAAACTTTTGGTCACAAAGCCTTACCATTCATTCCAATGAGAAGTCAAAAAGCTGTATACGAACACACCATCCATGATCAGATCGCAAGCAATAATAAGTAATTACTAATTAGTGTTTGACCAATGCTATCATAAACATTAACATTTACTTTATGTAAAACCATTAAGATCAACAAAGTCGGCCCACACAACCTTGTGGCAAGTCTGCACAGTTCACTGACTCATCTATCTAAAAGTAACACCACATTTTACTTGTCTCTTTTGTTCACAGACAACTTTTTAAATCTGTATCATTTATGTCAGTACCTTATTCCTCTCAGATAATGAAAATTGCTCCACCAAATAAGGTCTTGACAGAACAATTTGGTAAATACTTTAACGAGGATATGAGTCCTATACATTCTTATTCATAAATGTCATCACTTCTGTGATGTTTTCCATACTATGAATATGGAAGGTCCATTAGCTGCAGAAGATATTAAGAAAGACAGCATCAAAGTCTCTAAAGTAAAGTAATAGCTTTATGTCTAAAATGTCTCTGTGAATTGATCTCTGTAAAGTAAAACTAATCAGTGCATCCTCTGTTGTTCTGTAACCCTGACTGTACCTTGATTGGTTTTTTTGCTCTGTGACAGATGGTTTTCCCTTCACCTGGTGCACTGTAAGCTACTGTGCTCTTTGAAGGCTGAGTTATTAATCTCTATCCCAAGGTCCTTCATGTTAGAACTGACGTCCAACTGTATTCATCATTAGATGAAACACTAACAGTAGAAGTATTTCCCTTTCAATCATACCAAACAAATAAAAACATCTGAAACTCAGAAATTGCTCCATTTTGAGAGAAGGCCTGTCTGGAAATGATCATATAATATCTTTCATCTGTGACTGCTAAGTGCAAACAGACAATGTCCATTCTGAGGTCTGGTTGTACTTACTGGAGTACTGTGTCAGTAATCAGGCCAGGCTTGAGCAACTTTCTCCTGATCACATCAACCAGGAGCATATAGAAGAGAGGTTTTTGGTGCCACATCCCTTTAAGGGTCCTGGTTAAGTCAAAGCTAAACTGCCATGATGACAAAAAGAATGTAGGCTTTGCGCTAATACACAAATGTTTTCAATCTACATGTTTTAGTTGGAATACTAGAAATTTTAAACCACATTTCAGCTCAGTTGGAGCTTTGAATTGTGGCATTGGCTGGATATGGATCCCTTCACTGTTGTTAGAGAAATTTGACTGAAATCAGTCATTGCATCACCTCAGATGTGTATACAGAGGGGTGGCTATGGGCTGTGGGCTGCATCTGAGCCATGCCTATCTATCTGTCCTCTCTGTGTCTCTGTGATGAAAAGCATTTTGTCTCTGCTTAAATTATGCTCCTTCTCCAGTTACCTGTTTCCCTGCTGTGTGTCCAAAGGTACCTGCCGATCATAATAGATTGAAAGCCATATCACAATGGAGTGTAGTTAAAACCTTTGGGGTTTTTCAGATGACCTTTGAAATGTGTTCAACAAGTAATCTGACAGAAGAAATGAAAGTCTAGAATCTGTACTGCCACAACAGTTGAGGATCTCTAAAGGGGACATTAGATTTTAAAGTATTTTGCCATGTTATGCCAGCATTATATTCATCATTATATGAGAGAATTCACAATTGTATGCTCCTTTCATGTTTTCCTTTATCAACCATACAACCGTTTGGAATCCCTGTGGTGTCAACCAATCATGACTGCTAGCCCAAAAACTGATAAGCTAATGAATTCAACAAAGCTACTCTTCTTTTAGTTGTTAGAGAAATCATAAAGAAAAAAGAGGATTTTATCTGTATTCAGCACAAAAATGGATGCCAGGGGTAAGGTTTATACCATTTCAGTGAGAGAAAATGAGCAAACAGAGTTAAGCTATCTAGATGACCAGCTACCTAGCTAACATTTGCTTTTAAGCTTGTTGATAACATACCTAACAAGTTATTATAATTGTTTTTTGTGATACATTTTCTCCATCTCTGTAATGATGTTTTGAAGACGGTTTCTGTAGTTATGTTGCCCCAATAAAATATTAAGCTTCTTAGCTTTAACATTATGATAAATAAAAATGGTGGGGTGGGGAGGTTTCATTGAAACTGGAAACTCTCACCTCTCACTCTAGATATAATTGTGGCACCATTCAAGTGAGCATTTTTGAAACAGAGTTTTTCATTTTGACTGGAATGTCACTTAAACCTTGTTACCAACATTGAAAATCATACTTAATAAATTCAAAGAGAGTTTCATGTCCAATTAGCAAATATTAAACAGTTTATAAGAGATGGACTGGAACAGTATAGGACTGTAAAGTATATTGGCCATAATAGCAGATGGACTTTTGAATAGAAAGTGAATTTACCACTATTGTCTCTTCACTGGATTAATGCCTTCAGCTGTCTCTGCTTGAGTCTATCAAATTCCTCATATGTTATTCTTTTCAGCTCCATCTGGACATCCAGAAGCTTGTAGGAAACCACATACGAAAATCAACAATAAACAAAACAACATTTAAAATTGGATGGTCTACAGTGAGAAAAAAAAATCACTCCGTTACACAGGACAGATTAAGTAACTGACTGGAACTTCTGAAATCTTTTTAACACAAACATCTGTCTCTGTAAGGCGTAAAAGGCTTAATCATAACACAGATAATTAAAGTCATTTACTATTTACTTTACAAGACCATACCATTGTATGATCAAAGGATGTCCACATTTAGAAGGCTTTAATGACATGGAGAGTTGAAAGCTTTCTTTAATTGTGAATAAATAATGGCATGTGTAATTATACATCTGTATAACAGAAAGGTGTACATTCACACCTTTCAGCTTTCTACAGTTTCTATTTGACAGCAGTTTTTCAGCTCAGCTCCAGATGTGCCATCCACTTGCATATTGTTTCTCACTCTTTGTCCAGAATTTCAGCTCGAGAGCACATATAAGTAAAGACAGACTTTTTGAAAATGGAGCCTGGGAACTGATTATCACTCTTTAAAACACTACCACCTGTGGAGGTTTAAAAGTACCACTGAACTAGCCTAAACTCTGCCCTTTGGAAAGGTGAGAGGATGTTTCAATAACATGTCAAGCATTCCTTGCTGTTGCTGTTGCTGGTTTAGATGCCAGAAACCAGATTCTTCTCCACATATTCCAATTTTTCATCATTTTATATAAAAAAGGGTCTTTGTAGCATGCCCCCCATTGAGGTGGCATCCACAAGGCTCAACATAGACAGAATATACAGGCTCCAGGCCAATATCATGTTATCAATGTGTATTCCTGATAAGTGGATATTGGCATAAATAGAAGAACATTCAGTCTGAAACATGCACTGATGTTTATCAGCTACAGATGAAGCACGTCATGTTTCAAGGCAGGAAGTTTTGCTTTCTGAGATAAATATCAATAATTTGTCTTTATGACACTTTGATATTTGCTATTGGCAAACGCTTGACATTTTATAACATCATCTTTCAGGGAAGGTCTCTTGGTTGCTGCCCAATATAAATATGTTTTTGTATTTTAAGAATGTGAGTTGGCCAGTTTTAATTATCTTTCATCAGTGAAAAGTCTTTCAGCACATGAAACACAAACTGAGATTTTAAATCAGGGGTGCACAACTCTCGTCTTGGAGGGCCAGTGTCCAGCACAGTTTGGTGATTTCCCCACTCAAACAAACCTGATTCAATTAATCTGTTAATTGCCAGATTTAATAGGTGTGTACACTCATTTTTAGATTATATTGTCCCACTAAATTTCAAATCAGGCCACAGTGTAGAAGTTTTACTTTAATGACATTCACAATCAAGCCCTCTCTTGTGGGCCTTGTGTTGAGTGAAAATTACAGTAGCGTATTAATCAGTGACCACCCTTAATTTATTTAATTTCCAGATAAAAACACCATTTAGCACCATTTAGTTATTTGTTTTTCAGCATTAAGAAAAAAAGAAAACATATGTAACAAAATTACACAGAAGCCTCCATGATTAAATATTATTTCAAAATATTTAGTATTTAATATGTCCACTTTTTGCCTTTATTACAGCTTATATTCTTTTTAAAGACAAAAACAAACAAGCAAACAAAACAAAACTACAGGTTTTTTCACAACTCCAATCAAAGCTTCTTCTTTGCTCAATCCAAGTAATCTAAAACACATTTTCCACACCTCCAAAGTTCAGTCTTAGAAATGTGTTGCATTTTCTGCTTGTTATGATCCATTTCATCCTAAACACATTCTGTGGATTTGGACTCTGCAGTGGACAGTTTATTGTTCTGGAAACATCTGAAGCTTCTTTGTTTGATGTACAAATGTTCTTTTTTTGTCTATTTTCCATTCCCAGTAAGTGTTTCTTAACAGATACACATCCTTTCTGAACCATAGTGTTGACTTTGCCCTCAGAGTGGAAGGATGAACAGAAACGTCTCATTTTTCAGATCTGAAGTAAGAGTGGTATTCGATTTTCTTCTCTCTCTGATAGTTCTGGTTGACTACCAGAAGGTTGGTGGGTGGTAGGTAGAAATCCAGTTTTGTCTATATCTTTTAATATTTTTTTTGACGTTCCCCTCCATTATGTACAATTATCATGCATCTAATGTTAATGATTAATGATTATCTCCTGAAAAACTAATAATCTTCCTGTCACCAAATGGAAACACAACTAATTGTATGAGCACACATTCTGGGGCACCTCTGAACAAGAGTTCACCTTTCCTTTATGAAAGCAACTCATGGACTTCAATTTAGAAGCTCTTTTGATGTGGTTTCAAGATTCGCCCCAAGATGCTACTAAGAACTAGAAATCCTGTGCCAGTATCTCCTCTAAAAACTCACATTCTTTAGAGATCTGTGCAGTATTGACACATATGATTTCAATAGCACTTGACCTCAGAAGCCGTTTTGATTGGCACTAGGTTCATATACTTCCTATGTTATGTAGGTAATCTTTTGACTGTGAAATATATGACAAAACTACAAACAAATGCTAATAAACCAATGATCTGGAATTTCGTTCTCTGCCAGCAGTACATCAACTACATCAAACAATCAATGAACAGAAGTCTAACATTGTAGAACAGTCTGGCGAATGACCATTGCAGCAGTCCAGACCACAGTGTAACCTGCCTATTAAGAATCATGTGAAGAAATAAAATATAGTCTTTGCTTAGATATGTCAGTTATAAAGTGATGGGACACTTCTTTAAAGATCATGTGACCTATGAGCTGCATGATGTTGGGATTTGTGTCTAGCAGAGTCATGCGTGGAATGCCAGTAACTGCTGTTATCTGTTTGCCTATGTCATTTTGTTCTTCAACTAACTATTTTAAGCAGCTAACATCTGCACTATTTATGGCTTCCCATCACAGTCTATAAAGCTACCACTAGCCAAGCCACTCCTTTAGATAACTACACTCCACAGCCAAACAGCACTAGAAAAAACTCAGGTGTCATTAAACTATTAGTATGTTTTCAGCATTAGCCAGGGCCATCATTAACGAAACTGTGCCGCAGATTTGCTACATCCCTGCTGAAAAAAAAAACAGCTTGGCCAGCATAACCAAGCTGGTTGACCAACATGACTAAGTAGGGTAGACCGGCGTGATCAATCTAGTCAAGTTGGTTTTACTGGTTAACCAACATGTTCATGTTGTTTGAACAGCCAAAGCTTCAAACTCACCTGGAAACTTACCCTATGCTGGTTAACCAGTTGATCTGTAGCTTACCCAGCAGGTTCATCAGTATAGACAGGGTTGAAGTATAATGGAATACACAAATATAAATGTTTGGAATATGTATTCAGAATACAGAAATTAAATATCTGTATTCAGTCCAAGGTACAGTTTGTAACAGCAGTATTTAGAATACAGTTACTTTTTACATTTTACACTCTCAGAAATGCAGGTACATAACTGTCACTGCAGCGGTACATCTCTCGTCAATGGAGTGGTACCCTCAATGGTCTCAGTACCTTTAGTCGCGGAACATAATTGTATCATAATCTATTGAAATTATATTTTCTAACCTGTATTGACTCCACACACCCCGTCTCTTCTCCAGGTTTTTTTTATTGTCCTGTTTTAAAACCTTAGGTTATGAGATGATACAAATGTATATGTTTCACCTAGGAAAATCTTATTTAAGGTACAAAATTTACTTAAAACAACTGGTGTACCTTTGAGTACATTTACATTTATGCATGTTTATTAACTATTCATAAAATCACAGGCATATAAGGTGCTGAGGCTTATTACAATAACTACAGGGACTTCAATGTAAACTGGCTGAGATATTCTTAGGTTATAGAAGTGTGTAATAAAACTTTAGGCCCCGTCCAGTGAGTTACTCAGGAAAGGCTTTAATAGTCAGCCAGGTTTGGCAGGTAGCTAATATTGCCACATACCAAATGTGTTCCATGTGATTTTTTTCTCAGGTTTAGCTGGTAGTATGGTGTTCCACACTGTTTAATCCAAATTCTACACCTCTCCCCTTGTGTCTTTGGTTTAAGAAAAGGGTAGTATTTCACTCTCCTCTCCAAACTTCTAGTCCGATTTATAAATTTTCCTCATGCAAAGCTGTGGCATTGGGTGAAGTGAGAGTTTGCCTGTGTGTGTGTGTGTGTGTGTGTGTGTGTGTGTGTGTGTGTGTGTGTGTGTGTGTGTGTGTGTGTGTTTGTGTGTGTGTGTGTGTGTGTGTGTGTGTGTGTGTGTGTGTGTGTGTGTGTGTGTGTGTGTGTGTGTGTGTGCGTGTGTGTGTGTGTGTGGTTACAAGTTGCTAAATAATGATCAATCTGTATTTAGAGGTGGGATAGGATTAGAGAGAGGCCTGGGCAATGACTAACACATTTCTTAGCCAGCAACAGAGAACTTGACAAAATGATGTAATCTGCATTCTGCATCTTCTGTCATAAAGGACAGAATGATTTGATTTTGCCTTCCTTGCTCCAGTGCCACTCTGGCCAACTGCCTGTTTCCTTGGTTATATCAGTGTGTCACTGCAATGTTTATATACTGGAGTTGGCAGTAGACAGTAGTCATAGTAGTCATATTTAACAGCTGGTCTCCTGCTATATAGATAAGGAGGACTCTAAACGGGTCAGGCACTAGGACCAGGGGCATCCCCCTTCTAGAGGCTCTGAGATGGGGACTCCTTACTCCAACTTTCATAGCAATCCATTTCTCAACAACTACTACGGACTTGTGCTGCACTGGATGACTGAAGGATTTAGCTTCTCCAGATTTTGGAATTTGGGATTCATTGGCACGATTACACTGATTCTGGGACGTCTGGAATATTATCAGCTCATATCAGTACTTAAGCTCCAGGAGGTGACAGAAAAGACACTGGCAAGGATCACTGGAGGAAATACTAACACCATTTGAGGTTTGAGGCACTGTTTGTCCTGTATGCTTATTCTACATAGACTACTTGATAATTACAAGAGTCCAGGTATTGGGTCATAGATTGAAATTTTAGTTTATTTTAAAAGAAAGTGGCAAAAAGCATTCTTTTGTGTGATGCCATAGAAGAACCATTTTTGGTACCATTAATAACCTTTTAGTGGATTGATCTTTGTAAATTATAGGTGAGATTATGAGATTACAAAGTTAAAAAAAACTTTTCATACATTGTAGAACCGTATGTCTGAGCCAAAAGCCATTTACAAAGCTCTTCCAGAACTAACTCTGGTCCATGAGATAATTCAAGAAATTGTCAGTTGCTTAGTAGGTACAATCAAACTCTCTCAGATTCATTAGCTTCCATTTAAGATGGAGTTCTCATTACGACGCTCCTGTAGAGGACAATTTCTCAGTGTTTAAAGTGCCAGTGTGTCTCTTTGTGATTACAGTCGTGTGGATCTATGAAAACGCCTGCAGGGACAACTGAGTCCATAGACTTCTCCAGTCTCATTTGTCCCACTGAGGTGGGGGTTAGAATGTCTCCCCTCTCCTTCAAACTTCAGGCTCATCAGGTTACAATTGTGATTCGAACTACACCAGACTCAAAAACACACACACATACAAAGGTATGCATACGACTCTTGTTACCTTGAGTCATATAGCATTGGGGATGTGAGGATCAGGTCAAATCTGCTGCTCTTATGCCTCATATGATTAGACTCCAGACAGACCCCAATCATCACTGTGCTCATCATCATTGCCCTGCATTATAACACGAGTGTGATCAGCTGCGTCTCAGTTACGCCTCAGTCACTCATTACTCATTTATGAATACCAGTCATTACATCTCATTACATGCCTGGTGCACACATGCAAGTAATGGAGAGGAGCTCCTGACTTTATTTGACATGTTGGCATGCTAACATGGATCACTTGCATAGCTGTTGAATAGCCAGGTTTCTGGAATTTTTACATGGAATGTGATATGAGGGAAAACAGATGTAAGGGTGCAAAACCAAGCAGTTATTTGCTGTTTATATAATTAGAGTGGGCAGTAAGAGACAGATTAGCAGGTTCTTCAGCGACCATGAGTGTATCTGAATGTTTGACTTGTTGTTTAGTTAAGGTGATCTCTCTGCTTATCTCTGTGGTACACAGGTCAAACATCAACAGTCCTGATGTTCTCCAGACATTTAGACACTTGTCAACAATGTGCTGACTTAGGTATAACAAGTTGGCTTGATTATTGTAGGCCCTTACACTGTGTTCAAACATTCATTAAGCTTTTGGGAAAACTGGAATAGACTTTGTGGGCATTAGGATAATATGAGCATCTCTTTGTGTATTGTGAAATATTTGTTGGGGCAGTACAGAACAACCTTGAGCTGCTGATTTCTACTCTCCAGTTATGGTGCTCTCCATTTGGCTGAAAAGATGAGAATTCCATACACCATGACTCACATAAAACATCAGGCAGTAACACATGAACAGGAATCTTTAAGTTTTACTAATCCTTCTTTCTCCTTTCCAGAGGAGTTACCACAACAGCCTTGAAGGGGTTTACTGTGGTGACCTTAGGGCTTCCCCCTACTGAGCTAGGGATTACCTGAGGCAAAACAGGAGAAAAGAAATGTGTGGCCCAGGAGCAGCACTATGAAAATAAACACTCTGTGCAAGCACTGAGAGTCAATTATCAAGGCCCAGACTAAATAGAAATTAACAGCTGGATTGGCAATGCTGTAATGCTTTCAAGGAGTTGGTTGAAGTAAAACTTTTGTCAGTAGAATGAAGGGAAAAACTACTTGTTTACCGTATGACAAATTGGGGAGCTCATGCCAAATTGGACTCATGTGCACAGTCTTGAGATATTGACGCAGTAGGTTGTAACTGAGTAGAGTAAATTCTGTCTCGTATCCCCTTTGAAGATTCCAGCCATAGACCAGAAAATTGTGCTAACACATGGGTTCAATTCTGAAGCACTCTGATAAATACAGCACTAAACGTATGCATCCTGTCCCCATGCAGCTCTAAATCTGAATTTTGATATAAACCATGTAGAATATTTACCATTTTTCCTCGGAAATAAGCTCAAGAGATGCAGGTGTTTGCCCATGAGAAACTCTCTCACACTTCCTTTTTCCACTCTTCTGTAAACTGTTGGAATAACGCTAGAAGCCTTTATCTAAGGCTTGGGCCACAGCCAACGTTCGCCTTGTTCTGCATTTAGTGGTGCTGTCAAATGTGTTCCCTGTTTCACTACCTAATAGGTGGAATTTATGCATAAAATGATGAGCATATGAGCTCGGAATGGATTGCTACCTTATGAACTGTCTGATGGTCCTGGTCATGACCTATCTTTTTATCTTTTATATATATATATGACATCAAAATGTTGTGATATTCATTAGATACCATTTCCCTTTTTTACTATGTATATGCCAATAACATATTGCTTATCTAAGTATTATTCAGGAAAAAGCAGTGTATTGAATTAACTTGATTACATAAACACAAATTTGTTTAGTTACTCAGATTAGTTCACATATTTTTGGCAAAAAATAGTGCAGAAATTGAAAACAGTAATATGCAAAGTCAGGCACCAACCTTTATTTACTTAAAGTCATTCATTTTCAGAAAATATTTCTCCTGAACAATTGTGCAAGACCTGGTAGACCACAAGTCTTTCACCATCATACAAAAGGTATTTACAGCTTTCATTTTCATTTCTTTTGAGAGAGAAAATCAAGCTCCACTCTTGCTTCAGATCTGAACAAATCCACAGGTATTTCTGTCCATCTGTGAGAAAGCAACTCAGCACTATGAATCTGAAAGGATGTGCAGCTGTCAAGAAGTCCCCACTGAGAAAAGGAAACAGACAATGATAAAAGAAGTTGATGGTGTTCTCAGGCCTCAACATCACTAAATGTATTTGGGATTATTTGGATTGTGAGATTTAGAAAATGCACCCAACGTCTGTGAATTTCACTTTGGAAGTGTGGAAAAATATCCCCACGGGTTTCTTTGAAAAAAGAATGGAAGTCGAAATAAAAACGATTCATAAAAAATTAACAACACAACGTAGTAGCTGTTGCTTTGACTGTAACTCAAATAAATAAATGGTGATCTCTGACTGTTCCAGAGTACCCTACGTAATATTCATTACATACCCTGCGTAATATTCATTACATAGTATCCTATGTTTTATTCATGTGGAAACGATGTACACATTTGTATCAAGCAAATTTTACGCTTACCCATTTCAGTGTGATAATCATTGTCAGATTGTAAAACATTTATAGAGGAGTTGAAGCCAGTCTACTTTTTAGGGCATTTCAACGAACACCAAACCTGTCTTCTTTAGTAAATATACTCTTATGGACACTGTTATTGGTATTTACCATCCATCTTTGTTTAATAGGCCTGATGTGTTTTGTTTCAGGTAGACCTTGCTTACATCTATATTGACAGCTTCTTTTCCAAAGCAAAACCTTCTATTTGTGTACACATCATCAGTGCATGTGAAATAGTGTGTGGCAGGGAAACACATGTATATCACTTGTTTTAAGTCTTGTTTATTTTAGTTGTGGATGAGCAATCTCCTGTGCTTCATGCAGGGAGGATTTGTGCATGTAATCTAAATGTTGCAACTAATTTCAATATTTAGAGGAGCTGAAGACAGTTGTATACAGCTGCCACGAAGCATAATGTAAATTGGAACATCTGGGATGAACTGTGGTATGAGGAAAACAACAGGGGCAGGGACCCTCCTCACAACTACTAAGCACACAGCCTGAGGCAGAGTGTTTGCGAATGGTGCTCTATGGTGACTTGATTGTGGGCAGCTAAGCTCTAAAACACTTGGTCCTTTTCGTAACCTCTTTGGAGGCTTAGGCTCAAATTGAGCAAAGCTGAGGATACATTCCTTTGCCAAATGTTTTACTATGTGCTGATATCTGACATTGTGGGTCCAAAATCAGGTCATGTAATCTGAGAGATGTGATGTAGATGCTTTCAGATACTTAATTGTTTAAGACCTACAGTGCTTTTTGCATAAACATTGCAGATCAGATAAAATAAATCCCATCCCACCTATAATACATTGGGAAATATAACCTAGTGATGCTGTAACTGAGACATCACCTTATAATTTCACTTTCAAACTCAGATCTTTTATAGTCCAAACCAAGACAAGAGATATCTGCTCCAAAGAGATATTTTCAATAGTAGCTTTCAAGACAGCCAACATTCTTAAAAAATAAAGATTCTTCAGTGGTTCTGGGCTTAAATGTATACTTCTAGGAAAAACTTGATTGACTTAATTGGAATAGAATAGTTTATAGTTTACATTACATGTAGGTTCTTTACCTTTAAAAAGGTTCTTTACACTCACACATTTTTATAAGAGGTTCTTTAAAGTGACACTATATAAGGTTTTGGTGATTTGAAGACCTCTCTGGTAGAAATGTGTAATCGCCTGCAACATTTTGTAACATCAGGTGTGCTTTGGTTCCCCAAGCACATAAATCTGATGACTGCAAAGGCCAGCTCTAGCCTTTTGGGGGCCCTAAGCACAATTCCCCCTATTCAGTATTTAAGTGTAAGCATGGTTTGATCAAACCCTTGTGGGACTATTATAAATAAACAGGAAAAACGTTTTAATTACTGTTATACAATAAATTAACAGCATCTGTGTTTGTTAGATTTCCTAAGGCTGAAACGTAATCTGAAGGCCTAAGTTGAACCTGCTTTTTAGGATAGATCCCAGATTGACCACTTTTTGGTGTCTGCAAGCCAAAACAGATGGCATAACATTAACACCACAAAAAAAACAAACAAAAAAACTAACTTTATCTTTAAATGTTTTCTCCTCATCAGACATTTTGGGCTCCAGTTGCATACTTTTAAGAGATATGATTAACCAGTCTCTTTTTTCACTTTACTTGAGCATCTTATACAACATAATAGAACAGTAATAACCCAGAAGTTATTACAGGCCCTTCGCAGGTACTTATGTTGCTTGTTAGGTAGGGCTGGCGCTGGTGAGCATGTTAAAAGAGTATTCAAAGAGCACTCAGTCAAAACTTGGTTAAGGATGTAGGATGTGAGTAAATTATCTAGTATTGTCATTTTATCTCCATCAGTACAATATGTTGTTTATTATAATGCGTATGAGACCTAAACATCAAGCTGGACCTTCTTTTTCAGCCTGCATGTGATATAGTAATGGTAATATGTTAATACTCAAAAGTGCAGCAACATGTACTCGAGGGTATGTATTGTGGCTCTGCAAAAAATGGTCAGAGTGGTATATCTCATGAGACCAGGTTGGTTAATATGTATCTCTGACCTTTAATTTATTTCTTCAGGTTTTACACACACACATCATATTCTCACATATTTTTTTCCTCCTGATACTTCAAAGCGTGTGGCTTTAAAGAACCATTCATTTAAAGAATCTATAGGGAACGAAATGTGGTTGTTCTATAGCATTCCTCCAAAGAACTCTTTCTTGGTTCCACTTGGCTCCCTTATTTTTAAGTAGAATGTTTCTACCACAAAGATCTCCTAATTCAAAGGTATGTGTTTGTAGTGACAAGTAAGAATGTTTTCATACTTATCATGGATCCTAGACTCACACTGAACTGTACCAATCAGGTCAGAGCACTTGGTAGAGTTTACGATCTTCCTTCCTTAAAGAGCGTCATGGTCGTCAGCCATGGAAACATGTTTTCAAGCCTCAGAGAATAAAAAGGTCAAAGTGTTTATTCCTAAACTATAAAATAGTTTACACTCACCTATCCTTGAAGTCATTTCCTTCTTTTATTGGCATCCAGAGTCTTTTTTTTCCAATCTTGCTTGTAAAGTCCTTACTCACTAGCCAAAAGTTCTGAATTAATGTAAATATATCTTTTGTTCTGCCAGAGGGATTTCTCTAAACCTCTTACTTCTTTTATACAGAAGGCACTTTGAACTTGTAGTAATCTGTGATTGAAGATTCTTCAAAAGGCTATTAAGTGATGTGGTGGCCTGCTGCCTGGATTTCACTGACAGAAAGGGTGGAATTTGGGAACTTGAGCATGCGGAGTAGTTGTACTCACATTTTTTGTTGGGACATGCATGT
Source organism: Pygocentrus nattereri (assembly GCF_015220715.1). Classification (NCBI taxonomy): domain Eukaryota; kingdom Metazoa; phylum Chordata; class Actinopteri; order Characiformes; family Serrasalmidae; genus Pygocentrus; species Pygocentrus nattereri. Next base: position 14,199,662 of record NC_051236.1, on the reverse strand, counting down.
GGCTGTATGAGTTTGCACTACAGGTCTCCAGATGTTCAAAAAGAACCGTATCTAATGCAGTAGTGTACTATAATTGTCAGTGAATCTGAAAAGAAATGAAGGGAAAAGAAGTTGACGTAACCTTTCACTAATGTAAACATTACATTTTTCTTAACAGACGGGAAGCATTTGGAAGCTACAGTTTCTGCCAAAAGAGGCCTTACCAAGTATTCACTTACTGAGTGCCCAAACCATTGCATTTGCCCCATTTGGCATTTTGAATATTAACACAAAGAATACAATTTGGGCATTAAAAGTTGTGGAATAAGTTCTAACTCCGTGGAGAGCCTATCGGTGCTGTTCATGTAGGCTATCGCTGACCGTTTAAGGACCTGAGTAGAGGAGCTTATTGCAAGCTAAGGGATGTATTTATGTACAGAATGAGAAAAAATTCTAAAGTCCCAATCAGGAATTGTTGTATCTGGCTGGGGGAGTTTCCTGGCACTAGAAGACAACATGCTTTCAAACACAAATGCTGTTTGCAGTGGCTGTGACGTTGTTTTGACCAATCTTATCTGGGATCTTTATAGTGTTATTACAGCATTGTTGTCTCTAGTGGTTGGCAGTAGAGGAGAATATGCAGGAGAATGTGCATGACTTTTTAACATGTGGCTCTATGCTCACTTTCAATTTACACACTTCCAATCTTCTGCGTATGAGTAATGTGAGCATAGCAGGGTTCTGTAAACTACATTGCATAAAACATGTTACAAAAAGCTCTCTTCTGGCCTTTAGAGTAACATTGCTCCTCTAGAGGACATTTACCACTAGAGACTATGACTTTATGGCTGAAGGAAGACATTTAAGTTAATTGTTAGTTCTACCTGGACTTACTGATTCTGGTCACAGGATCCAGAACATATGTTTTGAATCCAGACAGTCTGACAGATGTGTGTCCTGTTTTCAGGAGTTATCATGCTTATGGCTGTGATTTCCTAATAGTTATAGCACAGTAATAGAGCTTTTTTTTTAACTCATATTAGACACTTTAAGTAATAGTAAAAGAAAGGCTTTCATGAAAATGAGAAACTCAACACTTGGTCTCAATTGCAGGCTATTATCTTGTGTAGATTGCTCACTCAAAAAAAACGGCCATGGGGCAAAAAGTCTGTTCCAAGATTCCTAGCAAGCTGAAGCTAGCTGGCAGGTGAAGCAAACTTTCCTTTAAACCACTTGGCCTAAAGCATCAATCCATTTGGAGCGCATTTTCTCTTGGAATGACTGCTCCTGAATTTAGACATGATTGTTATGGGTTTATCTTTGTCTGAATGAGCATTTATTCTAGCGATTCTATTGCTCTCAAACTTATTATTATCTAATTACAACTAAGATACACTGTCTTATTGTTTCGACCAGTGAAATAAACTTTGAGGCAGTAAATTCAACTCCATTATACCGCAGTGATGAAAGAACATGAATTCCTTTTTTGTCAGCTTTACTTTTTTCCTCAAATCTATTGTGCTGCATACAGACACAGATGGCTTCTCTCTTCTATGATCCCAACTGTCAGATAATAAAGCACACCTTAGACTTTAAAGCATTTCATATTTCTAAATCAAGGCTTCATGTGTTTATTCAGGAAGCGCCCTTAGTGAAGTTTTTTACATAGAACACTGTTTTACTGTCTTCGCTGGTCCCAAGTGAATGACACAATCTTGTCTCAGTGGAACCTCCATGAACAGCTGGTTGTTCGGAAGTTGTTCAGTATTATGAGATACAACAAAATTGTGGAATGTCTATCTTTTCTCTGAGATAAACTCTCAGAGGTAAACTCTAATCATCAAGTGACATTTAGAGAGGCTAAGTTTTATTGTATATTGGCCCTGTGATGGACTGGTGACCTGTCCAGGGTGTATCCTGCCTTCCGCCCGATGACTGCTGGGATAGGCTCCAGCACCGCCCCCCCCACGACCCTGACAGAGAAGCGGCTTGGAAAATGGATGGATGGATGGAGGTTTTATTGTTTCTGGATATATCTCAACATCATAGTTGTCATTTCAGGCCGCTGTTTTCATATAGATGTTTCCTTTTGCAGGCTTGGGAATTACTTTCAAAATGTATTGCATTACAGGTTATTGATTGCCCTACTAATTGCAATCAGACACATAATATATTATAATTACAACACAAACTCTGTAATATGTTCCAGATTACTTTCTTATCAAAGACCTCCCAATTAAAAATATCTTTCTTTTTTTTAAATGTTTTTATATCAATTTCTATTCAAAATATTGTATGTCATTGATTTTTCAAGACATATTTCTGAGGAGATTAGACAGGTTTTTAAATGGAGTTATAAAATATATTAAAAGATAATAGAGAAAATATGAATCTTAATAAGTATGAGTTGGGAGACCACCAAAATCACCATCACCAGATAAACAGTACTGAAGTCTTATGTCTTTGAGAAATAGGAGAAGACATACAAAGGACATTACAAAAAAATTGAGAAAAGGAAAAAAATTGCTAATTAAACACAGAAGCTGCTAACATTCTCAGAACTACAGACTGTCCACCCCAGAGCCCATCAACATTAAATGTATTTGGGCTAACTTAGATCTGAATAATAAGGCTTTGTATGTAATAAGCCTGGGATATTACGAGGTAAACTATGTTTTCTACTTTTTTATGATGCTGATGAATTAATAACATGTATGTAATGGCCATTTTGACAGAAAAGTAAACAAATGAAGGGTGATCTCTGACTTCTGCACTGTAATATACTGTAGATTTTCCCACTAGAACCATTTTCTGGTTTTAACATCTCAGCATGTCCAAGCGCTTTTCAGCTTAGTTTATAATACTGACCTCTAAATGTTGGAACACATCAACGTTTACTTCTTGCCACATAAAATAGTCAACTAACACCAAACTAACATCTAGATTTTGGCCCGTAGGGTTACCACACCTCTTAGCGGACTTGAAACAATGCAGACCACACACAGACGTGCAGACAGACACACAACCCCTCTGGCCTGTCTGACTGGGGAAAATGTCCTGCACATTCCTGAATGACGACCCTTCCCATGGTGGAGGTGTAGGTGGTTTACTGCTTGTCTGCTTTCAGAGCAGTGGCACAGGTGTGTGAGAATAACTCGATATTGCTTTAAGCCACTTCAGGGCTGCTTGGGGTCCAGATGAACTGCTACAATAATTCAGGCCTATTTCCTCTTGTCATGGTCAGCACCTAAGGAATCAGATATGCTCTAATATATTACACTATGCTTTAGAAAGCTACTACACCACTGAGGAACAGAAGCATGCCTCTATTGCTCTTCACGAAAATAGAACTGGAATAATATATCTATCAGTGTTTGAATGGACTGAAACATGGCTTGTGTACACTTGTATGCATGTACTGTTTGTGTGAGCTGACATGCCTTGTTTGATCTGACATCATAGACTAGACATGCTTAGTTTCAGTGAGGACCCTTTTCAGAATAACTTAGAATAAAAAAAATCTGTGACTTTAAGTTAATTTTTATTTAATATAATGCTTCAGAATTTTCTGCAAGTATGGTGGCAATACTCTGATTTTATTGTTAAAGTTTAATTGGAAACAAAATTCTTGAAATTCCTAAAGGAAAATTGTTCAATCAGATTTTTTCTATATAATATCTACTAAGATACAGCCAAGAGAGCGCTACCATTAATTAGGAGCTAAACTGAAAGTCTAACACATCAGACTACCTATCACCATAATGAACTGACAGGAACTGACAGTGGAATCAACCAATCACATTTTGATTTCCAGTGGGTGGGACTAATTTTGTAAGAAAATAACATCAATCTATGCCTTTTAGAAATCATATATCTGGCTGTGAATATTAGTCATAGGCTAATCAGGTTTTAGTCAGTTGTCAGAAATGGAAAACAGCAGCTCTTTACTAAAGGACCTGCTGTAAAACTGATACATATATGGTAAAGTATACATAAAACATGTCTGTTAAATGTCTTTTTGAATGTTAACAGCTGAAAAAATTATGTTAATTAACATTCCAAAGTCAAGGCACTTTAGTTTGCAATGCTTCAATGTATTTTTGAACCATAGTCCCGGACCACCAGTGTAAAAGCTTCATGTGATGAATGTGTATTTCCTTGTCACTCCACTTTTCACCGTGACTACAACATGACTGAACAAAATTCCAGGCCAACAATTTTTATAGAAAAAAATAGTGGTGTTTTTTCTCATTTAAAGCGGTGCATGTTGTAGACATATATGGACAAAAACACTCAAATTAAGAATTAATGTATTATTTAAAATAGTTCAGTACAGTTCTTTTCATTGTGCGGACATATGGTTCACATAAACATGAAAATCAAGTGAATTACAGAGGTAAATGCAGTTTTCAGTTTTCATCACTGATATCCATTGAATGCTTGCATGTTTGTAGTATGCAGTCACAGGTTCCAACTCCTCTGAAACTGTTACCCTCTCACTCTCATTCTCGTTCATACAGCCTATGTATTCTTGTCACAATGGAGCAAAGATGTAGGTTTTATTTAAACCTGGGGGTGAGGAGGATATGTGGCATTGAAAAGAATATGTGGCATTGGGAATGTGCTGATAAATGGTTATTCAATATGCCAACTCTTCTTACACTGAAAACAAATTACTATAATTTTATAGTAATTGCAAATAGTAATACTGCCAAGTTTAACAACTCAAAGCTTTCATAACAGACTGTAAAAAAGCTAAGTCACAGAATGCATTGAGTGGAAATTATGAGGGCAGGGGATTCATGGTAATTCATACGCCTCCAAACATTGGATGGAAATGACCCCTACTCCCCCATATCTAGGCCTATGCAATGGAATCTCTCAAGGGTATCTGTAGATTTACACTTTGCTATTACTTTTGTTTGCTGCTTGTTGATTTATGCATAGGTTTCCTGAATTGGACAACATGGTGTGCTAAAGGACTGAAGGCATTGCACCCATTTTAAAGTTGTATGTAAAAAAAAGAGCTACAATTGCAGATTCTATCATTAGAACATACAATGCTTGAATAGCTGGGCTTCAGCCTGGACCACTATGGATGATTCAAAGGGTCAAACTAGGGATATAACAGGGTTAAAAAATGTAATGGTATTATTTAATGCTTTGACAGTCCTACAAAGAACTAAACTATTCAACAATATTTCAAGTCAAAAATGAATATATAGAAGTATCTCACTATAATTGATGATGGTGAGTGTGGTGTATGAGGGCTGGTATTGGGTTCGGCAGGCCACAAACTTAGAGCCAACACAAAGCCACACTTCATCCATGAGTTCTTCCATGCATGAATGCTCACACAGAGCTCTGCTGCAGGCACTGGCTTTTGCAGGCCTATGATGGCAGATAAGAATGTGTGTGTGTATGGCTGCGACTGGATGGGGTTCACATTACCCTTTGAAACACGTGCCACTGGGGAACTGTAACCATATGAAAGCGCTCGGTGGTTTTAGAGACGGATTATTCCCTCTCTGGATTCTACGTGTCGCCTGGACAATTGGTGGCCATGCCAGACGGAATGTGTTAAACTGACTTCATTACTGCTAATGAGCAACTAAGGGTTTCCTAGACCACCTTAGCAAAACCTCACATGCCTCACAGAAAGAACAGACACACACCCACACACACACACAAATTAACCCTCACATACCAGCAATGGAACAAAAACACTGTTTCCCTAACACTGCCAATTTGTTTGATAAGCAAACTCTGGCACAAGCTGTGTATGTCTAGGCAATGAAAACTGCAATGTGTGAGGTTGGAAGGTATTATGTGTTGGACATGCTATGCTTTGCAGTGGTGACCCTTGAATTATTAAATTATTAGAGCTAAACTTTCAGTTCAGGCCATACGTATCAAAACATGGTCAAAAATGGTCAAAATTTTGAATAGCATGTTTTTGCTAAGCTAATGTGATTAACATAAACTTTTTTGGCTGTCCTAAATACATGCTTTTTGAGTTTGTGAAATAAATGTTATGTGTTATTTAATTACAGACATTAACATATTGTAGCTTTCACCACTATTAAAGAAGATTTATTAACAGGCTAGTTGGCCACGCCGTTCATAATTTTGTCTAACAATATCCTCTAAGCCTTACACTGTCTTGCTTTTTCAGCCTTCAGCATTAGACTGATTCAATACATCCTAAACCACAGCATGAGCTAGTTCTGCCTTCACAATAAAAGACCTTCTCAGGACATCTCAGCTAAGAAATGCTAGAGAAATAATACTTATGCAGAACATTTTGACCACACTACAATGTAGTTTATCTTGTGTGTACCTTGTGTGTTTTACAGTGACTACTTCTGTAAAGAGTTCTGGCATAGCGCATCTGACTAAAATACATTTCAGCTCATATTCATAGTCAGTGATGTATCTAGCACTTTCAGAAGGCCAAGAGTGCTTTTTTTTTAATCACAAAAATTGGAAATCAAAATGTGATGTGATTTGACTGTCAGTTCATAAACCAAAGTTCTAACCAATAGGAGAGATTGACTGTGTCTGCATAGATGCCATAAAGACAACACACACACACACACACACACACACACATATATAGTATTACAGTGTGTGTGTGTGTGTGTGAGCGAATATGAGTTGAGTTGAAACCTGTCCATTATGTTTTAGTCAGTTGATCTTTGCCAGAACTCTCCAGAAGGATTCACATTAAACTCAAATTGGTATATACAAGGTAAAATATATTGTGGTGCGTTCCGAATTTTAGACTTTTTGTATGTTTATTTTGGAAGTCCTAGAAGGCTCTTTGGATTCCCCATTGGTGTTTTGTTCTAAAGAGTGGTTTGTGTTGAAAGAAGTAATCAGACTTAATACAGCTCAAAGTTTTTGTGGCCTGTGGTCGGACAGTGTGTTGATTTGTGCTTCATTTGAGCTTAGCATTGCAGCATTAGAGCCCTAGTCACACTTCAGAAGGATTCCGTTATATTTGGCTAATATTCCTTTAACAGTAACACAAAGCTGGATTGAGATTTTCTAATGTTTCCATGCACAGCCAAAAATGCCTTTATACCATCTGATGCTTTTTAACACTGTATAAACACTTCTTGATGAAAACACTGAACCAATAGAAGTGAACCAAAATTGCTCTTTTCAACTTAAAGGGCCAATATCATGGAATATGATACATATATGGCAATGATAAATACATTTGATGTTTGTAAATGTTAAGGTTTCAAAAAAGACATTCACTACTCAGTCTATCCAGCCCGTTTATAGGAATGGTATGCAAATGCAGCTTGTTTAAAATTCATTGTCTTTGTGATGTCAGAGAAACCAATATATTTACATATATCCACATAGAACTGAGCTCATTTGCAAATTGCTTCAAAATAGTAACTTCACTGGTAAAGGCAAACATTCTTAACTATTAATGTAAGTTAAAGTAAACATATTTTATGTCAAGTTATTCTAGAGCATTTCTAATGGTTTAAAAATCTCAGGAAAACAGGGAGATGGATAAAACGTTCAAGTATTTTTGGTATGCAAACCCACAAAAACATATAAATTGATCAAAGGGGAAAAAAAATAAGAATGAAGATGTAAAATATGGCCTCATTAACATGAATGAATGCTTTTATTCATGTTCTTACAGTAACTGTTTTGGAGATATACACTCACCAGCCACTTTATTAGGTACACCTTGCTAGTAAAAGGTTGGACCCCCTTTTGCCTTCAGACCTGCCTTAATTCTTCATGGCATACTTTCAACAATTTGTTGGAAACATTCCTCAGAGATTTTGGTTGGTTATTTGAGTTACTGTTGCCTTTCTATCATCTCGAACCAGTCTGCCCATTCTCCTCAGCCCTCTCACATCAACAAGGCATTTTCGTCCATGCAACTGCTGCTCACTGGATATTTTCTCTTTTTTAGACCATTCTCTGTAAACCCTAGATACATTTACATATATGGCATTTGGCTGACGCTCTTATCCAGAGCGACTTACAATTTGATCATTTTACACAGGCAGGCCAAGGCGGTGTTAGGAGTCTTGCCCAAGGACTCTTATTGGTACAGTGTAGGGTGTTTGCCCAGGTGGGGATTGAACCCCAGTCTACAGTGTAGAAGGCAGAGGTGTTAACCACTACATTATCCCAGTGGTTGTGCATGAAATTCCCAGTAGATCAGCAGTTTCTGAAATACTCAGACCAGCCCGTCTGGCACCAACAACCACACAACGTTCAAAGTCACTTAAATCGCTTTTCTTCCCCATTCTGATGCTCGATTTGCACTTTAGCAAGTTGCCTTGACCACCTCTACATGCCTAAATGCATCAAGCTGTGGCCATGTGATTGGCTGATTAGCTATTTATGAAAGAATGGTTCGCTCTCAGGAGCTCAGTGAATTCCAGCATGATACTGTGATAGGATGCCACCTGTGCTACAAGTCCAGTCGTGAAATTTCCTCGCTACTAAATATTCCACAGTCAACTGTCAGTGGTATTATAACAAAGTGGAAGTTATTGGGAACAACAGCAACTCAGCCACGAAGTGGTACGTGATGTAAAATAACAGCACGGAGTCATAGGATGCTGTGGCGCATAGTGCGCAGAGGTCGCCAACATTTCTGCAGATTAAATCACTCCAGACCTCCAAACTTCATGTGGCCTTCAGATCAGCTTAAGAACAGTGTAGAAAGCGTCATGGAATGGGTTTCCATGGCTGAGCAAATGTATCCAAGCCTTACATCACCAAGTACAATGCAAAGCGTTGAATGCAGTGGTGTAAAGCTCCGCCACTGAACTCTAGAGCAGTGGAGACGTGTTCTCTGGAGTGATGAATCACACTTCTCCGTCTGGCAATCTGATGGCCAGGAGAACGGAACTTGTCTGACTGCATTGTGCCAAGTGTAAAGTTTGGTGGAGGGGGGATTATGGTGTGGGGTTGTTTTTCAGGAGTTGGGCTTGACCTGTTAGTTCCAGTGAAAGGAACTCTTAGTGCTTCAGCAGACCAAGAGTTTTTGGACAATTTCATGTTCCCAACTTTGTGTGAACAGTTCGGGAATGGCCCCTTCCTGTTCCAACATGACTGCAAACCAGTGCACAACCAGTGTAGAAGAACTTGACTGGCCTACAAAGAGTCCTGACCTCAACTCAATAGAACACATTTGGGATGAATTAGAGTGGAGACTGCGAGCCAGGCCTTCTCATCAAACATCAGTGTCTGACCTCACAAATGTGCTTCTGGAAAAATGCTGAAAAATTCCCATAAACACACTCCTAAACCTTGTGGAAAGCCTTGCCAGAAGAGTTGAAGCTGTTACAGCAGTAAAGGGTGGGCCGACATCATATTAAACCCCATAGATTAAGAACGGGATGTCACACAAGTTCATATGTGTGTGAAGGCAGACGACTGAATACTTTTGGAAATATAGTGTATAACATCAGTGATGACATACTGACTGTTAAAAGAGAAATTATATATTTGTATAATATTACGGAATACTCATTACATATTGAAAGACGTCAGAGAATTTTACTTTCAAGTTTTTGTGTAATAAACAACTGTCAGTCAGACAGATGGACCAGTGAGTATGGACAGATATCATCTTAGAATGAAAAGTTTAGAGACATTTAGATTTGAACTGTGTGTGTTGTTTTTCAGAAAGCAGAAAGCTTGAGGGGGGATGATCCCTTGATAGTGGGTGCTTAGAGCACAATGAACCAACACTTACCCTGAGGTCAGACTGGAAAGAATAGTTCATCTGGGCACGTCCCACAGGTAAACGCACTCCACACCTGCATTTCACTACGATTACTAGTGATCATGTCAAGTAACAACAAGCAAAGACTTTACACAGCTTGCAGCCCTGTATTTCTTTAGAAAACATCATTTTAATGCCATTTATGGTGCAGGAGGTCCATGGACAGGTAAACATGACTTTTGGAACTGGAAGTAAAACTTTAAAGAGAGAATGTTTGAAATAAGCATGTGCTCAAACCCAAAACTTTGACAGACGGAAATAACAGAGTAACAGAGGACAGGCTTGCGCCATGCCGTCATTACAGTAGAAGCTAGACAGCCATGTCATGCAAATTTTAAGGAAAGAGCAATGACTTTCTGAGCCAGCCTGTCACAACAAAGTCATTCCCTTTACAAGACCTTTCCTCACCTTCAAAGTACTTCACAGTCACTCAGTCTTTACTTCCTGTTCTGTGTTCTTCTGTAAAGAAAGCATGGCCTACACCCATCTGCACAGGGGTCATGCATTTGAAAAGAGAAATTCAAAAGCTCCTTTATGTTTCTACTGAAGAGTAACTATCCATAGGTAACACCTTATAAGCCCTAGATTTTTACATTAGTTCCAGTCACATGCTCACAAAGTTTTGAGGGTTAATCCTATTTTTGATGGCTAAACACTTTCTGCCACTGCAAATGCTGTAGACTAGTTCAGTGGCTCCCATCCAGGTCATATAATACCCTTGTCTGCACATTTGAGTGTTTTCTTTGCTTTAACATACTTCAATTCAAGAAGACCTGATTATTTGACAGTAGGTAAACAACCACAGGGAAAACATCAAAACATATAGGCCACAGCTCTGCAGAGTTTAGTATTCTGCCACAAAAATGCACTGATTAAAGTCATCAGCTGCTTAGCAAGACCTTAATGAGTTTTTTTCATGTAAGAGAAGGGAAAATGTTAATCTCCGCAGAGCTGTGGCCTGGAGAGAACCCAGTTTGACACCTCTGTACGACCTATTGAATATTTAGAAAAATGGCTAATAAAATTTTAGGAGGGGTTCACACTCCGTTTTTCTGAAGTTGGAAAAGATGGTGTTGATATTTTTCTTGGTACTTCACATTGTTTTTTGGAGGGTGCGCTTCTCTTTGTTGCAACAACAGAGTCATAACTGTCAGTTAACTGCGAACAACACTCATTTCAATATGTATAGTTTACCTGCTGCTATTAACTAGCAAACACAGTAGTGCTAGCAAAAACAAGCAAAACTAAAAAAAAAAAAGCAAGGCAGGATGCAAATGTACAACGCGAGGTGCTTGGTGCACAAAGCAGCACACAAAACGTCCTTTTGGAAATAACTGGAAACAACCATGCTGGTCTGCATAATGTGTTCTGTAGAAACCTCTTCTTAAACAGATCTGTGGCTACTTGCACAAATATTTATCTTTAGTTACATCCTTAAAAGGTACTTCACCTACGTTATGGGTTGTAATTAAGTGCATTACATTAAACTTCTTAACTGCTCTTTTTGGTTGAGAGTTATACTTAAGTGTTTTTACGACACTAAAAAATACAAAACAAAACATGTAATTTGTGATATTCCTGGTAACCACAACAGTCAATTATGTCAAGATAGCTTAATATAGGAATGAGTTAGCCAAGAGACAATTAAGACCTTAAGGATTTTTTTAAACTTTCTGCTTACATGTAGAGAATACCATCATGTAATGTTACACAGTTCACTTGTAAGTATATCTAAGTATTAGATATGTGAGCATATTATAAATGTAAGTATATTAGGAAACTTGAGTTTAAGTAAAATTAAGTAAAAAAGTTAAATTCACTTCTGCATGTTTTAAGCCATCAACCACTGGTGATTACAGGTCATTTGTGGTGATTACTGACTTGTGGCATGTTTTAATTCGGTGTGTTTTTTTTTCTTGCAGGTCCCGGTGTGCCCATGCGGTGGTCTGTGCTAGCTCTGCTGCTCCTATTCTGCAGCCACACTTTGGCACTGCGATCAGGTGATGTCTCCCTGCAGAACAATAACAAGGAACAGGATGGCACCAGGGTGGCTGACTCCACGCCCACTGTTGACCCCAAACTCTTCAATAAGAGACGATACCGTTCACCCCGTGTGCTGTTTAGCGAACGACCACCTGATTCGGACCCTGCAGAGCACCAGGGATCAGCGGGCACAAAGGGCAGGACAAAGCGGCGTGCTGGACAACAGCCCCAGCACCGTGGGGTATATTCGGTGTGTGAGAGTGTCAGCTTCTGGGTGGGGAATAAGACCAAAGCTACAGACATCAGAGGCAACGAGGTAATGGTGCTCCCTGATGTCAACATCAATGACGTCAAGAAAAAGCAGTACTTCTTCGAGACAACATGTAGCGGGGCCCGGCCCGCGGGCTCAGGCTGTCTGGGCATTGACGGACGCCACTGGAACTCATACTGCACCAACTCTCATACGTTTGTGCGGGCATTGACTTCATTCAAGAACTTAGTGGCTTGGAGACTTATTAGAATCAATGTGGCCTGTGTTTGTGTGCTCAGCCGCAAGTCCTGGAGACAATGACACTCTGCCTCATCACTACATCCCTTACAATAAGCCAGTATCACCTCACTATAACAGCCCAGTAACATCTGATTGATGTAAACACGGGTTCTCATGCTGATGTTGTTGACGTGTGTGATGTCACATCATTCATGTGAACTCACACATGAAAAAACAAAGGAGTTTATGAAGATGGCATTCATTTGATATGCCTCATTACTGTCAATCATGTTATGGCTTTATATGATTTGATGTCAAGTCATATGGCAAATATTATAACAGAACGTTTTATTATGCTATTATTTTTCCTGATGGACATGAATAATTCTTGACGACAACAGCATGAGGACTGCATGGATTGTACATATGTTGTTATTGTTATTGTTATTTATTAAATCTGGAGCATTATGTGGTGCACTGAGGTATAAATCTACAGGCTGACAGAGTTATAACTCCGTATTTATTACAGTAGAGTATTACATTATTACTGTAAAGGGTCATTGAGGGGTCATTTTCAAAGATTTTCTTGTATACGTGCAGCTTGGGAAAGCCTTTGAAAAATGTGGACTTCCAGATGGCATCACTTGTGGGCTGCATTTCTGGTGATTTAAAACATTTCAAAAATTACCAGCACAGGTTCAGTTACTCTCCAGGAGAAAAAAATGTAAAAGTTAAAGTTGACATGATGGAATCAGTATGGCTAGATCTGTCTCACACCTCTGTCCAGATGGTATATTTCTTGCAAGTATGAGGGAAGTGGGAGTATGGAGATTTACTCCAATATGAAAAATGCTCCATGGCTCAGTAAAGCCAACAATGAGGTTCAAAAAGAATCAAGAAGAACAGGCCTGTCATGTCTAGTCTTTGTCTAGACATCCAATACAAAATACATCACAACACATCACAAATATGTTTTCCTCCAACCAGCCGTCTGTGTTTGTTTTGGCAATGGGGAGAGGAATGCATATGGGTTAAAGCTTGGTTGGTTTGACCTTGTCAGTGTCGGAAGACCTGTGTGAACAGAAAGGATCAAAGATCAAAGGTTATTTAGACCAACAGACAGGACCATTAACTTTATAGATCACTAATGAGGAACTGTGCCAGCTCTTGTTTGTGTGTTGAAATTGGCTGGGTCATCCTAAAAGGCACAGTCATCCATACCATTTCAAAACAGGTCTCACCGAGCGGAAAATTTTATTGCTCAAATGTTGATATTTATTGTCCATCCATTTCTTGCTAATCCAAGTTAATGTTTAATCTCCTAAAATCCTTTAGGTGAAATAACATGAAGCATGTAGCATAACATGAAGGCTGACTTCATATTAAGAGTCCCGGTTTAGTTCAGTTACAGATAAAGACAACTATCGTTACCTTGACAAATCTGAGCATAGCGTGTAACTCGAGATCTCTACTAAAAGAAGAGACACATACTATTATTTTTGCTCTGGAGAAATATCAGCATCATCTATAAGCAGCAGAAAACTTAAGCAAAAGTCTCCTTTGTCTTTCCATCTGATCTTTTAGTTATCTTGGATAAACTACAGATGTCAAAGGAATATTCCACCCATTTTTCAAAATTTCTGCATATTTCAGTCATGGAGTATACAACGTCATTCAGAGTGGTCTGATGTGAAATGCTCAGAACTGTTCACAGTGGTGGTGATAAGAACCAGATATCTGAAGAGTTTAAAGGGGAATTCCGCTGAGTGTTCAAAGTTTCTGCATAATTAAATCATTAGAAAGTAAAGAGTGCTATCTGGAAAGGTTTGATATGAATTGCTTTGTTTTCGAGAAACTCACTGCATCAGAATTATTTGCAGTGGTGATGATACGAACCAGACATCCAAAGAGTTTAATGCCTATAAAAAAAGCTCCCTCACAGAAAACTAGTAAACATTATTATTGTGAATATGCTGCCTGATGTCTAAAACATTATTTTATTATAGTTTTGAGATGACATTTTGGTTAAAAACATATTTTTTAAAGCCATACATGGCACATGAAGAGTATTGTAAAGCAAAATACTCCCCAACAGAAAAAGTTTTTTTTTAATACATCACTATTTTACTATTTACTATTTTTATCAACATTACATACAAAAGCTCAGAAGATATCTGTATGTTAACTGGTTGTTTTGGGTAGTTAATATGTATGTATTTGTGTTGAAGATACGTGACCCCTGGTTCCTATTACCACTGCAATGAGAAGAAATCTGAGCATGTAAACTTCTCTATAATTAATAATTTCACATTGAACCGCTCAAAAAGACTCTATTTATGTCTCTGACTGAATTGGGCAGAAATATGAAAATTAGGTGTATTACTACTTTAAGAAAATTTCTTATTTGATTTTTCTTTCCTGTAGATCATTTATATGATTCAAAAATTTGGAATTAATATTTTCAACAAAGTGAAATCAATCTTGTTGCAGATAAATATATACAAAATCAAATTACACTACTATGCCAGGCCTGTACAATTTTACAAGTTTGAAATATTTAACAGGAAGCTTGGAAGTCATTAAAAAAGAAGAAACGCATCCAGAATGACAAACAGAACCATACAGTTCTAAAATGGCGGACAAAGAATTTTATAATTATTATCTAGTATTATATAGCCTTTCAAAAGTGTTGATCAAAGCTCTTTCGCATTCATATAAACATCAATCAGTAGTCATCCAGCCTAGAAATGCTTTAGGTTATCAATCATTTCAAAGGATCAGGTAGACATACAACTGTCAGCCACATATCTCATTCTCTTTGATGGCAGCATGAATAATATTCTTTGATTAAAGAGCTACAGGCACAGGATTTCCTGTTCTTTTGTCACCATCCTCTGCAGGACAAAACACTAATTACATCACCGCATGGGGACATTGTGTAAGATTATACAAAACCTCCAATGGCTTGATTAACAGTCTGAAATCATTCCTCACATTCATTTTAAAGGGGATTAACAGCTAGGACAGGGGATTGTTTGTATTGATTGTTTCGGGGGCTCCCCGAGGAAAGAGAGAAAGAGTGAGCTCATTTTGTTCAATGCAGCTCAACATAGAATATTAATGAGATTAATGTGAATTGGAGATTGCAGCACCACAAACCTTAGAGATTTCATCAGATGATCAAATCACCGGCTCCACATTTACATATTACAATAGTAATTATAAACAGTTCATTCGAAAATCCCACCAGACTCAACCGACACCTCTCACATGGAAGACGTGTGACCCATAAAATGGAAATCCAAAGCACGCTGTCTCCCCCTAGCGGCGGTTTAGCGTGTTTGCAGTTTTCAGGAAAACACATTTCTAAATGTCATTGCCGGATACCAGACAGTGGGAACAGAATTTAGGACGTCAGAATTCACGTATATATGTGACAACGTAGTCCTGTTACTAAACAAACACAACCATAAGTACACCACCCCCCACGAAGAAAAAAAAAACATACATACATCACACTTTGCATTCACTGACTGAGTGGACAACACGATCTGGAAAATAACAATATAATATAACATAACTCATATATATATATTTACACACACACACACACACACACACATACATGCCCTGCGATGGGCTGGCGACCTGTCCAGGGTGTATTCTGCCTTCCGCCCGACGACCACTGGGATAGGCTGCTCCAGCATCCCCCCGCATAAATCTTGCGTAATAAAGGAGAAAGTCATAGGAAACTAAGTGAAAAGGTTGAGTTTGAACTGAGTTAAAAAGTTATTAAAAGGTATACACACATAGTATATATTTATTTATATTTATATGTGTGTATATGATGCGCCACTAGGGGGAGACTTGCTCCTGGAAAATCAATGGATTCTCATGCTCGGCGGTTAGTGTTGTTCCAGTTCATCAGGGTATTCATCAGAATCTGGAGATACGTTTAGATGCTAAAGTGATTTTTGTTATTATTACATTTTGTTGAATGTGAAGACAGGATTATCTCTGAGCTATGGCAAGACATCATACCGTGGGATGCCCCGCGTGTGACCCCATGCTGACAGACAATACCGTCTTAGTGTGAAAGTGAGGGCTGACAGTGACTGAGAGTGATGTATTGTTGGGTGAAAGACAGCGGGAGACAGTGAGAAAATGAGGAGCTCTCTGAATGTCTGGCCACATGAGGAGACTATGAACCTTTTACTTGGTCTTGTGCGAGATCTGTTCACAATTTAAAAGCAATAAGAGAAGTGAAGTGATGCCTTCGTGTCAAACAGACCCGCAATAAAACAGTGTTGTTCACATTGCTGGTTTGCTGCTCTGAGGGCAACAGCAGCAGAGCAGAAGGCAGACATTGACACCAAAATAGTCTCACAAATGTGAAAGTGTGAAAGTGATTAAAGGAGGTCAGGGGGAGTTTCATTATGCCCTTGAATATGAGTTAATTGATTTGAAAATAATTAAATTTCAGTTAAATTATCTAAAAAAAAAACATTTTAAAGACTTAGGATGAGTATGGAGTGCTTGGATATGAGGAGGCAGGATGAAGGATAACCTTCCCAGCAGCTTTAAATACACGCATTTTAGAATTTCTTGCTTTTCACTGAGGCTGAGCGAATCAATACTGCAGTCAATAAGCCTAATTCTGATGCTCGTTTTGCAAGTTGATCCACGCATGGAAATATCAATACTTTTTATTAGAAAATAAATCTGTAGAATAGGATCTATTTTTGCTTCTGCCAGCTCAGTTAAATACTACTATTAACAGTCTTTTGAACGATTAAATGTTTGTTTTTCGTATTTTCTGATTTTCTCTCTGAGGACAAGAAGACTTTGGTATCAATTTTCGGAAGCTTAGCTTTGGTGTTAGGTGGTGAAAGATGATTTCTAGGTCATGTGATCCGCCAATCCAATCATAAAGCAGACTGGAGATGGTTAATTTAGTGAAGTATAATGTCGTAGTACTCGAAATAAATATTTAAGCATGTAAAGGAAAAAAAACAGATGTCCGCATGATTTTCCAAATAGCCTATGAGCCGTTAAGAGTCTGTGTTTTAGTGCCTTTCTCAGCCGCCCAGCCCCGCGGAGCTGCGTCTGAGGCCCCGCCCTGTCGCCAGGGCGCGTTAAACTCGGAGCCGTTTTCTGGAGGAGGACGCTGCTTGTTTTGACTACACATTCACTATCAAATATCCCGAGTGGCTGTTCATTCAGCTCGACTAGGAAAATTACTTTGTGATATTAAAATACATTTTGGTCGAAACGGAGGACCCGCAGGGCGGAACGACTGGCACAATGAGCAAAGTGCAAGGCGGCATGAAATGTGTAAAATACCTGCTTTTTTTCTTCAACTTCATCTTCTGGGTAAGTGTGTCACTCGCTTAGATATTTGAAGATTTTATATCAGATTATTTGGGTGGATTCCACCCGTCTAGCTAGACTAGCATCAACCTGCCTTACAGCTACGTGTTCACATTCATTTAACAGTATCAGAAATTCCTCTGGTTTACGGTTTGCTAGCGGGCTGCTTCTGCAACTGGTGCACGCCACCAACATGAGGCTTATATGTTTGGACCGCATGCTCTAGTTTAGCCTCTGGAAGCATTTTCCTTCTCCTCAAGAACTGAAAGATTTGCATTCGCCTTTTTATTGTTTAATGATCTAAGTAGAGCCATAAAATCATTCATCTTTCCGTGATTCTGGCTAGCAACAGTGTATTGTCTATTGTCTTGACTGTTTTGCTAGTACGTGAGCTGCCAACAGTGCAGTAGGTGGTGTAACAGACTAAGACTGAGGCAGGTGGAAAGTCATGGAAAGAGGGTGACAAACCTATTGGTGCGTTGTTCCTTCGAGCTGTGAATGCTTTGCATTCGCTATGAGGGGCTCTAGTTGTGTTTTAACCAGTTTTAAGTGGCTATTCGCATAGTTTGTGACAGTTGGTGGTGGATCAGTTGTGGTGACAGGTGGTTCAGTGGCTATAGTGGGGTATTATTCTAGATGTGTGCGTCTTATTTTGCTGGTTTGGGCTTTAGTGCAGGGCTGGGCAATATGACAATATCGTTATCGTGATAATGTCTCAAAGTACTGTGATTTCTTGAAGATATTGTGGATATTGTCAGTGCTCATAGAACAGAGTTTAACTCCATGTTTCATTACAAAGAGAGCAAAAATAGTCCTGTTAAACTAGATTTAGTGCAACGTAGTATGCTAGTAGTAGTATACTAAATAAAAAGCCTTGTATGCATAGTTTTGTTGGTGTTCTTTTTAATGTAGTGGCACTGTTTCTTTTTTCTCTCTTTCAACTGACCAAATGTATAAGAAAAAGTAATGTGACAATGTGTATGATGAAGATCTATATGTAAAAATCTAAATGTAAAACGTCACATTTTTGCCACATCACCCACGTCGTCTGCTTTAGAATGTATGTGTGTGAGTGTGTGAGTGTGTGTGTGTGTGTGTGTGTGTGTATGTATGTATGTATGTATGTATGTATGTATGTATGTCAAGGCCTCATACCAGGGTCTTCAAAATGTTTAGGTTTTTCCCACTTCTGTATTTCCAAGACTGTACAGTGTCTGCTGAACAGACAATGAAACTGCCCTTTTAATTTTGAAAGACTACAGAAACTGAACTGTCTTATAAATAGAAGACAATGTAATACTTATGATACTTTACAGCATGTCTTTATCTCATGCAGGAAGGCAGATCGTAGAAAGGGCAATTATCCTTTGATATGTAAGGTGGGACTTTGAGCTTGAGAATCATGTTTAAGTTCTTGAGACGGATATCTGATAGATAGTCCAGGACATTTGTCAGTTAATTAATATTTTTAAATAATTTTTGTTACTAAATGCGGTGATGCTTTAATGTTCACAGTAACAGAATAAAATGTTGGGTTGCTTTTTTTTTTTTGTATCTGTTTTGACTCAAGATTCTTAAGATAACTTCTTGTTTCACATTCTTGCTTAATATCAGGATGCAATCTGCAGACATTTGAGAGAGATTTACGAAATGAGCTTCCAGTTTTCATGACTTTTTCTTGTAGTATTGGCCTAGTGCTGGTTGGAAGTCTCCTGAAATTGATCACGGTTTAATGGTGGCAGTTTTAAATGCTTGGTTAACTTAAGCAAAAAGACTAGTAGCATGAAGTGGTGGTGTTGCTGAATTAATTATAATAGGCTACTTGGCAGTAATAGGGTACTGTGAAGCAGAAAGTCGCTTTTGATCAAGTAAGTAACAGCTTTCTTTTTGCTTGTGAGCAATGGAAACTTCATGGTTCATTTCAGAGCAGGTCCACTGGTAGTTTTGTCACACTTCTTTGCTTCAAGCTAAAAAGGTGTTTCCATTTAATCAGCATGTATTACCAGAATTCTTGTTTCTGAAGTAACGTTTGCCGTCCGACCTGGCCCTCTGCTAATATTACAAAACTACTGTGAATATGGTTGTGTACATAGGTTCACATGCTTCAGAAATTAGTAAAGAGTGATGGAAGTTTTAAAAGAGTTGATTTTAGAGTAATATGGTCAGAAAAATGTGATATTTACAATTTTGACTTAAATGATTGTTTTCTAAAACATTAAACTTTTCATGCCAAGAAGATCAGCACATCCAGTTTTTTGGGTTTGAATCTTGAACCTTGAATGTACCATGTCAGACTGCCAAGTTATAAGCCCTGCATTGTGAGGTTTAAGTTCCTCACCTAAAACTTGTTAAGACATGGTTAAATAATGTGGAATAAAGTTAAAATTACAACTTTTCTGAAACATTTGGAGCTTTCAGAGGAAGATGAGGTGTTTTCACATTCATGTGCAAGTGGATGATGTTTTTAGGTTGGCTAAGTGTTTATACAGTACTGTGCAAAAGTCAGTGGGCACATTTTGTTGATTTACTGTTCCTTCAAAATGGCCATTTAGTACAAGGTTTTTCATTTTAAGCAGATATTTCAGAGGAAATTAGACCAGAAGTAATCTTGCATAATAAAGGAGAAAGTCATAGGAAACTAAGTGAAAAGGTTGAGTTTGAACTGAATTAAAAAGTTATTAAAAGGTATATAGAAAATGAAAAATTGCAGCTATTGCCATTTAAAATGACAGTCACACTTTTTGCATTTTAGATATAGAAAATGGTTAATCATTCAGCCTCATCTGAAGGACACAAGTACTGTTACAATTAACCTAGTCTTTCACTATCTGAAGCATAGAAAGATGTTTATATGTAAAGATGGCATCAATGTCTTGTTCAGTTAGGCTGATGACTTGGAAACTGTAAACAGTTTCTGTACTGACATCATGTAATATGCAGTTTTATTAAATTTCAGTTTCATGGTCTGAACATTTTCTCATATGTCAAAAAAACAAGACCATCCTTTTGCAGTTTCTGCCCCCCCAAGCTCTTTCTGGTGTGATGGTTCTGTCATTGCACTAATAAAGTGGTCAAATTAGATCTCCACAAGTGGTTAGTGTAAGAATATTGTAATGGCTGCAGTCATTGGTTATCTGTGAAGTGGTGTCACCGCATTGAATAGCGAAGCCTTTGTCTCAGAATGGACAGGCAAAGAAGTGGACTGTTGTGTCAGATGCTTGGTGTAGTAGCTGGGAGGGGTGGGGGCCTGGGCACGGTGGGGATTTGAGGGGACAGTGCCAGGGCATGGAGGATTCCAGCAGAAATGACGGCAGGCCCGTGAGACTGGCACAGCCTGCCTGCTGATCTCAGCAGTGGGGAGTGGTAGGTTAACTATCGTGGGACACAGGGCTAATATAAAGCCTTAAATGAGCTCTACACCATCTTTTGAGAATATTGCATTTGGTTATTTGCTTTGTGAGTAATCAAGAAGAAGTAAGAGTCAAGATATTCATGGAATTCTGTAGCTTAAGTTTCAGGCTGACAACAATTAGGCTGACAGCATATTAGGCCAAAATCATGGTCTAAGTCTTGGTCCAAATCTCTCTTCTTTTTTTTTAAGAATATGGAATATGTTGAAGCGTTGCAGACAAAACCTATATATGAACTTGCCTGCTTGTCAAATATACTTGGGTCAAGAACATGTGTTTTTGAAAAGCTGTCCATGGACAGACTAAATAAATCTGGGCTGGAATGACGTTTTCTTTGCCGTTCTATTAGTGGAACTTGGCAGAAAACCCTGAAAACTAATGACTACTTTGGCAGCTCCCACTTTGTGGTTCCTTTGATAAATTGCTCTCTAAGAGGTTAATGGAGAAGTAAGAGGTCTGAAGACAAACTTAACTCCACTATTTGTCATTGGTATCCTCACAGAAGGACAGATGGCTGTGTTTAGACAGCACAACACAGATCTTTATCGTACAGTGTTTCAATCAATAGGCTTTCTTAGTCGAGGATATCCCATTGGGAACCTAAACAGGCAAATAAAGTTACAAAGTGTTCAGTTCTCACAAAGTCACAAAGGGTGTTTGTGTGTAAAGCAAAAAGCAGTAGGTCAGGCCATTTTGGGATAGCCTGTCTATGGATGCTTTTTTGGTTTAAAGTTGGTAGAACAGATAAAATTTTGCCTCATGCCTTATTTAGATGTGTACTACATGCACAGCAGATAAATGCAGCAAAAAACACTGGCCTTCATGAATATTTCACATTTTTGCCCAGTTGTCAGGTTCACTGGTGTTGGCTGTGGGATTGTGGCTGAGGTTTGATCCCAATACATCCTCACTCCTGAATGAAGATGGAGCCCCTGAAACGTTCTTTATTGGTAAGTAGCATACAGCATTTACCATAGGTTACCATAAGCATAGTTATCTTAGACATTCTTTGCGTAAGGTTTTGGGTGTATATTACTACACTGTGTTAAGTGTAGTATTATGATCTCTGTCAAGCATAACATGATTTTATGTATCCTTTTATGTTCATTCTGGATTTCCTATGATTTGAGCATGCTACAGCAAGATTCAGTTGAAAGAGGCCCCGAATATTCTGTTGTAACTCTCATTAGGATGAAGCAATCTGAACCAAAAAATATGCTACATACCTTGTTATATGTGAAATTGATTGCGTTACATGCGATGCTGGAAGTGATCTCCGTTTTCTGACAGACACATGAAAGGGTATGGGGTCTGCACCTGGAAGTTGCCAACTGAGGATAAACATTGCAATGGCTGTCTAGCGTCCACCTCATTGGCTTGTTCGAAGCTCCATGTACAGAGGAGCGCATTGCACGTTGTTTCATTCAGATTGTTTCGTCCAACCAGAGTTATTACAGAATAGTTGGGGACTCTTTCGAGTGAATCTCCCTGTATTATAGATTAAAGTACTATTGAAGCTGGATTAGTTTAGCTGGGGGAGGTTTGGTAATGAAATTTGTAAGGGATGTAACTGAATGAAAAGCGGTTTAGATAGTGTGTGTGTGTGTGTGTGTGTGTGTGTGTAAAATGTCCACAAATCGCTAGAGAAATCACAAACTAAAATGTTACAGCACCAGCTAAGTGAGACTCATCCAAATAATCTCAAATAGGGGTGTAGTTACCTACAACTCTCACACTGTATTTTCCATAATGATGTCTACACCCAATCTAGTGTAATGCAGTGAAGTCATTTCATGGGTTATGTATGTTCTGGTATCTGTTCTTCATATGCTGTTTCGCATCTTACTGATTATATCATTTATTAGGAGGAAATAATAACCTTCCACAACTTTAGATACCTGATGTCTTTTTTTTTACCGAAACTACAAGGATGCATGGTCAAAACATTCTCTTAGGGTGATGTGCTTTTTCTCATTTTTTCCAGTTAGAAATGTCATAGAACCAGGCAGTTCTATCACTGGCAGTCTGTTCTACAACATCCACTGACAGTCTTTAAATGCCTCATGTTATCAGCACTCTTAACAGCAGAGTACAAATTTTTTGGCAGTATCTACATAAATTGCTGATGAATCATAAAGAATCAGGCCTATATAAAGCGTTGCCTGATCCACAAGATTTCATAAAAACTGGCTGCGATCTCTGTAATGGGGGATGGGGAACCAATACTGGGCTCGGTCGTGATGAATGAGGGGAGACACTGATAACTCCTGCTAATGGCTAAAGGGTATTTCTCAAAGGAGAGAGCATGTAGCTGTGTCCTGTGAGTTAGAATGAGATTATTTTCTTTTCGACCCCAGTCTGCTTCCTTTTAAGGACTGACCTGGTGAGCAGAGCAGCGGGTTTCTGTCCTCTCACCTCATTAATCCTGATCTGACATCCATTATCCTACAAGCTGCATATATCTGTTAATCACAGACCACTTTTACAATAACATTTTGAATTGATAAGGTAAGAAATTTGGAAGGGGAAATTGGTGACCTGCTCTAAACGAACAGTTTTACCTGTTTTGCACCTTATTCTGGGGTGGAATTTTTTTTTTTTTTTTTAGAATTAATTTAGAATGAACTTTTAGTTAATTTGTGAGTGGCATTGGTAAGATCGGACCCTTAGGGTGTCGCACTTTGGAACAGATCATACTGGAACTTTGTTTATTTGAATATTGCTTCAACTAATGTAAGCATGAATTTTACTTGTGTGCAACATCTGGAGCTTTCAGAGGAACAGGAGGTGTTCTCGTATGAGTTGGTGGGTTTTTTTGGGTGGGTGAGGGTTTTTACATTAAAGTTGGAGACCACACTTAATTTATTTTATATTCAGTCAGAATGGCTGATTAGTACAGTTTATTCATGTTAAGGATATTTCTGAGGAGGTAAAAGTACATGAAGGAATTTTGCATTATGATGGAGAAGTTCAAAGGAAAATACGTGAAAAACAGGAGTTAAATAGGACTTTTAAGAACTGTGTCAGACCTGATGGACTGCCAAAACTGTCACCATCAGCACTCAAAGCTTTTATCTTTGAGAGAGAGGAAAAAGTCAAGCTACAGTTTTACATCTACAAATACATCTACAAATGTTTCTGTCCATCTTTCCACTGTGAGAAAACAACACTGAGTCTGAAAAGAGGCATAGCTATTAAGAAGTTGTTACTGAAGAGAAAACGGATAAAAAAATGTAATTAAACAAGGAAACTGATGGTGTTGTCAGAACAATGGACTGACCACTCATTAGGACAGGATAGTGAGAAGCAGAAAATGCAACCAACTTCTAAGACTGAACTTGGAGGTGTGAAAAAAATATCTCTGCAGATTTTAACTGAAAATCTGAAAACTGTCTCATGAAAGGAATGGAAGCTATAATAAAATCAAAGTGTGGACACACTAAACACTGAAAGATGGTATATCATATTTACTTGTTGAGTCTTCTGTGTATTAAATATGCTTATGTTTTTTTTTTTTGTTTTTATTTGTTTTGTTTTTTCCTGACAATGAAAAAAATTACAGGAACCTGATGCTTATTTAGACTAGAAATTAAATAAATGAAGCACGGTCTCTGAGTTTTTCACAATGCTGTATCTGAGGACAGGAGTAAATAAAACATGCTAGCTGCATATTTGGTGTATCTTGACAGTGTACAGAGAAAGTATTTGTTCAAATTATTGCTGACTTTTTGAAACACTGTTGATCCATTGTTGGTGTATTAAGACTGCAACAACTTTTCTTCTAACTGTTCTGTTGTTAGCACAGAAGAAGCTGAAACACTTACTGACTCAAGACATTTTGCTTTGTCAGCTACAGACTATAATGATCATAGCTTTTTTTTCATAACCTGTATCTCATAACCTTGCCTCTGTCTCTCAAATCCCAAACTAAATTTTTTTTTAATTGATTGCCTCTTAAATCAATGCATCATGCTAACACACATGCTTCCTAGGCATAGCTTGACCTGATGTATGAGTAGGAGGTTTTCTTCACTGCAGTGATGCAATTTGAATCTCAGTGTTCTGACTATTCTACACTTGATAGTGAATCATTTAATGACAGAGCAAGCATCACACTGAACACTGTCTTTCCCAGTTAAGATGATCTTAAAACTAAGAATCTTATGGGACATTAGGCCCTGTTTGTCATCAGATTCATTGTGTGTTACTGTTCAAACCAGAAAAATGACAATGTAGCATCTACAACTCAAGCTTAGTTTTATGGAAAGACTAATGTCTTTATCCTGTTTGTTGTATCAGTGTACTTGCTTGCTCTCATGAGTAATTATCACTTCACTTAAATAAAAGTATGGAATATGATGTATGAAAATGCATATCACAGGCTGTGTGGCAGTAATCATTTACAAAAAATGTGCTGGCGAAGTCATGTTGGCCTGCTGATTGCTAACTGTGGTTCTGTTCCACTGAAATATTGTGGTTACTGTGTAAATATTACCAGAAGTTGTATTACCATTTGAAAGAATGTCAGGGACTGTGCCAAGCAAGAGTTCTTCCGCAATGATGCACAATTTCTCTCCGGTCACTGTCTTTCTCTTTGGTCACTTTTGTTGGCACATGACCTCATGCAGTTATTAAGGCACGTGGGAGTTGGTCATTTCTGTGGAACACACACCTATCTATTTCCATATATTTTCACAGTTAAAGACCTTTTGCATTTGGTTATTGCCAAGGGAGTCAACAGAACCAGCTCTGTATGTTTGCAGTGCGGTGCTGTTTATCTGAAATCAGTGTTTATATAGGCTAAAATGGTGGCTGCTTCTACTGGCATGTTTTCTGTCCCTGTGGCAGTCAGCGAGAAGAGAGAAGAGCAGGGGCCTCATGTTTTCTGCTTTAGTCTCTTTTGTCCTGTGTGAAGGAAAACAACAGCACAGTGCCTCCCCTGGGTTTTAATTAGACTAGGGTGTGAAGTGGCTGAAGTTCTTCCTCAGCTTGAATGGAACTTGGGGGAGAAAATGACTTTGCTGCTTTTTCACACACATCCAGCTAAGCTCTCCTGCCTGAGCTTGATTTGTTGGAAAACAGAGGGCAAGAATGGACAGTGTTGTCGTGTTGGGGCTTCTGTCTGAGCTAATAATTCCAAATAGGGCTGCACGATTTATCGTCTCTTAATTGTTATCTTTGAAATACTGATATCGCAGAAGGCTGCAAAATGAAAACAACCCTTCATGATGAATGAATCATGAGCATTTTGACCAATTTAGCATCTTTGTGGGTCTTTTGATAAACAGTATTTTGCTCAAAAAATGCAAGCTAGTCTTTATTCAGGTTATGTTTGTTTCTCCAGTGTGTTTTTAATATATTTAAGACATATGGTGGTCAACATATGTTGCAATATAATCATGATGCTAATGTCTTGTACTCCATATCGTGGCTTATTTGGCTTGAGCAGAGACTGCTTGATATGATTTTTTTTTTTTTTTTTTTTTTTTTTTTTGCAGTACCAACACACATTTTAAGGTGCTAAAATTTTAAATAACAATCAATGTTGGTTGTTATATTTTTATATTTTACTTTTATACTTTATTACTTCAAGACTCACAGTTAGAATAATATAAATGTTACACTAAGAGTGAGGCTATATAGCATTCTTTGTGGTTGTGGTTTCTGTTTATTGTGACCTTTTTTTTGACACTAGTTCTTTTCATAGGCAAGGGGTCTAGGGGTTTGTTACGTGTTATTCCAAAAGTTATGTTTGGATGCATTTCACTTGGTTTTGTCATATTAGCTGATGTTATAATGATTGTTTGTTTTATGTTCAGCTTTACCAGCTCAGCCTGTATTGCTGTAATATAAACAGGGATTATAAAATAATGGAAACGCCATACTCCGTCATATCAGGTCCATATACTCTGCATTATTAACTTATCCATTGCCCTCTACCTTGTTTGTCAGTAGAAAACGGACCACCAAAGGACTACAAAGGATATTGTGTACTGGACCATTCTTGGCACAGCCTGACATGGTTGTGGTGTGGTAATGTGGGTTGCATTGATATGAGTGGATCAGGCACTGCTGAGGTTCATAAACACCTCAGTGTCACTGCTGGGTTGAGAGTAGTCCTCTAACCAAAGCAACCAGCTATCAGTGGTCTTATGGTGAAGACTTAAAGGGGTACCACACTGTAATATGCCAGCATCACTGCTGTGCCATGAATGATCCACCACCCAAATCACATCTGATTAGTAGTGGTCCTATAAGGGTCCCTTTCCATTGATATAAGTAGGGCTGATAAACAGTGCAACACATCTTCTATAGGCAGCAAAAGTAGGCCTGCAAAGTGAACCTCTTTGGTAGGTGTACCTGATTACATGGCCAATGAGAATGAGTGAGTATTTCTTGTAGTGTTTCTATTATTTTGTGTCTCGTTAGGCTTTCCAGTAGCACAATGGTCTGAGGTTTTGCCTAGTCATCTGGAGATCATGAGTTAGGAGCTTGTCAGCACTGTGACCTAAAAACACGTTAATTATTTCCGCCTTACTGGCAGATCATTTTCACTGATCCTGATTAAACTGTTGGTCTGCAGAATGATTTGAAATTGTCAGCTAACCAATCTATTGTTCTGGCTCTAGTAGAAAATGTTTCTAGAGTTAAACTTTATCCTGTGTTGTTGTTGTTATTCCTTATGTGAGTATTAGCATGTCTTTTTCCTCCCTTATTATGATTCTAGTTTGACTCTAATGCAGTGTAGATGGTGGCAAGGGAATAGAGTTTGTCACTAGGGAGATTATTCCATCCTAGCAACAGCATCCTTGAAAGAGCCAAAAGAGTCATTTGAGTTTCCTCAAAAGAGTCATCCTTGTGAAGAGAGACTGTGGAAGAGCAGACTCTTTTGTGACCTGTTCTGGCCATGGGGAATAGTTGCTATGGTGGAGGATCCTATCACTAACAGTGTAGGGAGGGAGGAAAGACCTGACTATAACTGTTTGTCCCTGAGGCTTGACTTCAGTGAGAGACTAAATTACAGGCATATAACCCAGCTGCACTCATGTTGTCGTCCAGGCGACTTGTTTAGTTTTATAATAGCTCTGTGATAAGAAATGTAGCGGAAATGGAACAGGTGTAGTTCCTGAGCATTAATATATATAGTGAATATAAATTTAGACTTGAACATTGCAGTAAGAATGAAACTACTGGGGGGGGGGGTTTCCATGACCTCTGAAAAAAAGCCTGTTTCCTCAGTTAAACTAAAATATGATGGTATGATGAATATCAGGGAGCTGATATGCTCCATACTGTAATGCCTTGCTTAGTCGCTGATAAAACTATGCCATGGAAGTTTAGGGTAAATAAGATTAGCATTTTAGCTCAATGCAGTTGTGTTGGACATATTAGGTTGAGTGTGTTATGTGTACACAAAGACTGGTTTGTTTATGCCGCTCTGTGTCTGTGAGGGCCTTTAACTCTTTGTAATGGCAATATATACAGCAGTAGACTCTCTCAAACCCACAGCACTTTTGGGAAAATGCAAATAAACGTTAAACCAACAGATCAACTGCTTTAGGTTATCTGTACGTCTTGTTGGTTTATCTGTCATGGGGAAGTACCTGATGCTCACACTGAAACTCATTTTGACTGTTGGGAATCATGTACTAAAAGTTTTCATTTTTATTCAGCTCACCACAAACACCTGGGCCTGGCACGTTAAGTAATGGAACATGTTGCATTGCCAATAGAAGTAGCCAGGTGGCTTTTGTTCCCCTTTTCTGTTTCTGTAAGTCAAATATGCTAATTATCCTCAAGGACTGACCCTGAGAAATCGCTGCTAGAGTAAAAGTGAACTGTTTATGTGTGAATAAATGGATAATATTGTCTTTCTGTTTTTGTTGACTCTGAAGACTCATTTATCTCAGTGTCAGTAAAGCAAGTGAAGTGAATTGCACACATCTCTGTGACTTAATCACAGTGGTTTATGTCCTTATACTGCCAACTTCTGGTGAAATGTTGAATTCCATCTGCCCTTATGCTATGTCAAAATTTCCTGACAAACAGACCAATACAAACTTATCAAAGACAGTTTTTTCCTTCTCCTGTAAAGTTACCGTTTTGGAGATACATATGTATGCATGTATGAGAGAATAGTTTTGGGAATTTCTGTTCACTTTATGTGCTTGGCTAAATAGGAACTTGGCAGAACTCTAAGGTTTCTCTGCTTTCTTTCTAGCTGTGTACATTTTGATTGGGGCTGGAGGCATTATGATGCTGGTGGGCTTCTTCGGTTGCTGTGGGGCTGTGAGAGAGTCACAATGTCTTCTGGGATCGGTGGGTAAGAGCTGCGTACTGCTGCACTGACCTCTGTGCCAGCAAACACACTATTTTCAAACAATGTTATGTTGATTGCTGGAGAAACCTTGTCTGTCTGTCTTTTTTGTTTCGTTAACTTATTCTCACTGTTGGAGGGTAACTGCATAGATGCTAATGATTTAAGGTAACCTCTCTCTTTGATCTACAGTTTTTTGCCTGTCTTCTGGTAATTTTTGGTGCAGAAGTTGCTGCAGGAGTTTTTGGCTTCTTGAAAAAGGACAAGGTAATCCACTCACTGTGTGAATCATCTGTTGTATTATTTAGAGTCTAAATACTAAAATTAGCTGGTGTTAGTCTGACTAATACTGATTATTTTTTTATTTCAGGTTATCGAGGAAGTCACAAATTTTTACCGTTCCTCCATTTCAGAGTCTGGCAACAGCACCTCCATCGTGACCATTTACCACAAAATTGTATGTACCTCATTTTGATTTATAATCTACTAACATAAACTACACTACAAGGTAGTGTACCGACTAAAGGTCGGTCAGTCTGTCAGTCTAATTCATAGAAATATTACTTTTCTCCTGTTTACAGCTTGAGTGCTGTGGGGATCCCAATACAAACGCAGAATGTCCGAATGCTGAAACTAAGGTACAATTGTGTTATTTTTCTTGGTTTTATTGTTGATTTATTCCAAGTAACACAAGTCATCAAAGCTTTTTAAAATGTCGTATTTGCCACACTGTGCTTGTTTGGCTGCTGTAACATATGTCCCTTTAAGTGCTCAGGTCTTGTCATGGGTTAATGGCATCTGAGCTTATATGCTTACTGGATGCACTTGGAATACTTCACCCAGAAGTGCTTGTATGGTTGACTGAATTTATGGTTGAATGACCTTGCGTAAACAATTTAATTACACTTGAATAAAAAGGAAAAAAGCAGTGCAAATCCCACTGTGTTTCATTTGAGTATCTACCTTGATGTCTTGCTCAGTCCAGTAGATGGCAGTGGTGGACATATGTTCAGAGTTGAGTGATGAGACATGGAAAAGGCTGAAAGGGAGAGGTTACTAGAGAGGAGGGCAGAGAGAACAGTAGCATATAAACAGCAGTGGGGATCAGAGGGAGAGGAAACAAACAGTAGGGAGGTGTTTCATCTGTCACTTGATCCTCTAAACCTAGAGGGACACAGAGGCGCCAGAGTTTTGTTTATAGCAGCTGGGCAGAGACATTGATCGGCCACTAAAGATGTCAACATGCCTGAATCCTCAGTTCTTCATCAGTAGCACCATTACACAAAGTATTAGAACACGGTTAGGATGGAGGAACATATTAATCTGATATGTACAACTTGCTAGTAACTTACCAATCAGTTACTTGAACTCCATGAACATTTTTCTTTTTTTTGTAGGACTGTATCACAGCTATAAATGACTTCTTCAATGAAAAACTCTTCATCATTGGATATGTGGGTCTTGGCATTGCAGGTGTTATGGTATGTAGATGAGGCTGTTTACTTAATATGTAATATAAAATTGATGCTGGGACCAGTGATTTTATTTATTTATTTTATTTATTTTTATTTATTTATTATTTAATATACTTTGTGTGTATTTTTCACTTTTGTTGAAATGTTTTTTGTTGAGATGTTTAAAAAGCTAAATTGATAGGACTTTAGTTGGTTCGATTACAACAGGTGTGCCAGACAAGATTTCTGTGAGACTAATAATAAAGAGGGTAAAGGAGAAGCCAGCAGTCACTTGAATAGATTTGCATCATCTTCGTTTGTATGCTCCATGTATACCTCATCTGCTCAAAAACCAGCAAAGCGATGCACATCTGATATTTGCACACAAGCATTTAGACAAATCAGATCTCTTTTGGAACACTGTACTCTGTTCAGACAAAACAAAATTGGAACTTTTTAATTAACCGATAAATCAGCTCCTCTCATTTTCAGAAAGGATTTGTGCATTACATGAAACATGAATGGAGCAGTTTACTAGATATTGGAGAAGAATTTCATCTTCTCAGCCAAGAAGAGTGAGAGAATATTGAGGTTTTAATAAGACAATGATCCTGAACATGCAGGCAAAATAACTCTTCCTGAGAAGGTGAAGGTGCTCACATGGCCAAGACGGTCTTCTGATATGAATCCCATTGAAAATTTATGGAGAATTTTGAAATTTGAAGTCCAGCAGAAGGACCCTTGTATGAGGGATGGAAGATTATTTGCCAGGACAGGTGGGCCAAAATTGAACCACAGTTCTGCAAAAAGCCAACTTCTTACTATAGATTTCTCAAAGCTGTAATTGCCAAAAGTGGCTTTACAAGAAAATACTGTTATTGGTTTGTGGTGGTGGTATTTAAAACGTGTAAATTTTAAAATGGAATACAAGTACTGGAAGTATATTAACTAACAAAAACAAAGGTGTCAATGAGCAAACATGACGTGTTTTTTTTTTTATTATTTTTAGAAATGTATTTATTTATTTTTAATGTGTTTCTACTTTAAATGTGTTACTGCTTTTTTTAATTGCAGATTATTGGTATGATCTTCAGTATGGTTCTATGCTGTGCTATTCGGAACAACAGGGAGGTCATTTAAGTGCTTGTAGGTCCTCCACTTCAACTTGGACGTCTCCAGTCCACCTTTTGACCACATCAAGTCAACACGTGATTTTGAAAGGGTGATAAGATACTGTTTTCAACTTTCTAATTTTATTTTTGATATATAATTCTATTCATTGTTAGGGCTGGACCACCACTGCATGGATTGTCCCTGAAATCACATTAACCTTTGGCCTTCTTTTGCTGTACCTTGCTTATCTGAGAGACCTTGTTTAATTACAACTTGATTTTTATGGGCAGTCTATAAATTATTGAACTAAAGAATATTCAGCAAAAATGTTATCATCTTTGTTTCCCGTCAGCCCTCTATGCAGTCCATGGGGCTGCTATTGTAAATACTGTATGTAAAGTAAATCTACTCATGCCTTTCTGTTTATCAACTATTTGTAATCTTATTTATTGCATAAATTCTGTCTATGTCTGCTTTGGTAATATGTTGATTTTAGTGAGTAAAGCTCTATAAACGTTTAAACTGTTTGCATGTGATTGATGGTGACCCCTGTCAGGAACCACGAGTCCAAGATGATGTATTCTAAGATCTCTGTTCTAAAAAGAAACCAAGGGTACAGTATTTACTTATGTGACCATATTTTGTCCACTGACATGCAGATCTACCATCTGTCACTTGCAGTAGTGTGTAAATCTTTTAACTGTCAGAGCTTTTGCTTAATGACGTTAACCTGTAGAAGACCTCTTCCTACCTTTCCTGGTGCCCTGAGTGATAGCAGTTTGAGTGAGGAAAAATTCATTTAATATTAAGGTGTATTTCTTCTGCAAGGAAAGGTTCACTGGTGCACATCACTGTAATAATCTAAAAAGTGTGCCCAATGATTGATGGGAATATCAGTACACCTCCTGTATCACAGCTTCCTGACAGTACTGTCCTCTTACTAATACTCACATGAGCACAACTTTGGGGTTGACTTATACGTCTCTGTGCCTTTGACCACACCTTCAGAAGGGCACAAGCCTATTGTCTGGGCTCTCCTGCCTAAGCATGCTGTGAATGTGAACTGTAATTATAAACAAATATGTACTTGTATATTTTGTGAGGTTGGGATTTCTCATAGAACATGTTTTGCATTTGTTTGGATCATACTCTACTTGAAGCAAAGCAGTAGGAATAGATGGTGTTTGTGAATTCTTTAAAATGAAAGTGACCTACAGTTTTCATAGCATGAGTTTTGTATTAGTCTCTAAATAAACTGCTTTGAGAAAAAAAAAACACTTTCCCCACAATTCTTATGCATTTATTGTTTTGCAAATGCATATCACAGTACAAAATGAACTAATAGTTTAAGACTGCTACCTTTTAATGATGCATAGATTGAAAATGCTGAATGGTAACAATGGGAAAACCTTACAGCAATCTGAGTGGTAGGCCACTGGTAGCTAGAATGTAAATGTTTATGCACACATGGTCTATTCTGATGTAATATAAACAGCTATGTGTTTCTCCTATAGTAGATGTAAACCACTCAAAAGCACCACTTCATCTTTGTAACTAAAATTTCTTACATGAACGTGTTCCATTGTGTCAGTTTTAGTCACTGCTGTTCTATTTTTAAAAGGCTTGCAATGCAAGGAAATTTAACAGCAGAAGAAAACAGGATGAAGTCCTAAAATGGCTACAGGAGCCTTCTAGCAAAAAATTTTGCTAAAGCTGGTCCACGCACTTCAGATGCATGGTATGGAAATTGAAGATATAAGACCAATGAAATTTCACCAAAAACATCCCTGTACCCCCTGTGACACTTAACAAAAGCAGAAACCTTTCTGTGTAATGAAACAAGCTTTTGACTTTTAGTGACCATGTAAAAATAATACCATTACAAAAAAAATCAAAAGCTATTTCTTACAAAAAGAAATTGCATTATGAAGTCAAACACACATCTGTCAGGAACACAGAGAAATAACAGACAACACACACATTGTACAGAAGAAGAAACTGAGTACAAATATCTTCAGTCATTGTGTTTTAACAGGGTGCCCTCATGCTGACACCATTCACCCTCACTGAGGGGAAATGCTGGATCCTTCTGAAAGGATGTAGAGCACCAACTCAAGCACCCACTTCTGGAAAAAGCCCTTACCAACAAGTGCAAAATGTTGGCCACAGCCCATAAATAAGCCAGTACACCAAACAGAAAGTGCAGTAAGGCCAGAAGACTGCTCAAGAAGCTACAGACAGCAGAGCTGTCAAAAGTCTTGATAACTTGATCTTTATACTTGAGTGTATTTTGTGTCTTCATCAGAACAGTAAGTAGACTGGAGGAAGTCCTGGAGACTACTTAAGGAGAAAGAATGTTAAAGGGGCTTTGGCCTAAAAGGAATTCTCCAACTCCAACAAAGTACATAACTTGTGCAATGCCAAACAGGGGGGCAATGACTAGTGCCCTGCAGCCTGCTCCCTTCAGGAATGCGGATGGCCCTTCTCTCTTCATGATTTTACTATAAAAGTACAGAAAACAAAAATATAGCAAGGGTCAGCAACAGCTCATTTAACCAATGCTCATTCGTGTTCCAAAACCTTCAAAATAAAATATTAATGAGTTAAAACAGAAAAGCTTTCAGTGGTTTGCACACTTACTTCACACAGTCAAGTACACCACTGTATGTCTCCTCATTTGCTCCTTTGCTCAGAGACTGCAGTCTAGTTTTCACCACTGAGGGGAGAAAAAAAAAACGAACAGGAAAGTGAGTGAAGCAAAGGGTGGGGAGGAGGAGTAAAGGAAGACAAAAAAAAAAGGCGGGAAACAAAAAAAAAAAAAAAAAGAGATAAAAAAAAGCAGCAAGCCGCTTACTCACCATCACAGGGGTTAACCGCCACTGCAGCAGTGGAGCCAGCTACGCAGCCAGACACAAACGACCAATAGAATGGCGCCACATCATCTTCTGACTGCTTCCCCAATCGGTTTAGATTAGCAAAAAGAGGGAAGTAGACAATGGAGAAAGGCACATCTCTGAAAAGTAAGAAGCAAACACTTAATGCAGACCAGTAACATACATTAAAGCCCACACACCTTCAACACGGATCCAAAAATGCACTTCATTTTGCAAGTCCGAGTAGCTTATGTGCTCACCTCATGAGAGTAGCTCCCAAGCCTTTGTAAAGGCCCTGAATACCCTTAGTGTGCAGCAGCTCTTTTGCAATCTGGGTGGCAGATACAGCCCGGGCAGATGAGCTAGGCACCACATTATAGGACCGGCTCAGCACAGCATTTGTTGGTGCCAATTTATTGGAAGCCAGGATACCAGGCATTCTCTGCTGGGCAGCTATAAGAAATAATATTGGTTTTATTTTTCAGGTATAACTGTTATACATGATACAATAGTATATAAAAGCATAAGTATACAAGACAAACTCAAGCAAAATAATTCTGCATGAACTAAAAGAAGAAAGTAGGTTTACCTAATCTTCCAGCGTCCTGTAGCTGAATTTTCAGCATCTCCATGGGAGTAGTGATTATGACTTGGCACATGCCTGCTCCACATCCTGCCAACATCTCTTTAAACACTGTTAACCCCTTCCTGTAACACACAGCATGGGTGATTAGCTCTATGACTTATCAAAAATATTTATATGTAAAAAAAAAAATCAAATAAAAATTGCTGAAATGTGACATACCCATCTTTGGCAAGGTGGTGTCGAAACAAGTCATTCGCTGCCAGCTTAATGGCCTTTTCAGGTGTGACCAGAGTAAGATTGACTGCAGCACCTAAAAAACAAAAACAGAGAGGGTTACTCAACACTGAAGGAACAAAACCACAGCCACACAGGCTTTCAGAAACAAAAATACCACCCATTCCCCACCACCATCAAACAAAACAATAGAGGACCATATCAAATAAAGACAGAAACTAACAATAAACAGTCAGTATTTGAATGTGAGCAAAGTTCAAGTGAAAATTAAGGAATGATAATGGCGGGGGATCTGGCATAATGAAAACACTGAACTTAGAAGGGAGAAAAAAAAAAAGAAAAAAAAAAAAAAAAAAAAAAAAAAAACACATTACATTAGACGAAAGAATAAGGAAAATGGTGAGAAGGTAAACCAAGAAGGCAGGCATATTTATAAATAAAAATAAAAAAATAAAAAAAAAACACCCAATGACTATGTCTAGTTCAAGATCCCATGGCCTTCCACAGCAAGGCACAGTTACAGATGCAGAATAGAATGGAGTACAGACAGATAGAAAATGATAATTGTAAGTAACAGTGAAAGACTGTTAGAGTGGAGCTTAGTTTTGCAGGACATGGCTAAGAGTTAGTAAGAAAGGACAGTGCAAGAAGATGATAGTCCACAAACTTCAGAGGCTATGAAGAAAACAAGGAGCAAATAAATATTTTCAACAAATAAAAACACTTTGTGCCTAATCAAAATAGAGCGGAGTGGTAAGAACCATGATAAATGATTTGCCTCCAGCGTGGCTGCGCCTTAAATCGGCTAGCCTTCACTATCCCAGGGGGGGACCCACGTCTGTAACATGAAAAACACAGATGCAAACAAACAGCATTCCTCACAAGAATGGAGCATGGGCTCGTTTCCTCCAAAAGCTACATAACTTCGTCTCCCATACTATCTGCTAACTTGAATCAGTTCACCCAATAATGTTTTTTTTTCCCCCCTTAAGATCTCGTGTATACGAAACACTTATTATTGCAAACTCTTTGTAGACTATTTTTGATCATTTTACAGGCAAGACTTAAATAAAAAAAGGTATGCCATTTTATCACTTTTAAGCACTGTGATTAAAAAAAATGCTGTACTGTGGTGAAGCATAAAACCAGTTTACCAATTCTAGCTGTTTGAGCACCAGCCATTTATACTTTACTTACTACTCAGAGAAAGTGATGTTCTACTATTAATTAAATCTATGACACTCAACATGTTCAAAGAATACATTGTGAGGTGAATCTTACCTCTGTACATGCCAAAGTAGCCCTCTGATCGTACTGTTTTGATCAGACAATCCATCCTAAAGAAACAGACACATGTTGAATTACTGCATTGCTCACATTTGCTCACCATTGCACATCATGTGGCCAATTATGCACATTTACTCCTATAGAAACAGAACAATTTAGACTCTCATGCAACACTAGGACTGCATCCAGCAATCCACAGACACAGAAATAAACCATGTCTAAACATGAGATGAGATTCCAATAAGATTTGACAGGGATATGATAGAATAGGCCCACTTAGAGCCAATGTCAAACCAAATAAGTTGTCAATGACACACACTAGTACTATTCATGGCAATTAGTACCTGGATTTCATATTAAGATAACTAGTACTGTTTACATGATCAGTATTCAAAAGTGAACCATTATATCTGAAACATATAGGAAGAGGAGAGGGAAGGGGTTACTTACAAATTCTTGTAGACTTGTTGTCCTTTTCTCTGGTTTTGTAGTCGGGTCTTGGCTAGATCAATGGGGAAGACGCAAGTGACCCCAACAATACCAGCAATGCCACCATTGATTAGCTTGGCTGGGAGGCTGAGTGAAAAGCAAAAAGAAGAAAGTCAAACAGTGGGATTATTATAAAATACACAAAATGATTTCTGAATTACACAAAATTCTGAAGATTACAGTTATTGTAACCCAATAACCAGAAGGGGGTTATGAGACCATTAAAAGTTACAAACCTGATCTGCTGCTGAGACATTATGAGAAATCAGAGAGGTGAGGGAAGTAAAGAACTGATGTCAAACGCTTTAAGTGTCTTAGGCAGTTGATGCAGAACTCAGCTATTGGAGTGATGACCTGAAAGGCAAGAGTGCGAATGATTTATCAGTAAGCCTATGCATCACCTACACACACTTCCTGAACATAACAGTTAACAGCCCCACACACAGACTGTAACCAGCTACTACTCATACACTAAATAAGGCCAGCCCAGCCCAGTTCCGGCTACCCGCAGGCACACATAGACCTAAGCCCAGCCCCAGCCTGCCATAACTGGATATGTTTCATATTGATGAGGCAGTGATCACGTGTTCAATACATTTCCCTGACTCAGCCAACTAACGGTACCTAAATGAATATGAATTGTTCGGCAAATATCAAACCTACATTTTCACCGAGATAATTTACATTTTTTGAAGAATTAAAAAAAAAGAAAAAAAAAAGTTGCCACTATATTCATCTAATACGCTTTACTTTGCCTTTTCACTCAAAACAAGTCAAACAATCCTAATACTATTATTTATAACAACAACAACAACATTTTTACTACTAACACACCCCTAGTGATTGTTAGTCAACCGTTAGCTGACGTTACCATACATTTTTAAGGAGTGAAGAGTCCGCGGAAATGAGCCAACAAGCTACAACGCTGAGCTCCATTCGACAGCAATTATTAAAGAACACCCGGGAAAACGACACATGCAAAAAGATATTTGAATAACCATAAACGTTCAGGTGACACTCACTGGCTGATAGGCAAAATCATGCTAAAC